>NC_134700.1:150014052-150334885 GCF_043290135.1 Rhipicephalus microplus | reverse complement strand
ATTTGTATTTATCTGTTATCTCTAGCGTGACCTCCTGTATTCTAAGCTCACTACCTTCGTTGTCATTGAAAATCATGACTGCTGATTTTGCCTTACTGAATCTAAAATCTAACCTATCTCCCTCATTACCGCAGATGTCCATCAATCTCTGCAAATCTTCCTTGTTGTTGGCCATTAGCACTATATCATCTGCGTACATTAATGCTGGTAGTGCCTGATCAATAAGTTTTCCTTGTTTGACTAAAAAGAGGTTGAAGCCCAGTCCACTTCCCTCTAATTTTGCCTCTAATCCTTGTAGGTACATCATGAATAATAAGGGTGACAGGCGGCACCCCTGCCTAAGCCCCCGTTTTACCTCTGCAGGCTTGGATACCTGTTTTTCCCACTTTATAACTACCTTGTTACCTTTATAGACACCCTTTAAAAGATTAGTGACTACATGCTCCACGCCTAGTGTGTCCAGTATTCCCCACAATTCCTCTTGAACCACGCTATCGTACGCTCCCTTGATATCCAAAAATGCTAGCCACAGGGGCCTGTGTTCTTTTTCTGCTATTTCGATGCACTGCGTCAGTGAGAACAGATTGTCTTCCAACCTCCTGTGTTTCCGAAACCCATTCTGCAGTTCCCCCAACACCCCCTCATCCTCTATCCACGCCTGCAGTCTTTCCTTTATAATCTGCATCGCCAGCCTGTAGACCACTGATGTCACTGTTATAGGACGGTAGTTGTTTATGTCAGCTTTGTCCCCCTTTCCTTTATAGATCATGCTCATCCTGCTAAGTTTCCATCCATCGGGAACTTCACCATCGATTATTATTTTGCTCACTGCCTCTCTCAAAGCCTGCTTAGACTTCGGACCTAATGTCTTTATCAGCCTAATTGGAATGCCATCTGGGCCTGTTGATGTACTACTAGGAAACCTTTTCTCAGCCCTTTCCCACTCTCGTTGTGAAAATGGAGCCATTGCACCACTTGATTCGTCCTTGTCTATTGTGGTGCATAAAGTACTTCTTTGTTGAAATTTTTCTGTCACCCTTGCTCTTATATATTCAATAGCTTCGTCCCCTTCTAGCCTGTTACCTTGGGCTGCAGTTATAAAACTCTGCTCTAGGCTCGTCTCATTTCTTAGGGAGTTTAGATGGTTCCAAAATTTCGCAGCTGCCTTTCTATCTTTTTTATGTACTTCTGCCAGCCACTGAGCTCCCTTCCTTCTAATCTTTTCATTGATCAGAAGGGATGCATCCCTTCTACAGCTTAGAAAGGTTGCCCATTTTCTTTCCACATCATCTGGCGGTTCACCCCGCTGCTTAGCATGTCTGTGTTCCCTAGAGGCTTCCTGGCGTTTTGCTATGGCTCTCTTAACTTCCTCATCCCACCAACTTTTGGGTTTGTGTCTTCTTTTCCGGGGTGACTTGTCACGCGTCTTAGCAAGCTCTATCTCAGAGTCTAATTAGATTCGTGTATGTCCATACTGTCTTATTATCGTCCGTGATTACTTTCTCAATTTGTTTAGTGGCTATTTCAATTTGCCTTTCTGGATAAGAATTTTCCTGTAGTTGCTCATCTTGTCTCCTTCCCACTTTCACTGCTCTTCCAAAACTTAGCTTGATACGTTTGTGATCGCTACCCAGACTTCTGGAGCCACCTTCATCTATGTACATTTCCCTGAGCTTATCATACATCCTATGTGACATCAGTGCATAATCTATCGTCGACTGAAGCCTTCCTACCTCCCATGTTATTTGCCCTTCACACTTCTCGGTACTGTTGCAAATGATCAAATCAAGCCTTTCACACATATCCATGATCATTTTGCCTGTCGGGTCGGTATACCCATCTATATCTTCTATGTGCGCATTCATGTCTCCTAGTATAATTATCTCGCACTCTCTTCCTAACTCCTGAATGTCCTTTGATATACACTCTACCATTGCCTGGTTTTCCTCTCTGGCCTTTGCTCCCGTCCACAAGTACACGAAACCAAGGAGTGTCATTTGACCTGCCACTTTCCCTTTTAGCCACAAATGTTCCTTGCACTCCTGCTTGACCCTTTGCCAGTCTGTACTTTTATGAATGAATGCCCCAATACCACCCCCCTTTCTGCTGCCTTCTGTTCTATTACAATACTCCCACGCGTAGTCCGGATTGTTCGGAGGTTGTTCCATGTCCCTGAGATGTGTTTCTACAAAACCGTATACCATCGACCTCTCTTCCCTTAGCTGTTCTTCTATCTCTTCCCACTTCAGCCTGTTCCTACCACCCTGCATGTTAATATACCCTATGTCTGAATTGGCTCGGCGCTCGTGGCTACGTCTATTTATGTCCCGGACTCTACGTATCTTAGATATTGGTGCCACTTTGGAATCGTATCTGTCCATACCACCTGTCGAAGAGTCTCCCTGGTTGTTTTCCTCGTTACTAGCTATCCTGCACCCCGAAGGGGTCGCTGGCCCCCCAAAAAAGCTACTGCACGTCCTGCAAGTCGCCAACCCACCTCATGACCTAGCCGCCCATCGAAGTGAATTCTGTCTCGTTGAAAACCCCCCCACCTATGCACCTCTCTGTTTATTTCCACCACCTCAAAGCCTTTCTCTCGACTCATCCGCCATATCTCTTGGTTTGCGTTGACCACCGCTCTTTGCAGGTTGCTATCACGCACCGGTACCTCCGGTATCGTGCATATCACTACCTGCACCTTAGGAGAAGTGGCGCGCATGTCATCGACGCCTTTCGCCAGTGTGGCTGCTAGTCCTGCTGCATCTTCATTTAGACATCGTTTAAACCGCCTGAAATTATCACGAGGTTGCGTCTATCAGCTGTCGTTTTGAGCTTTGCGCTCGCTTGCTTCATGACTGCTTCCAGCTTGCGTCCTGGGAACGCCCCTACTGCAACCCTCTTGTCACCTCTTACCCTCTCTTTGATGGCTTCTGTGCATCGATTTAAATTTGAGTCCCCGGCGATTATCACATGCTGTGACTTTTCCGCTGGAGCGTTCTGCGCCTGGGGGCTACTTGCACCTGTGACGCTGGCTGCTTTGTTCCCTTCCTGCCCCATCACTACCTCGCTGAAGCTGGGCCTTGCGACAGTTGAACCGGCTAAACCTGTTTTTTCCAAGCTTGCTTGCTTTTCCTTCTCCACCGTTCTGGTTGCCGGTTCCCTACTGTTCTCTCGGTAGGTCGCTTCTTTGTTCAGCTTCGCTAGCACTTCCTCGGCGGACTTCAGTCTTTCTCCCATTGCCCTCGTTTTTTCTTGCTCTGTCGCCAACGCAGTCTCGAGTTTGGCGATTCTCATCAGCAGTTCACTCTGGGCAACCATCATTTTCTCCATTTTTTCCTCGACCTCACATTGCCTACACATTGCCTACCTACAGGAGACGGTACCGCCATCTAGTGAACACTGCAAGAACTAAACTAGAGGTGGCTACATACAGGGGACGGTACCGCCATCTAGTGAACACTGCAAGAACTAAACTAGAGGTGGCTACATACAGGCTACAGGGGACGCACAGCCCACGCCCTAAGGAGCTTCGCCCCTAAAATTGGAAGCGCAAACCAACGGGGCACAAGAGAAGAGACAAACAAGCGCAGGTTTGCGCGTCCAATATTTTCATTATGAATTATAATGACGCCGCCCCTCATGAACGCCTCCCGAAATTCGGACCATTAACGTGCACCTAAATATTCAGATGCACACTGACATCTATCGCATCGCCTCCTTCGAAATGCAGCAGCCGGGGCCGGAATTCGATCCTGCGACCTTCTAGCAAACAATCAACCGCCACAACTGCAAGACCACCATGTGGAATTTCCAGTTTGCTTCGCGTTGCAGCATATGGAGAAATAATTTTTTTTAAATGTTTGGATCACTGCTCTTCAGCAGCTTTAAGGTCAACTGGGTAACGACGTGCACTGTCTACGAGCTTGCGATACATGCCACACCATCTCATCGCGTTAATATAAAAATTGCGGTGAGCTTTCTGACGGGAAACATTCGCATGGTGCAGAGGCACTAGCGGTTCATGCCATGCATCGAAAACACTAGCTGGCTCGAGCCGACACAAGCATGTTGGCGATTGGCCAACGTCAGTGGATACCGCAGAAAATTAGCCATGCTGGTATTCTTCACACAAAAGTGTTTCGTTGTCTGACATAGTGAAGGCTTTCTGATTATCTTTTTCTTCACCATTAATTCATCTTCTATTCATATACCCCCGAATATAAATTTGTGCTACTGTTCGTTATTTTCTAGTTTTAGTTACCTGTTTTTTTTTCCTGACATTTAGCTCTATATATGAAAATATAGTTTTTTTGTTCAATGAAAAGCTAGTCCTGAATTACTGTTTACTTCTCACATGAAATATTCGTTATAATTGGAATCATAAACCGTGAAAAACGAATCGTAAATGACGGAACCAATAGGCCTTAGAAACAAAAAGAAAGTTTTGACCTTTCGGGTTATTTTAAATGACGCTGTGGTTTGTTCTAAATAAATTTACAGTCTCTGACGCGACGTTAACTTTGAAGTGCGCCGTCTTCAAAATGCATCTCACCGCTCACTTCTTGTTTGACACCAATGAATGATAGCAGACACATATAAGCGTCGACCGGAACACCACTCGATGAGACTGTTTGAAAAAGTGAAACGTCGTCATCTGCGTTAATATGGCTTTGAACTTATTGTATAATGTATATTTTGTTTTCAGGATGCTGCGCAGTATAAAAGGTGGTACTTTCCTAAATATTGTTGCAGGGAAGCTGTTATTTTTACCAATTAAAGTCTACTGCGTGATTTCAGCTAAGAGTGTATTCGTTATAACGGCGAACTTGGAGAAAGCTGAAGCCGACACTATGCATGTGTATACCAATCCGAAGGCCCCAACTTGAAGAATGATAGCGGGCTTCGGTTAAAACGATGCGTCATGGTTGAGGATCTTCTTGGTGCTGTGTACAAAGCAACATGCGAATAAAGTGAACCAGGGTATATAGTGCTCGGAGTTAACGTCAAAGAGTGAAGATAAATCAGGGTCAAGCAGCTCATGGCGCAGCAATCTGTAGCATGCGAAACCGGTTAATGGATTGCTAACAAGAAGAATCATAAATGAATGTCACGCTCCGCGGTTGTCTATGGTGCTCGACTGCTGATCCGCGGGTCGCGGGATCGACTCCCGGCTGCGGCGGCTGCATTTTCGGCGGAGGCGAAAATGCACGAAGTCGAGGCCCATGTACTTTGATGTAGGTGCACGTTAAAGAACTGCAGGTGGTTGAAATTTGCGCAGCCTTTCACTATACGGTATCTCTCATAATCATATCGTGGTCTTGAGACATAAACTCCACACATTCATTATTATAAAATGGCTTTCGCCTTCGAGTCCTCTGAGGTGAATGCCAGTCGTCTGAATCAACGTAGTCATATTCGTTTCGTTATTGTCAGCTTGGTGACATTTCCGCGAAATGTGGTCTAATTTTTCTCGAACAAAGCGAAGTCACGTCACCTTTCACCAGCCAGCGGCGTAATCCGTCATTATTTTGGTGACAAAAACAAACACTGCCTCCGACGTCAGCGTGTGGCATTTGCTCATGGAGGCATAGATCACGTCAACATTTGAGCGGCTTGCATGATACGAATCAATACCGACGAATCTACTTCTTACAAAAAACAAATTGACCGTCACCAGCGTGACGCTGGCATAACGCCTAAGTAAAAAACTAGTCAACGAGCAAATTTCGGGGGCAATGCTGGTTAAGGAGCACAGATTTGGGGGGTGGAATTGTGCCCCTAAGCGTACTACAATGCAGCATTTGCATGTGTGCCGGTTATACGCGCCTTCGAATGCTTCGTTTTCCAATAACTGATGATCTATCTATCCAGGACTTGTAAATGATCGGTGGCCGCTGCTGATATGGCAAGCTGACTTTTCATCGAAGTAACTTGTCATTTTATGAGGCCGCTTTTTATTGCTGTAAGGATGTGAAAGCATGACCGCCGTTGTTGTTTGTAGCAGCTAAAGTGTCCCGCCGCTAAGCATGTGCACGTAGGTAAATGTCCAACTCGTGGCATGGAGGAACAAAGCAGTGAAGGGGGAGAATGTGCAATGAGAAAGAAATCAAAGAAAAAAAGAAAGAGTAGAAGAACAAAAGAAAATAAAAAAGAAAGAAAGAAAGAAAGAAGGAAAGAAAAGAAGAAATGACGAAATAAAGAAAGAAGAGACAAGGCTTAGAAGAAAGAAAAAAGAAGAAAGAAAGAAAGAAAGAAAGAAAGAAAGAAAGAAAGAAAGAAAGAAAGAAAGAAGGAAAAAAAGAAAGGAGAGAGGAGAGGAAGCACGAAATAAGAGAAAAGAAGGAAGAAAAAAAGAAAGGAAAGAAGGAAATGGAAAAGAAAGAGTGAAAAGTATTGCATGCTGCACTCCCGCCCCTTCCCCAAGCTTCGTGCGGCCCCATGTTCCCGATTAGGGAAAGGCTCGAGAATATTATTTTATGTCCTTTCGTCCTCTCCGAGTTCGCAATAATTACATCCGAAGGACACGTGATGAACTTTAGTCAGCTGCTCAGGGCATCACTCACAAAAAAAAAGCACGAAAATTTCTCTAAACAAGCATTACCGTTCGCAAACAAGCTATCATGTCTTGGCTGAGAAGAAGAGGACGACGAAGGCATTATCGTGCGTGGGCTTACTTCTTATTTCTTTCTTATTAAAACAGACGACGTTTATTCTAATATTTAAGAATTTATTTCCAAAGCTGCCTGCTTTTTGGCCAATGCCCCAACGTGGGTGTGCGCGAAGTTCTGCATGTACTCTACTCTATATACTATTTTATGCAGTGACGTGCTTGTAAGTATAATGGTAGACAGCCCTGTCTTTACGTAACCATATTAAAAAACAATAACGTGAAAAAGACTGTTAGTTCGAGAAGCGCATGTGCACTACGTGTGTGCGCCTACAAGTGAGTACGCGAGATGCCGTTCAAGGCTAAAAACTTACCTCGAACATTTTGGACGAGACAAGCGGAGTGCGTATACCGAGCCACTTCGCGTGCCTCGACGAGAAAAGCCTCGTATACAACGTCTATTATTCTAACCTTCGCCCGTCTCTCCTCACTTTTCAGCTCTAACCAGTACAGGCAACGTACGAATGCGCACTCGGTATACGGGTCGCTGCATGTTGCACTGCGCCGCGGCCAGCGAGCGTGGGTTTCTTCAAAAGCCGCGGCCAAGTCCGTCCTTGTGGCGTGCGCGTGCAGTCCGTTGAAGAAGGTTTACGCAAACCCACGCTACGCTCTCTCGAAAGCGGACGTTGCTTGTCGAGCTAGCCGCAAATATGCGCGAACGCTATATATACAGGGGCCATGCCTACGTGACCTTACGAGCTTTAAGGAGTTTTCGTGCTCTACTGTGCACACCATCTTCGTCCATGTCAGAAGCTAGGTATTGCGCTGTCTTGCTTTTGCCAGTTCTGAATATGGAATGCTTAGTCTTCTCGTTTGGTGCTAGCTTGCCGTCTATCTGATGTACTTTCATTTAACGTTTAAACCTCGGTGTGTAGAAGCTGTTTCCGCACTGCTTCGCCGTGTATGTAGTCACAGTGCTATTGAAAGGGCACAAAATAGAAAAAGAAACCAATTCTTCGCGTATTAGTAAATAACAGTTTCGCAATGCCGAAAACATCACACTTACCACTAGGAGACACTTGGTAAGCGGGGAAACGTGCGAAAACAAAATCTACCAGAGGAGGGAGGGGGCGGCACCACGTTGAAATTTCCGCACCAAGCCCCGTGACGCCACAGATTTTGATGGCGTCTGCGAAGTCATACGTATTTCTTAATCGGTAACAATGAAACACATCGTCCTCTGAAATAGCCACATAGTTCACATACGAAGTTCCAAGAAATTTCGTAGAGGAAATGTCGCCAAAGTAGAAAAAATAAGCTTTGACATTCGTGACGCCACGCGCGGAGATTTCATTCGAAATCTGAAAATTACATTTTGACCTTGATTTTTTCGTCAGTTAATAAACATGTGATGGTGAAATTAACTGCGTTACAGTTTTCACAGTACAGCTCAATCGAAACAACCAGCTTTCATAGTTTTTTTTTAAGGGTAACTAAATTAGCACGACGCCCTATAGCCGGGCTCAGGTAAACAGCTGGAAGGCTGTCGCGGCAATCTCTGAACGTTTAGGGTTAAGTAATAAAACAAATAAATAGGCATTCTTTACCTTCAATAAATGGGAGTTCCGGTACAACAAGCTCCGGCTTCTACTCGAGCGAATTCACTCAGAAACATTAGACGCCAGTAAGACAGAGGCTTTGTATTGACCGATGAATGCGCACATCGACACGAGATTGTATCACGAACTTTCCGCACGAGACTCAGTGTATTGGTTATGTCCTATTAGCTGGGAAAGTAGACTATGTTCTATTGGAATTTTCGGAACTACGAGGCATACACTCATCTAATGTGTGATGCAACATGTAACAAGCACGTCGGGCAACTGTCACGTATACTGTGAGCTTGCTCCTAGAGATTTTACATCGTCCGATTGAACTTACTGCCCCACAATACATTAAGCGTTGTATTAGCTCTTATTATAAAAAATTACGTTTACATGAGGCGACGAGATCTTGTTAATAACGAACAATGGCTGAAATTGACACATTGGCAACGATTATCGAGATGAAAACATTTTACGTACGACTCGTCAGGACTACCTTTCACCGAGATGTCACAGCGGTGCTTCATTAGTCCCTATAGCTTGGCTGCAAACTCGAAAGACGCGCATTCGATTCAGGTCGAATCGGTCGCGCATCTATGGAGATAAAATGGTAGAGGCCCGTGTACTTGCATTTAGGTGCAGGTGGTTGAAGTTCTCAGAGACCTCCGCTATACGAGGACCTCTGCAATCATATCCGTCGTTTCAAAACGTTAAATCCCCATAAATGTTATTACCTCTGGTGGAGTTTACATACGAACCGTGTATGGTGCGCACCGTATGGCGTGGTGCACACCATACATGATGGCATATATACCATCGGTGGGACAGTTGGTTGTGGTGTTACTGTTGTTCTTGAATATACAGTACAATGCCGCAAAGAGAGAAGAACGATGTACCCAGTAATTGCCCGAAAGACGACACTGTACACGCGATCCTTTGAAAAGAAGGAACACCTTGTATTGAAAATGAACGAGCCGAAATTTTCAAGAGCGCTCAAGTGTATTTATTGTGTGTGGGTGCCGGCCGCGCATCTTCTACACAAGTCGGGATACGACGGTTATATGTTTGAATGTTCGTGGCAACATTCGGGGTCCTTTTGCTCGCGGTTTGCGTTGTGTACGTGAGCGGCGCCCCGTTTCGCCGCAAATGGCTTTTAGACGCCTCACCATGCCCGTTCCACAAGTTGCGTTATTCTGGGTGGAGGCAGCCCCGCCGCAGTGGTCTAGTGGCTAAGGTACTCGGCTGCTCACCCGCAGGTCGCGGGTTCATATCCCGGCTGCGGCGGCTGCATTTCCGATGGAGGCGGAAATGTTGTAGGCCCGTGTGCTCAGATTTGCGTGCACGTTAAAGAACCCCAGGTGGTCAAAATTTCCGGAGCCCTCCACTACGGCGTCTCTCATAATCATATGGTGGTTTTGGGACGTTAAACCCCACATATCAATCAATCTGGGTGGAGGCAAGCCGAACAGTCGAGGACCTTCAAGGCCAACACTGGTCGCAGTGCGTATTCGCGCGCGTTTTCTTGCATTCTGCCCTTCTTCCGGTCGACTCGACTGAGTAAAGAAAATACAACCATATGTTCATTTCGTAGCAAATACCGAGCGTCTCTAGCTGCGTCTTTATGTTGGACGTTTGAAATTTTTATCCTTTCCTCACACTACTGTGGTCGTGTTATGTACAGAATGAACAACCTCTTGCAAGGCACGGTGTTTCCCCACCACTACTTTCTTTCTTGCTTTTAAAGAACGAACTCAAGCCGTCACGCAGAAAGTGCTTTGATTTTCGGTGTTCAAGAAGCGTACACAACCTTATGCTTAATTCTTTCTTCACCTGTACTCGCATCCACATCGATAAACTGATCATGTCAGTAATTTAATGTTATGTTTTAAAGTGTAACTAATGTCATTGCACCTCAACTTCCTACTGATTGTTTCACCTGCCGCAGTTATAAGGCGTTGTTCATTACTGATGTCTCTTTGTTGTATTGCGTAAATATCATGTTCTCATCTTTCTTACGAAAACATGCTTACACAATGTGGTTGCGCAACTCGCTGTCGCCATGTAACTCAGGGCTACGGACATCTCAAGTTGTCTCATGACAGCATTTATTTCGGTATTCGTGATCCCGATTCTGCCTTCAGTTGGGACGGCTTATTGCTCTGCCATAGTAGGGTACGTCGTACTCTAAATCGTTGGAAATGTGCTCTAAATAACCAATAGCTTGATCTTCCGCAATGAAAACGAATAATCAATGAAATGAAAGGAAAATTCACTAATCAGTTGACAACACAAACTTAGTGACTTCGCTAAGCATCTGCCTTTGTTGTCTGAGCTTATCTCGGTACATATCTCTTTTTGTAAACTACAATAAATGACAACGTGCGCTCATTTAGAGTCAGCTGCGTCTTACAGATATGAATATAATCCTAATGTTACTTTTCACGTGCGGCGTCGCCCGACATCTTGCCGCATCTCTTGTTAAAATCACTGCGGCCAGCGCCAGTACGTGAACTGTACGTATATTGGTGATTGATGCTTGCCTCATACGCTTATATATATAAAGCGAACATTTTGTGCCCGTAAAAGCCAGTTTAGAAGTATTCGCTTGATGTAAACGAATGACCTGCACTAAAAATATGACGTAGACAAGATAGTTTATTATTAACTTTTATCTGTGATCTAGTTGCTTCATTCATTGTGTTTTCAGAGATGTGACACAATCACTGCCAGTCATAGCCAACTTTTCTTTTTTCCCCCGCACTTCATGGTGTTTGTGTCGTGTGCTGCGTTTGCAAGTTCAAGATGACCAATTGTTGACGCCTTGACTTCGCCGGGAACCAGTCAATAATAATAACAACTGTTGTGGTTTGACACTCCAAAACCACGGTATGATTAGTGAGGACACCGTAGTCGCGAAGGCTCTGGAATTCCCGACCGCCTGGGCTTCTTTAACGTGCACCTAAATCTAAGTAAACGGGCCTCATGTATTTTCGTTTTCATCAAATATTTGACATAATAATAATAATAATAATAATAATAATAATAATAATAATAATAATAATAATAATAATAATAATAATAATAATAATAATAATAATAATAATAATAATAATAATAATAATAATCTGATGCCATACGTCTTAAATATACGGTATATATGGTCATGAGAGATGTCGTGGGTGAGGACTCCAGAAATTTGAACCATCTGGTGTTTCGTTTAACGTGCACTGATGTAGCCTATGTAGTCCCCCGAACTCCGGCCTTTTATGTGGCTTTTTAAATGTGGCTGCCGCAGCCAGGATCGAACCAGCGACCTTTGATTCAGCAGTCGAGCACCGTAAACAGTGCTTCGCCATGGTGAAGCAAGATCTTTTCTATACGTTTACTAAACACGTTGCTTTTGGCGCAATGCTAGAAACATGAAAAAAGACAGAGGAAAGAAACAGAAGAGTGCCAGAATTGTGTGTCTTTGTTATGTTTCTAGTACTGCGCTGGAAGTAATATCATTAGCAAATATATGCACCGACTCACGCAAGAACAAGTTATTCCAAATATGGGACTGCGGCGGCCGGCATTCAAGTCCGCGATCTTCTGCATGTAGAGAACTATAACCACTATATCTTCACTGAAACGTTCCGCATGCGATGTCCAATAATTCCGTATGTTTTCGTAAGAATTTTACGGAAATATATGGAAAATGTATGGGAAACATATGAATTCCGTATGCAAACATATGGAATTATTGGACTCGCGTACGGAACGTTTCAGTAGTGCGCGTGCGCGCGCGATCGACTACCATGGCGGGTGGGAAACTCAGGCTGTTATAGTTCAACGGTTCTTCTCCCATTTCGCGCATAACCACAAGTTTGACAGAACAGGCCTCTACATAAAGAGCGCCATATACATATGCATGACTTGAAGGTCGCTATTTTGGCGGGTTGTCTATTTTGGCGGGTGTTATCTTGGTGCGGATGGGAAGTAACTTGTTGTAACACGAGAAGTAACACTAGCGGAACGTTGACCCAATGAGCAACTCGTTAACGACATTTCATTGTTTGTACCATACCGCGTTTTCTTTGAAAGCTTTCGGACAGGTGTGCAAGAGTAGTCTATTTGTATGCCTACACAACGAAGCGCGTTTCTACTCTGCCGGCTTTAAACAAAGAGGTGAATTGACTCCCGCAGATGCTTCGCTTTTCGCTCAAACTTCTGAAACAATATTCTCGCGTGATTCGGCGAGACACCTGGCACTGTTGTTTACTCGGTTTTTTTTTTTTTTTGTGACCGTGCAGGGCCGGCAGCAGTGAAGCCAGACTTCGTCTTTGCAACAATAGCAGCATGCTTTTCTGATGTCGAAGTGCGCATACGCCGACCCTTCGCTTTAATGCGCAGCATAATTTGGCGAGTTGCTTTGTCCGTCTGGGCATCCGTCCGTTGGCCGTAAATAAAAATCAAAAGTTTTATTGAGAAAAAAAAAATGTGTTTCTGAATATATAGTTTACAAAAATATCGCTCGCTTCTAGAAATTTGATTACTGCCGGTAATTCACGCTTTTGCAGTGTTGGTCATCCTTACATGTTCCAAGATCCGTTCGTACAGCACCGTCGCGTTGGTCTATAGTGGCTAAGGTACTCGGCTGCTGACCCGCAGGCCGCGGGATCGAATCCCGGCTGCGGTGGCTGCATTTCCAATGGAGGCGGAAATGTTGTAGGCCCGTGTGCTCAGATTTGGGTGCATGTTAAAGAACCCCAGGTGGTCGAAATTTCCGGAGCCCTCCACTACGGCGTCTCTCATATTCATATGGTGGTTTTGGGACGTTAAACCCCACGTATCAATCAATCCGTTCGTACAGTTACGGCGAACGCATATGCCCTTTACTGGCGGTCGGTATACAGTTGTAACACGTCAGCTGCGGAGGCGCATCACGCAGCGTGTGTTTCTTCAAATGGCTCTAAGCGATGTACGTGTGCCCACTTGATGTGCAGGCTTCCCGAGTAAATCACTAGAGGTTGTTTAACTTCACTGTTGTGTGCGTTGCTGCAGAAGATCGCTTTGCTGGAGATACTATATACCATGTTCGGCGATCGTATCGCACTGCGAGAGCAACGCCAAGAGAATTACTTTTATTTGCTCAGTACAAATACAGCCAAAACAAAACAAAAAACTGGACATGCATGTTGGGCTTTAGGTTTAGCTCTTTTTATGCAAGAATTGAAGCTATCTACAGAATAAATAGATGTTTAATTATACGCTAATCACCATCAATTATTGAAATTCGCAGAAACCACACATTCCCTCATTTTCTTTCTTAGAATGCAGTATTGAATGCCTTAGAACTATATGATATCTGAATTTGATGCGTTTGTCGACACCGTCATAAATCGCGCATGAAGGTTATCTCCTCTCGCCAGGATTAGCGTATATAACGATCGTGTGATAGAAAAGTTGTTGCTGTTGACTTGTGGCGACGTCTCTCACGGCGATCGCGGCGACAGCATTCGACCTTTGAACAAACGTTACCGAACAAGTTTCAAGCTTTGACGCCGTGCAGCGCGCGACGTGTACCATAAAAATGCTCTCTTCGACAGTTGCCGCCTCTGAGTGCAACCTGTTATATACTCTAAGTAGTAGAAGAAAGAATTTTCAAAGCCGCTTCTGGCACGATGCCGCGTCATCGTTCATCTAGTGTCAGCCAGCCCATATAAGCATGCGCAGTGTGTAGGAAGGGGTGAAACGACGCAGTTGCGTTTGCTGAACAAATGACAATGCCTGCATGCGCGCTTGGAAACGCACGAGTGCGCGGCAACGTGCTCGCGGACTGACCAAAGCTGGACACACGTTTCTTTCGTACTTGCGGCTTACGTATAATTCATATTGAGGACTCTGTGTCAGCAGCAAAATAACGTTTCCTCGTGCCTATACTTCTCTTACGCGTAATACTGTCATACGCCAAACTGCTATTATCTATGCGACGGGCCTATGCTCTGGCGTCATCGATACCGCCGTATGTTGTTCTACATTCAGTGTGGACGCAGTGAAAAGCTGCGCTTCAGGTCGTTGTGTTTATCACCGGAAGCACTGCGAAAGTTGTGAATGGGGCTGAAGGTGGCATGTGTGACGTCATGTGAACGCATATAGGTGGCGAGATTCCGGACACTCGTGCCATCGGTATACACGCAGTGCCACGAGAGTTGGCACAAGAATCGCCGCTTTCTCGATGCTTTTTCGTTGTATACGCATTTGTAAGTGTGTGTGTGTGTGTGTGTGTGTGTGTGTGCGTGTGCGCGTGTGTGTGTGTGTGTGTGTGTGTGTGTGTGTGTGTGTGTGTGTGTGTGTGTGTGTGTGTGTGTGTGTGTGTGTGTGTCAGACATTCCGTTTTTTTTCTTATTATTCACGGTTGAACCGACAGCACACGACATTGTACGCTTTTGATGACGCAACTATAGCGCTTCTTCTTGCGGACGTGAGTGTTCAGGCAAGAGTGAATATAAACAACACAAACAGACAAAAACCGAAAAATAAAATAAATATATTGAGGCTTGGCGTTCCGACTCTCGCTTCTTGTGATGACGAAACCGTCCTCGTCGCGACCAATGCGGCAAGTATATTTACTACTGCAAACCCTGACAAATTTATCTGTAAGCGCCTGACTGCAGCACGTTTGATTTCGTAACTTGTAGTTGTGTTGCTACAAGTAACTTAATGATGAGTAATTGACTGGCCGCTAATTAGCGGGATACAGACTTAGTGCAAATTAAAACGTGGTCCTGAGATCTCCTCGCTACGACAGACAGGTCAAGTAGGTTTCGGTGCATAATAATTATAGAACAATATATGATCAACTTGAGTCTTCATAATTGCCTCTGAATTATATCGTGGCTAGGGTATGTGGAAATCCGAAATTGATTTAGTTGTCTTTTTTATTCTGTATTCTGTTTTGCTGCATTCATGCCGAGTGTTTTCACTATATACTGCCTTTCACAATACATGCCGTGGTGCGCACTTCGTAACGTCAGTTGGCAGGTTAAAGTTGGCACGTCACTGCAGTAGACGTGCCTGCAAAGCACACGATGGCCATAAAATTGCTCAATTTACGCAAGCACATTTATATTATACTTCTCGTAACGTTTTGCCCTGAGCCACGGAAATAAGGCACAGAGTGCATCACACGGTACTGATTCCATCATGTGTGGCATCTGTCGGAATCGATTCTATTAAGTTTTATCTTCAAGTACGTTGTCAGGAATGCTTTTTCGGGTTTTCCCCTGTTCTTTGCATCAAAGTTAAAACGGACAAGGTCGAACTGAATTGCCACTCAAACAAACGTATGCGCTCATCGCCCAGGGTGAGTAACTTTCGATAAGACGATAAAACGCCGTGTAGCGCGAAAGTTTGTGGGCACAGCCGTGTTCTGAATAGGAAATCGACGACGAAAACGCTCCCGAGTTATCATCCGTGGTCCGCTACCGAAGCAAGGTGACCGGAAGCGAAGAGCAGTAGTACCATATATTCAGGATGAGCAAGCTGTACAACGCAGTTAGTCGAGATGAGTGCGAAGTGAATGGCCGTCGTGTTCCCACGCCTTTTGCGAGTGTTAGCGTCTCTCGCTGAACAGTGGAGGGGAGCTCGCGAGGCTGCCATTGCGTTCTGCGCGTGCGCAGTCTGAGCGTGCTTAGTTGCGTGCAGCGTGGTACCGCTTACCCTATATCAAAGGATGTGCTCTGTGTCTGCACCCGTTAACAGAGCCAGCACGAGAAGGCATTCGTGGAGTCCCAGACGGCGTCGCTGAAGCGGGTCGTGCGTTCGTCGACCAAGCAGGCGAGCTGCATTCCGCGCTTCTACTACCCGGCCGGCAAACCCATGACGCCCGCGCAGCTGGACGCCCACTTGCTCAAGGTCAAGGCGGCCTTCGCCAGCCTCAGGGATGGACGGGCCACCAGGACAAACTTCAGCGCCATCATTCGGGTGAGAACGTCACGACCTTCTCCTTCCTGCGTATACTACGCGTATACGTGAGACAAAGACGTCGATTTCCCTCTCGCGTGACACTATCGATTGACACTGTCTTGTGCTGCGGTTGTCCTTACAGTAACACTTGGGGTGTAACGCGTCGAAATAACAGGCGCCTTCAGGGCCTACTTAGTAATAACTTGAAAGTGATTGCGGTGAACACGGATACGTTTTCGTGGTGGTGAAGACAGCGAGACTATTAAAAATGGAACTCTTTACTGAGTGAACTTGTGTTCGGAAAATCGAATAGAGCATTCACTGCGCAGGCGAGTGACACCGTCGCCTCACGGCGCACCGTTAATCGTGATTAGACACGATGAAAATCGAATTTCTTAACAGTGGTTAGCATTCCTTCTTCAGCTTGCGTCAAGGTGATAGTCAGGATCGAGAAATTCAATACGGATCAGGTCCGATGCCGATCACAAGTGATCATGGAACACTGGTATAACACTCGCAAAACAACAATAACGGTGAGTACAGTTGTCGATCGTCGATTAATCTGATGGTAGACTTCGTCGTTACGTAGTTATTGAAAAGCTCGGCCTTATCGTGGATTCTGGCGTTAGCTCCACAATAAATTTTACTGCTCACATCGTACTTGCAATCTTTTCGGATAAATATAAAACTAGGGTGACGTTTCCCTAGACATTCCTTTCCACCGCAACACCTTCGTCGCATAGCACTGTGGAACAAATGCAGTCTTGTCCGTTAATTCCCCAGACATAACGCTCTCGTGATGTACTCTTGAAGGCGAAAGCCAAGTGCACTCTCCAATTTTCATCTCTTTTATGGGTCAAGTCCGAGCACATAAAAAATGAAGAAATGAACGCATGTGTCAATATTTATCGCGAAACTCAAGTTCTATGACTTGCTTCAGAGGAATCAGTTTAGGGACCCCGAATTGGTTCACGAAGAGGAGACGAGAAGGAAACAAAAGTAAAAAAGAACAGGATGGTTGAACAGAGAACTGTACGGTTGGCTACCATGCGCTGAGGGTCCGCGTAGCTTTCCAGCCAAATAACCGGCTGCATTTTTGCTCTGGACACGTAGTATTCTGCTGAAATGGAGCGTGAGCACATGAATATTTTGATCCCGGCAATAAAGTACCGATGTTGTGGGCCAATCTAAACGCACTATTCGACTGGTTTTTGATAGTGCACTCCCCCCTTCTCTCAGAATTATTTTTTCTTTGCAAATTGTACAAGTTATCCCGTGCTGTTGTTGCATGGCCAGCACATGTCAGGGGCTGATCGCTTGCGAGCGTTTCGGCGTGCAAAAGCCAGTGTTCGTGTTAATGTTTGTCTGTCTTATCTTGCCTAAGGGTGAAATTGTGTTTTGTCTGCCGGTGACTGAAAACATCTCGCTGCAAAACCGACGGAGAGGATCATCTGGAGATAAAAGTTCAAGCCAATCTTTTCAAAAAGCTGCTTCGAAAGCACTCTTTCCTTCGAAGTAAAGAACGACATCTAAAGAGAAGTAGTACCGGTAGCTCACCGTCCGGGAATCCCATCCCCGCCTATAACAAAGACTGAATTTTCTGTCCAAACTGCAACCGGTATTGGTTACGCTGATCGCCTTCAATGCTGTGATCATGTTCAGGGGATGACGCGGTCTCTTAAGGGAGACGTGCTGCGATGCTGATATGATTTGATTCGTGTTTTGCAGGCGTGCGGTGTGCCTCTCTACTGGAAGATGCCGCTGTTCGCAGCCAGCGGGGGAGAAACCCGCAGTTACGTCACCAGTGACGTGTTCATAGATTTCTGGAAGAGGTACGCAGTCCTGGCCGCACAGTAGTCCTTACATTCTCACTCGATTTTCGTAAGCGCGCAACACAGGGCACAGCAGAGAGATGGCAAGTCTCGTTTCCCTCCTTCCTGAGTTAATCGAAGAGGAAAAGTATTGAGTGGAAAAAAGTGTCATTAAACAAAACTCAACGTTTGCTTTAACCAATCTTATTCATTTCAAACCAGATGCAGTTTCTGGTTACGCCTTAGACATGAGTAGTGGGCGCTTCGTAGAATCTTGCGTTTCGTATACGATTAAAATGTGTGGAATATATTTGGGCGCAGATGGACAACAAACAAGCAGAGAGGATGACTGCTGCGTGTTCATTTGCACTCAAATCTATTCCTCAATGAACCAACGCACCCAACAAGCCATTGTGTCGTCTAAAAGGTGCACCTGTGTACATATATATACCATCGCTAGGGTGCCATTAAAAATAACTAGGTGGTACCTACTATTGATTTATTTAATCAACTTGAGTTACCCTACTTCTATACGTCAGATGGCGAGTGGGTGAGTGGCTCAGTTAGTATTTTGCCACGTCGCAGCTCGCGCGGAGGGCTCGTCATCTGTACCGTTCGTCAGCTGTAACCACACGAAGCCTATGTCGGGTGCTTGCTTGGTGAAGAGAATCAGCCCAGCATGAGAGTGTTCGCTTTTAAATCGTGCAATAATTAACGCTGCAACTATACGCTTCTGATATGCGTGAAACTTAGCTGTAGCGTTTCGATCCAAACGTGTATACCGAGATCACTGAAGCTTGGTGTCGGAGCGGCAAAGATGTTATTTTCTCCCTTGAAAGGATAACAAGCAGGTATATTTGTTCTCGAAGCGTCTTTTTCTTGAGGTCCTTCTCCTCGTAGTACAGGGAAGAGGTTCAAATGGGTGGAACAGTGCTGAAGCATAAAGACCAGGCTTTTCGCAATCAATGCCGAACGACGTGTTGGCAGCAGGCCTCGTTTTTTTTTTCCTTCTTGAGATAGAAAGTAAACACTGTAGTTTGCCGAGTTCTATTTTCAAGTTCCCCAGCTTAGCTATTTCTGCTCTTGTTATCTGAGACTGTTTAGCTCTGTGTTTGCAACAGCAAAAAAAAGTATGCATAAAGAAGAGGAGAAAAAATGAAGTCGGAACAAGGAAACGGACAAATTACGAAAAGTATAAAGGCAGAACGATGTAGGCATGGACGTAGCTGGCTCTCGGCCCCGGCAAAAGAGCGCGCGAAAGTTTTAAGAGCGTGTAGGTGTATAAATGCAGGTTAGAAGGTGGTCGTTTGGCTCCCGATGTAAGGCTGCGTGTCTGTGGAGTACGTACCCGCGACTGCTGTACCAACGTTGCCCTGACCTCCGCCCCTTTTTGTAAACGACGCCCTTCACTGCAAGGGCACATGTCAGAGGAAGGCGCGTTTTAAACAAACACTCACCCACCCACATACATACATACATAAGTACATACATACATACGTACGTATGTACATAGATACATACATACATACATACATACATACATACATACATACATACATACATACATACATATGTGCCCACCCTTTGTGGTCCGTCTCATCAACTTGTTTTCATTCCTCTCTTTCCTTACTTTCTAACGAGGAGGCCATCATCCTTATGGCCCATAAAAGCAGTTATCTTGTTCTCACCATATGCCTCTACTTTTCATTTGAATACATTTATCTTGTGCTTGTTAATATTATTCTAATAATAATAAATATAACAATAACTTTGTCTTCAGGATAGTGTCTACTGGTCGCGACGAACCAACGTGGTTCGTCAAGATCCTCAGCAAAGCCACGAGGAACTACCTGGTGCCCGAGGACTTCATTCCCATGATGCAGGTGTGTGATCACTCGGCGCTTTGTGTCATTGCGGTGTACGACCCTGTCGATATACGCAGCCTGTGCAACACGTTACATGTAAACTACTCGTTTAGTATTCGTAGTTATCGGCTTTTTCATCATTGTGATACAGTGGAGTGGCAGCGTTTGTCAGAATGCGTTCGAATGCTATGCGTTTGTCGGTGGCATCATGTAGAAAATAAATGTCGCCACTATGTGTGATATTCTTTAAATAAAAAGAAACAACATGCATCTAACTTAGTATTTCTTACGGTAGACGAGTATGCATCCTGTCATTTATTTTCATTGCTTTCGGCCAAAGCACCAATGACCGAAAACTTTGCAACTGCGACAGCAGTGAACGACAGCAAAGACACTGGAAACGCAAAGCGGCCCTCCAAGATGAGTACCTGTATGCGTTACCAAAAGCCATGTCAGGCTACCGCTCTTGCCCAGCCGCGGTGGTCTAGTGGCTAAGGTACTCGGCTGCTGACCCGCAGGTCGCGGGATCGAATCCCAGCTGTGGCGGCTGCGTTTTTGATCGAGGCGGATATGCCACAGGCCCATGTGTTCAGATTTGGTTGCACGTTAAAGAACCCCAAGTAAATTTCCGGAGTCTTCAATACGGCGTTTCTCATACTCATGTGGTGGTTTTGGGTCGTTAAACTCTACATATCAATCAAATCGAATCAGGCTACCTTTCTTGCTGTTGAAAAACCGATAGACCGCAGGCAGCACTGCGAATCGAGCCCAGTACTTCCCGCGTTGGAGGCGGACGCTGTACCATTTCGTCACCACTGGGGTTCTAAGAGCCAGTCTTTAGATGAGACATGCACATCCGGGAATCGTCTTGTGGTCAAATCACAGGACGTCCTACGGACGTGTTTGTATGTAGGTTTGTGAATTTGTACTTATACTATGGTTTGAAAATTTGTCTCTCCCTCTTTTTATTTCCCTTACCTCGGTTAGAAAGCTTCAGACACGCTGTCTAGGCCGACATTTCGTTCTCCGTGTTCATTAATGGTGCACTCTGGTGGTACCGCCGAATTAATCGCGCCAATACGTGATGAAGATGGAACACGACTTGCATACCTGCTTGTTGTGGTTTTACAGCTTCAGTATAGCTGGTGAATTCGTCACTTTTAAACACGGTCAGAATGCTCTCAAACGACTTCTCTAATTTCTCATAAATTATCTCGCATCCTGTCATTGTGGCTGAAGAAGCGAAGTCGAATGATCATTCTGCCGTAGTTCGCACCGTGTTTGTAGGTGGCAGCTCATTAAAAAAAAAAAAAAAACATTCATCACGTTCTCGCCGCATGTGAGTGATACGTCTGTTGAGGTTCGTAGTGCAGGCATTTAACGAAGTCGTATCGATAATTTATAAATGCGGTTCCTTTCCGTGTACAACAGAGTGTTGGCATTCTGTCCCTTGTAACATTCGCTACTTTCCACGGAAAATTTTTAGTCGCACTTGAAGAGCATAGTCATGCGTTATTTTGTTTTTACGTCATCTGATTCATGCTGTCGCCCTTTATAGGCCGATGAATGAATGAATGAATGAATGACAAACGAAATATTACACTTGCTGTATATTTTAAATAAATAAAAACGCTCGCTGTAATCTGCGCCAGGCTTCTTCGCCGCTGCGACCAGCAGGCGTGCAGTCGCAGTGTGCCCACGTTCTTCAGACAGCCGAGCAACAGGCGGTGACGGTGTCGGAGGCACGTCGAGGTATTTTTGAACGACGGGAAGTTGAGGCCGGCCGCGGGGGCGTTTAGGATTCGCTCCGTGAAAGCTCGCAGTTTGCGCAGCTGGCTGCCGATGACGTCACGCGCCTTCCCGAGGCTGCGGTCGCGAATCTTTTTGAAAGCTTTCGTGCCGACAGTCGTCGTTGCGCTACCGAATTTGAGAAGTATGGCGCTGCCACACCCATTGAGAAATAGCGAAGTCACTCGCAGTTGGCTTTGGGACAATGCGGTGTACTATTGTTTAACACAATGCGGTGACGATCACTATTCCAAGAACCTTCTTGGACAATGGCGTAGCCAGGGAATGACATATTGAACCCGTGCCCCCCCCCCCACTCTCTCTGTTTTTTGCATGACATTTGGAGCATAAAATGACACTCAAGCACATTTTCCTGGCCGGCCACCACTTTAGAACAAAACGGATCCCCAACCCCGCTCTACATGAAATAAAATTTTTGCCTACGCCCCTTTTCTTGGAAAATCGAAGTCTCTTGGCTGTAGTGCGATTTAAGCCCTTAAGTGGTACCTCCCTTAAGAATGTTTAAATATATAGTGGTGTAATGTGGATCGTAATTGAAGCACGAGGCGAGGCACTTCATTTTTGAAGCAAGGAAGAGCCTCGTGCTGGCGTGCATGCGAGGTTCATCCTAGAGATTAGTGGTCGACCCTTTTATTTGAGCAGACGTGCTCAAGTTCGCGGGATTGTGCGCCCTAATTGACCGGTGGAAGCTGGTTGCTCATTCCACTCTTTGCTGTTTAATGTCTATAATAATAATAATAATAATAATAATAATGACTCTGAGTGTGTTACGTTCCAAAACCACAATATGACTAAGAAGGACAATAGCTTGGGAACTTTGGAACACCTGGGGGTCCTGAATGTGCGGCCTAAATATGAAAATACGCGAACTCGAGCATTTCACCTTCGTGGAAAATTTTATGCCTAAAAAAAAGCCCTCAAATTTCCTCTTCTTACCTCGGGAAACATCATGACACTAAAATCACTTTCTGGGGATTACTCTGCGTTGAAGTCGGCCAACACGTAACACGAAACGCTAGCGTGCGCACTAAAGCGTTGATAGACGCAGAAAATCTCACGGCATGAGCACTGGTGCATAAACTAATAGTGACGGTGAACCTAACACCTGCTTGTGAAGTATGTGTGTGCGTGCGTGCGTGTATGTGTGTGCGTGCGTACGTGTGGATAAACTTAAGTAGTAAATTTGTATGTTAGGAATAGGGGGTATCGACATACCTGTGTTAGGGGCAAAGTTACTGATTTACAGGCTTGATGTTTCTTCAATCATTTTAGTGTAGGAAACACGACAATCATAGCGTGGCATACGATTTAGGCAAATATATGTCGTACTGCCATCGTGTTGTTTGCCGCACAAAAATCGAAAGTGGAGTGCCAACATACTGAAAACTGCGCCGATTCATGCCGCTTTTCACCATAATTTTTCCTATTTTGGGGTATAACAGTATAATGTCCATTATTCAATATTAGGCTTCACAAAGACAGCAAAGTTAAGGTTTCTGTCTTCAGTAAGGATGAGAGCTGGGCTAGCTGGTGACTGACTATCATACCGTGTGATTTCTTTGTTAAATGAAGCGAGTGCACGTGTTTTGATGTTTTGATTCGCAGAGCACAAACAATGAGTGCTTGTTGAAATTTACAGTGAGTGTTTCAAACATATGCTTCTAGGCTGTATATAGCAAAAAGGTATTTTTTTTTTTCGTTTGGGTGAGAATGAGTAACGCAAGGCGCTTTAGTATCTTTTTTTTGCTTGGTGTTGTGCTGCAGGACGTGATAGACACCCATCCGGGACTTACGTTTCTTAAAGAAGCCGTGGAGTTCCACTCGAGGTATATTAATACGGTGAGTCACCTCACGTTACTAGTGCAATTATTGCATTTGCATAAATATCGCCACAAGCTGACACGCTAATGAGTCCTCTATCTCCATACGATTAAGGGAGCCCTAATTCACCCACGTCATTGTGGGATCGAATAACGGATAAACCAAATATATAAAAAATTACACCATCTCCCACTAGAAGGAACCACGCTGAGATGCGAAGCGGCATTGGTGTTCATTTGGGATTTCGTTTGTTGTTTCCATTTCGGCGTTTCCATGTATGTTTCATTTGTGTGTGCAGTTGTGTATACGTTGAGTTCCCCTTATGTTACCACCCCCTCCCAGTTGCGCGTAATACCGTGTGTGTGTGTGTGTGCCGTTCTGCAAAGTGAACACCAAGCGCTGCTAGGATAGTGCAACGGCGCGAGCAAGCGCAGCGTTATATACAAGCGCACAGCTGAGACGGAAAGATAAACGGGAGAGGAGAAATGAAGTGGAGGTGCGCTCTGCCACCTCCTTGCACTCACGGGAGAAGAGGAGGGAGAGTTGGCGCATGCGCAGTGTGGGAGCGGATGGTCGCCGAGGGACGGACACAGCCCCGAGCAAAAGTTTCTTTGCGTTTAAAATTGTCCGTCAGCCCACATTGTGAAGTTGGGGGGTAGAAGGTGAAGCTGTTTCAAAGCACGGAACTTGGATGACATGAAGTACACTAGTTTCGTATTTAAGGCCAACTTGTGAACGTGCCCGTTGGCATTGAAACCATCCTGCAGCGCCTACCGCTGCTAATTGACGATGAAAGCGCCATTGAGCTGCACATTGAGTTGCTGTTCGCTCGCCAAGCCCGCCTACAAGACTGCATTCTCCACTTCGTGACATGTGTGCGCGACATTTCTTGTTTATGAGTGGGCTTCACTACAAATACAACGTGGGCAAGCCAGCCTACAACAAAAACTGAGCCAACAATGATCTTTTTAATGTGGCTTTTACTTTTAAGCAGAAGTACATTGCTAAGAAGACATTTTTAGGGGAAGTGTAAGCCATTTTAAGTTAGAGTATGGCGGCCTTAGGACCCTTTATTTAAGTGCACGATGTAGCACCGAGGCGCGTGCGTCTCAGGGCAGAGAGCGGGAGCGTCAGTTTCTCGTTTGATTTGACTGTGTTCTAGCGTGGAGAGCTGCCATTCTGAGGAGCCCGAGGAAGCTAGACTTTTCCCTCGCGGATGCCACGAAATCACACATCTTAGCTATATAGAGCTTTGCAGGGGGAAAAAAAGGACAGCAAGAAAAGTAGATTCACTTCGAGATTTTTACAGTATAGACCCTTTCACTGTTTACAAACACAGACCCTTGATGACATCCGGTTTCATACACCGATGTGCCTGAATAGCATTGATGGGCAAGAAGAGCATTAGAAAATAGCCGGCTTATTTTCTACACTTCTCTTCCCTTATTTGGCGAAATATGTTCAAACAAATGTTCTTTTGAGCTACATAAAAACTACACGAAATCGCCTTGAATATTACGCACGTTCTTTTTATGTGAAAAACTGATAAGAGACTTTCCTTACTTTTGAAAAAAAAAACGTGAAAACGTCCTTTTAATTTAGACGTTACGATCTGGTAAATAGGGTGACCTGAAGTTCTTTTGGGGCACAACGCTTGTAATCTTTAAACCGTCTACTGATGCGACGTAATGAGAATAATTTATTGGCATTCGCACTTCTACCTTATGTTTAAAGATGTGTGATACAGCGCTTCAAGCCACCCAATTCTTCAATGCAAGCAAGACGCTGCTCAGATGACAAAACGCGGCGGCGAAGAGTTGTCACAGAATAGCTAGTTTATCTTCTATCGGAATTTCTCAGTTTACTTATACAGATATTCATCCGCTTTACCCATGGTTCCCATACTTTTTTTTTCTTGTGAGGTCATCTTTATCTCCCTTTACAGGTAATCGCTAGGATATTCTACTGTGTAAATAGGTCGTGGAGTGGCAGGATCACCATTCCCGAACTCAGGAAAAGTAACTTCTTACAGGTAAGTGAACCGTGTTTTTTTTCTTTATCTCGTTACGTTCGTGTTGATCACGTTATCTAGTGGCTGCTTAGGAACTTCATCCCTGTAGAGAATCGAGTAATTGTGGTGACTGAAGTTGAATATTTAAGTCAGGCTTCAAAAAAAATGTGTGTAAGATGCTGGCATGTTCTCACATGCATCACTAGAATGACTGAAATATACGACAGCATTATAGCTTATCTCCGTATATCCCATATATCTCCGTATAACCTCACATGCACTCCATATGTCTCTTATACGTTAACGTCAGCAGTGCATAAGGGTTTATCTGAACTGCACAAACATGAGTAAATTAGCAAAAATTAATTAATAATAGGCAGGTTCTAATGCCTGCAGGGGTTTAGGAGAGCGTTCAGCTAATTCGTACGTTGTCGGTAAGTTGTTGGTAAGTTGTTTGTATGAAATGCAGGGGTTGTTTGGCATGATCTAGTGTACGATAGGCGAGCTATTACTGCGGATCTGGCGAAAGCTGTCTTTCCTTATCACCCAATTTGGCCTATTGCCCGCGCTCGTGTAGTTCTGTCGACGCTCCGCTGGTGTCGCTGGCGACACGTCTATAGGCTTTAAATAGGATTATATATGCGTGTGTCTATACGGTCAAAGCATCGCTCATCGCCGTCCCTATATGAAGCCCATATACAGAAATCAGAGCCAGCGTACAATGGTGCGCACAGCGTCTAGTATAATGAACATGAGCAGCTGTTTTAGAAGCAACCAGCGCGTTTATTGCCTTTACGCACATACTCGTAGTTATTTATGGCTCACAGCATTCACCCAGCACGTGCATGTTCTGTTCGGTTCATTCGTTCACTCCGTTCTCTAAGCTTACGTTTTGGAGAAATCGGTGAAATATAACAGACAGTACAGTTTTCCGCTATCATTGCTGCTCTTACATATACGTTTAGTTGGTTCGATTGCGGGTTTGCACGAGGGGGCGTAGATTATGCACGTACGCTCGCGCCTATCCTCTTCACACACCAGCGTCGACATTTGTGAACATCACTTTTTAAGTAGGTTACACAGCAGCCAACTGCCAAATGTCGATGAATACTGGCACCTTTGTCACTCGAATGTTTTTTACTCATTCTCCATGAGCGAGCATCAGAAGTGTATATTAGCGGCCGTTGTGCGAACAAAGCAAAATGCAGTGTGGAAGTGGTCCAGCATTCGGCTGCTTAGGCATTGCTGCTTAATGTTCGTCAAACTTTTCTGTATAAAAAGCAGCGCGAACACATATCATCAGTCTTCGGGAATGAGTAAAAGACGTTTCAAGCAGTGCGACTTAGGATTTGCGTTCATTGACAGTGTTTTTGACATATTTGTGATTAAGGCCGGTCGTTGACTCCCATTTTTACCTTTTGAAAATGAAAGTTTTGTCGCGATCTTTTTTTTTTTTGCACTTGTGGGACACACGTGAAAGACGATTTTGTAAACAGCATCCTTTTTTTCCTTTTTTAGATCTTTGTTCGGTAGTGAAGAAGTGTTTCGTGCGAGAAACATGAGTGAAAGATGTAATGCGTGAATGCGTTAAACGGGACTGGGTTGTCTAGTGTTTGCCGTTCTGCGCGACTAGCAATGCTGTAGAATGATTGTTTCTTTCTTTGTTTCTTGCTTTATCACAAGAAATACAAGTACGATGAAGTGTGGCCAAGATGACGTTGTATGGCGACGTGAAGAGCCGAGATATGAAGCACGCCATGTAGCGAGGAGCTCAGCGTTACATTTACCCACCTTGGCATTTTGAAACGTGCGCCGAAATAGAAATAGCGCGTTGGCGTTCTTTCTCTTCTCACCTCATTGAAATGTGGCCGTGGTAGTGGGGTATTGAACCTGCGCACTTACGGTTTTGCAGCGCAACGCTGCAGCTCGTTGAGCCGTCACGGCAGGTAGATTAGAAGAAGAAAACGACAGAACAGAGCCACCGGTCATGAAGCCACAAGGAAATCCGTACGAATTTTCCAGAAAGAAAATCCTCTTACCTGCCGAAAAATTTATTCTGGTCTGGGGTTAAAACCCGGGACCAATGACATTTCGGGGCGTTCGCTCTTCTAATTGAGCTAACCAAGAAGCTAGCAATTGACAGCGTGAGGGCGAATTAGTCGACATCTTGAAGCACAAAGATACACGTATTGCAAATGAGTTCTACGGAAACCTGCAGTGTGGTGGAGAGGTTATGAGAGGGAAATAAGACAGTCACCCTACTTAACCTTTCCGTCAGCCTGTGGGTTTCCGTAGAACTCATTTACAGAATAAAAGATTTACCCACATTCCTTCAATGAAGTATACGTGTTCTAGAAAAAGCATCGTCAACCATTGAAAAAACAAAAACATGCCACCATGATGTAATTCACGTGGTGTGCGTCACGAACACGCAGGTACTGTCCCTACTAGAGGAAGAGGAGGACATCAACCAGATCACTGAGTACTTCTCGTACGAGCATTTCTACGTCATCTACTGCAAGTTCTGGGAGCTAGACAAGGACCACGACCTGTACATCGACCGGTACGACCTGTCAAGGCACAATGAAGGAGGTGCGTACTGTAATGCGAAGGACGCTGAACTGGCTTTAAATCAGCAGACAAATGATAATATACAATTTTTATGGCGTGATGCGCATATATAATTTAAGGCATTGTCGTGAATGTTTTTTTTTACATAAAGGTACGTTTTAATAGCGGAGCTGCTTAAGCTTGAAGTGGCGCTGTTCATCGACCGCGCAATATACTCTCGAAGTGGGGGAGAGCGAAGCTAAAAAAGGAAGAAAGCGGACTGTATTTATGCATTGCAAGGGTAGAAAAACTGGAAGAGAGTAAGTGTATATTATAGCATAGCATACTATAGCATAGTATAGCATGGCATACTGTAGCGTAGTATACCTTAGTATACCATAGTTTAGTATACTATAGGTCAACGACGGTGACTTTTAGGTTGCAGACAAGCTAGAGAAGGTGCCCAGCTCTGCTGTATCCTAAGCCTTCGTACTGCTATTGCGTAGCTATCCAAATGTTTAAGGCGAAATCCTTTAATGTCTTATACTCGCGTTCACCCGTTCATGTCCTGGAATGGTTACACGTGTGGCCTCTCCCCTCACTCTCTCAGCAATCACGTGATGGCACAGCAATGGTAGCGCTGCCACAGCAGTGGCCTCTCCTCCGCACACTCTATCAATATTACCATGGTTGCTGAGAGAGTGTGAAAAAAAGACGCAAGGCGTAGTCAGTCGAATGGTCACGGGCTTTCGCCAAATGCACTTGGGAATTCACAAAGCCTTTTTCCAAGTTTCGCTTTTGAACCCTCTTATAGCTCATAATTGAAAATTATGAATGTAATCCGACTGGCCCATTTTGCCGTCTTGCTGCCTCTTATAGCTGTAGTTTAATTCTGTAACTTGACTCGTAGTGTTTTTTTTTTCACTCCAGCTATCTCTATGCGGATGATCGACAGGATCTTCTCCGGCGCCGTTACGCGGTAAGAAATGGCTGGTTTTGTGCTCAGAATCTGAGGTGGCACCACATTAATATCTGCGGGTTTATCTCTATTTATTGTATGCTTCAATGACATGAAGTTCTTCATTATTTTAGTGACGTGAAATAGAGCTCATTTTTTACGCGCTATTCGTGACAGACACGTGACATACATATGTCACGTGACGTGACTCTCGTGCCGGCTCCTTGCTCTATGGCACGATAATGACTCGTATTCTAATATTACCCGGGGTTTACGTCCCAATGCCACAATATTATTTGAAAGATGGCGTAGGGGAGGGTTCAGGAAGTTTCCATCACCTGAGTTTATTAACGTGCTCTGACATTGCACAGTATGCGGGCATCTATCATTTACTTCACATTCATCGAAATGTGACAGCCGTGGCCCGCATCCAACCCGCGACCTCTGGGTCAGCGGCCGGGCAACCTATAACCGGTATACACCACCCCTGCGGACGTATTGTATTCGCAGAAACCCTTTACGCTGGTAATGCTTGTAAAGTAACAGCTTCGTTCAATCGTTACGTTGCACGTGTAATCAGGAAAGGCGATTGACCGGTGCCTAAGGACAATTAGGGGGGAAAATTGTGAATTTCACAAAATTTTTGCATCGTAAGCATTTTGCCAATGGGCTGCGAACTTTGCTAATAATATGTCCGGTCATCACGACTGGAAGAAACTGATTCTTTGGAATGATTCCGTCGTAATTCTTACGCTGATTCGGGCCTTATTAAATACGAACTGTGAGAAGTAAGTCCCATCAAGTTTTCGCGAAAACAAAACAAAATGGCAGTCGCAGTTTCGCAATTTAATAAGTGGATGAAATATTTGGAATACTAGTAACACTGTAGGCAGGAGGGTGAAATGCGCGTTTGTGCTCGTTGTGTCTTACACCATTTGTCACTGACATCATATGCTGTTCGCCTGCAATACATTGCACCACGACCGACAAGTGATACTTTGGTTACCTTTTTTTTTATTCACATGGTGTAAGGATATATTGGCGCACAAATAAGGTGCCGGCTATTCTTTAGCTTTAAAGGCAACGAACATACAGTGTCCAAAATTTTCGAATTCAACAAATATGTCATGTGACCATTTTCTAAATTTGTTGGTTTCTTTGTTCTCCAGGGGTCCGGTTCAGAAGGAAGGAAAAATGAGCTACAGCGAGTTCGTCTGGTTCATCATTTCCGAAGAAGACAAGCGGCATCCTAGGAGGTACGGTCACTTTCATGTTGATAGATTGCGTGCGTGGCTCTGAATCATGGCTCAGCAAAGCTTTGCCATCCAGTTGATTGGGCTAATGGTAATTTTAGTGTTCGTTTAATATTACAATCACGGGTAGAATTTCAGCGTCCTGTCCGTTAATCAATTGATCGAACAATCAGTTCATTGAGTTTCAACTATTTTGTCAAGGCTTTAATAATATGATTACAAACTGAACATTAAACGCAAGGAAGTCCAGAATTGAAAACTGTCAGGGGAATTTGTCTTGACAGTTTTTATGCATATAACCATAGACGAAGTAGAAATGTGGCTGCAACTGTGAAAACAGCTTGCTGATATAGTTTTCGTTCCTGCCAGTGCTAACCCATGTCTTGCAAAAAAAAAGAGAGAGAAAACATTTTCCTGCTCTGTCGTCATAGTTGTGAATTACCTAAAGCTGGTATTGCTGAACAGAGCAGCATTATATTACCATGCCTGCTAGTATAAAACACGCTTTTTGATCCAGGAGCCGTGGTATAACTGACGCTATTCTCGAAGACCAAATAAATGCGCTACGCAGTGCGCAGGTTTGGGCTGTATTTTCCTTGGCAGCTAGCAGCCTGATCGTTGTTTCATGTTTGCGCTGTTCTACTGTAAGTAAGTTTCGTTCATTAAAAGTGGTCGCTTCATATTGAGATGTGCTCTTCCGCAGAGTTGTCAGCGTTAATATTACAAATCATTGCTCGTCTGAGTTTCTTTTTTTTTCCTCTCTGACGCGTGTATGCTCGCAGCATCGAGTACTGGTTCCGGTGCATGGACATTGACGGTGACGGGTACTTGTCGATGTACGAGCTGGAGTACTTCTACGAGGAGCAGCTCACACGCATGGAAGCGCTGGGCATCGAAACTCTGCCATTCAGTGACTGTCTCTGTCAGGTGAGGCTTTGCTTGATGCGCGCGCCTCGAGGTTCTTACGATGCACAGTGCTGCTCGTGGGCTTCTCTTTCATGCCTCACACTGCTGCGAAAATTGTTTGCCAGAACACGGGGTCCTTGCACCAGATACGTAGATTGGGCCAGGCAGATGTGGTCGAGTGTCATTTTGAGCTCTGTATGTCGGGGCAAAAAAAGTTTTTTCCCGAGACAGGGGGGTAGCGGGTGGCACACCGAGCTCGGGCACGGCGTGCCATCCCTTGGCTACACCACTGTCATGCACTATGTCTCTCCTTTTCCCAACGACAGCTCATTCACAGAGCCGTCAGCAATATGGCCGCAAAATAAAGCAGGAACGAATCTACTTTGACTTAAGCAGCGTCAGAAATGGTGTTCTGGTGCAAGTCTACATTTCCATCGCTCTTCAACTCTGCAGCACAGTGGAGTTGAACAGCGATAGGCTGTCATGAGCCCAGTTATCAGTGCGCTTTGTTTTTTTTTTAGATTGATCACACCTATGACCGTTGACTAACATTTTTGAGTTAATTAATGATGAAGGCGTGTTCACCCAATCAGAGACATGTGAAAGCCCTTGAGGTCCATGAGTAGTCGCTAGACACTGAGCAATTTTACACTCTCCTAAATAGGATTAGGCGTCTGCCCCTCTCAGGGGAGCTAAGGATGAGCATAGCTTTATTGACGGGAGATTAGCACACGGAAAAAATACGAAGTGACAAATAATTGTACATTTGTCATCGCCATGAAAAAAGCACCCCCTGAAAGTAGCAATATTTTTAAAAACATGTCAGAATTTTTTTTTATGTATGAGGCTACCTTTTATTTTTTTTTGAGTGCCTAATAACCTTTCGGCAGTAATTTTATGTACCGGCAATGATGGTGATGAACAGCGTAAGCACGCCATATATATTTTACGTAAATGTGGAGAAATGTCTTTTTCTGAATACTTTTATGGACATTTCTTATTGTTAGCCCTTTCGTTAATACCTACCCTTTCTGCACCCAGATGCTGGACATGGTTCAGCCTAAGCAAAAGGGCAAGGTGTCGCTGGCCGACCTGAAGAGGTGCAAGATGACGCCCATTTTCTTCGACACGTTCTTCAACCTTGAGAAGTACCTGGACCACGAGCAGCGAGACCCCTTCGCCTCGAGGGTAAGCGCCGTCCTTCTTCCAAAGAAAATTTTTTTAAAGCTTGCAGACACTTGGGCACACCTACGTCATATTACTTCAATGGACCGTGCACTCACGTGCATACTTTACAGGAGACGGCTTGTAACTGTCAGCATTCCGCTTCGGAAGCATACTGGATTCATTTATTGATAGATATGTGGGGTTTAACGTCCCAAAACCATCATATGATTATGAGAGATGCCGTAGTGGAGGGCTCCGGAAATTTCGACCACCTGGGGTTCTTTAACGTACACCCAAATCTGAGCACATGGGCCTACAAAATTTCCGCCTCCATCAGAAATGCAGCCGCCGCAGCCGGGATTCGAACCCGCGACGTGTGGGTTCGGAAGCATACTTGCATGTGTATCATGACTGTTCAGTGAACAGTGAAATTCTCATGTCGAGTAAAATATCGGAAAATGCGGCCTTTTCCAAGAAGAAAGAATGAGAAAACGCGGCCGAAATTCTGACGCCTGTCATTTTCTGCAATAAACACAATGTGCCTTTTTTTTAGCTGATTCAATTTATTAACTTGATAGACGACACGCAGGATAATATGGAAGGTCAGGCCTTTTGCAGGTTCATAGCTGCTTGATCAAGTGATTAAGGTGACAGGCACATTCGTGACTCGCGTTCGACCAAAATTAAATACGCGGAAAGAACTCATACTGAAATTTCTAGTCTGGTTCATCTTTCGAAATAGGTATGTCTTGTTTTCATCGCAAGCTTGAAAATTCGCACACCCATTGATAATTCTAACGTGTCCGCCGGAGCTGGCTTCTCCTCAGTAAGTAACTGTGCTAGAAGAAGCCCACTTCACAATTACATTGCTTTTTTTTGCAGATTTTTAAATATTCATTTCATGTTCGAAGTAATAACTGAAATAAGCAATTGTCGCAATTAAATTTACCGAGACGTAAGTGTACCGCCAGCTTATGTTTAATACATGTACTGCTTGGCTCTCGAGGTATATGCATAGCCAAGAGTTTTCCTGTACAGATAGCTTGTCCGCATCACGAATCGTCGTAAGAAAAAGCCTGCTTCACAAATTTCATTTATGTCTAGGTGTAGAAAGGCGTATGTAAATTTCTCTTTCTGCGCTTATTGCTGAAAGCACTTCCAAGTAACGTACTTACATACTTCTGCAGTGCCTAAGTACACCGTCGTTTCGCAGCGTCAGCTGCTACAAACACTCATAGCTGAAATGTCGTGGCTAATCCAGTTTCGACACTTACAGCCTTTTGATCTTTCGTGTGGCACGTATAGACGTGCCTGTGCACACGCGACAGCATCAGTTGTCAGAAAGCTCATCGAAGCTTGTTCAACAAGGGCGTGTAAGTGCTCTTCAAATGAATTCCATAGAAAATCTAGAATAAATATAGAGGTGAAACTGTGTGATAGGTGGGCACTACTGAGAATCATATAAACTGTAGCTGACTAGACTAGTTGATTGTGCATACTTTAAGTCAACAACGTGGAAAAAAACACGGTCACGGACAGGAAATGCTTGTCCCGTCTTTTTCTGCCCGTGGTTGTTATTATTTTTTTTCAGGGTGTTAACTTATCTATAGGCTGTGTAGCGAAATACTATAGGCTTGGCAATTAAGTTCGAAATTGTGATGAAATGGCAGATCTTTCAGGCTCTACAGAAGCCGGCAAATGTCTGTCTCAAGTTTTCGGTTGATGCTCACACTACGATCTTTTAAAACAGCATTAACCAGGTTATAACTTGTACGCTATGGAGTGAAAAAGTTCAACTCGCGACGTAAACGTTGAATGCATTATTATGAAGACGGCATCTGCCTAACTAAACACACACTCCCAGAAGGAGTTACTAAGTTGATCAGTCTGTTAGGCGTCGTAATTTTGTGCGTTATTCAAAGATGAAACCTCTAGAATTTGTGCTTCTCGAGGGGTCAAAGACAGATCAAAATTTTGATCTGTTTGTCTGTCTGTACATTTGTCTGCCTGTCTGTCTGTACATTTGTGTGTCTGTCTGTCTGTACATTTGTCTGTCTGCACGCTCTTAACGATATCTTAAATGGCACCAAACGATACCTCAAACGGCTGACCCCATCCGCAGCGTCCACCAATATTGCTGAAGTTTTAGCATTCATACTTCTGCGATTGTCAATCAAAAAGCAATTATTGCGCATATCTGGGGTACCATAACAACACGCCAATATTCTGTATCTGTGTCTTCTTACTAGAAAAGACATACATGAGTAATTCTAAAGGCCATAGTGCTTATCATGCTGCGTTGACGATGCAACGCTTACACGAAAAGGCAAGTGTTTCCAACGCTTTGCTAAACGACATGGTGGTGGCACCTACCAGTCGCTTTGCGTTCTACACCTTATTGCCTCCGAGACGGGTGCACACGCCGCGCGCTTTGTTTTCCAAGATAACTGCCAGATGGCACTCATGTCTCACGTGTGACGTGACTTGGTGCGCTCATTTGCTTCCGCTGCACGCTCGAGGCACTCTAGCGCAGCGCCTCCAGAATACAATTCACTGATTTTTTGGCGCAGAGCATCAAATAAACGTTTTGTTCACTCTCTCCAGACGGAAGACTATTGTCTTTCGACGACATTTGCAGTGTAACATGCAGATATGGGGCCACCTTTTTCCCTACGTTCGCGTCATCCGTGACCGTGCACTAGTGTTTATACGTTCCACAAAAATATGCGCCAAAAGCGTTGTTACATTTTCAGGACCACGACGGAGACGGAATGGAGATCTCTGACTGGGACCGGTACGCTGCCGATGAGTACGAGCTTCTGGTGGCCGAAGAAGGGAACTTCGAAAACCACGAGCTGTAAGTACATACCACTACAAAACACTCCATAGAACTATTTCACCTCGCACGCAACACACCAAACTTAATTTTGTATCAAACACAGGGCACAATTATGTGCCGGGGCGACGTAGCGTGAAAGTAATGGTGGTGACGCTAATGCAGCAGAAAGGCTTTGCCTCCCGTGCATAGCACACAGTTTTGTGGCTTGAACTTCTCGTGAATTCGTAATAGGGGCGCGTCAGCAAGTGTGGAACAACGCCGCAGCTCGGAGAAATCCGAACAGTACAGTCGTATCAACAGAGGCACTCAAGGAGACTACTTTAGAGATCTCTATTAGGTTCAAGAACGTCGTAGCAGTCATCTTTTCTGACACCGAGCCCCGCACGTTGTGTCAGACGTAGCTCGTGCTTCCAATCAAATGCTTTCAGTACGATCTAAAAAAGCGTGTTGCATGTACGACGATTTCACACGAAAATATAGATGTGGTGCCTCGTATTACAATCGCATGAACGTCAAACAGATCGCACATGTCCCTATAATGCTACATATAGGTACATTTGTACTCATTCGCTTTTCGTACTTTTCACTCGGTGTGAGCCGAAAAGCCTAAGACAAAACTCAGTTTCGCCATATTTCTCATGTTTAAACTGCTCTTAATTATTGTATTAAGCAACCGCATTTGAAAAGCCCTGTCATGGCGAGTATCAAATTCGTTAGCCCTCTGATAGTATTCTTGCGAATAACTATGCTCGCGCTCACCAGAGGTCGCAAGTAACAGTTCTTTCCCTATACGTTTTTAGCCTGTACTGACAAGCATTTTTAAGTGAATTCAACTACCTTATTTACCGCATACATCCAGCCCAAGTTAGAACTTGCCACAGGATAATGTTAAAAGGGTAGAAATGAGGCCTAGTAGATTACATATGATCTTAGGTAATCGCACTGAAAGTTACTTGAACGGACCGGACAACACATGCTCTGTGTCGCGTTCTGTTTTAGTTCGTCCAAGTAAGATAGCATATGCTTACCCAAGACTATAGTCTAGCGTTGGTTACTTGATTAATCGGCTAGTTCTGGCTTATGATGGTTAATGCTGGCCATCAGGTTTTAAACAGCATGGTTTTCACTCAGTTGCCATCCACCGATTGAGTTGTCTACGAAATATATTTATCATGTCGCTCGAGTTTGTGCGCTAACTTCGTTGTTCTTTCTCCCGTCTCTGGCGTAGCTTGTACAGTGACTACGACCCGGACGACGACGACCTGTCCCCGAACCTGGAGAAGCTTGCGGCACCGTTGCGCTGCCGGACGGGACGCACGGGACGTCTGGACGACGACGAGTACGACTACGCGGAGTCGGATACTGACTACCACTACTGAGGCTATGCATGTACTCCAACCGACAGAGTGACTTATGAGTATAAACAGCGTCGACTGGTGCCGTTCACGCGGACTGCATTGTCTATGAGTGAACTACCGTGTGACTCATGCGTGTGCTGTCCAACGGACCAGACAGTTTGGACGCGGACTCTTACACGTGCCTCACACCGTGTGATTCAAACGCTTCAACGGCGGGGCTGTTTGTACTTCGCCGGCGTTATGCAGAAAAAGTATGCACAAAGTCGCTATATGTGATTGTCTCGCCGCCACACAGGTCGCGGCTGCGGTATGTGCACACCACTTTCCGGACGACCAGAAAGGCCAAGAAACGCAAATCATTGACCACAAGTCACGCGGAAGCACGTCTGTGCTTTCGTGCGAACCCTGTGAGATCTTAATCGTGACCAGGAATTCGCGAAACACCTCGAAAGAAATGTCGAAGCTTAGTAAGAAGTCCAGCGTCCTCTGTTCGCACTCGTCCTCTATGCATGCTCTCCGCTGGAGGTCCTTTTTCTTACATCCGTCCAAGTTAACAGTTTTGTGGAACGCCGAAGTGAAGCCACAGGAAGGGTTGAAAACCTTGTGCTTGCCCACTGCTAGATCGCCCTGTTTGGGAACTTCAAAGCGAGCGAAGAACAATATACGCTGCCAAAGATTACCATCCCATCCAGAAAGTAGCTGAGGGCCTTTGCCCGCAACGTATGCCCAGAGTGCCGAGGACACATTACACACCCCTTTTTGTGATGACACGTGCCTTGACTTGTTTTTTTCTTCATCGATTAAGGCCTGGCGCCCATTTCTCCATAAAGCACAGTGCTTGTTGCTACGGGATGCGCCTTCTTTTCTACGTGAATGCCTTCTTTTTCTTTTCCTTTTTTTTTGCTAGTGTGCGGATGGACGCAGATTGAGCACACCGAACCGATGATCTTGTTGTCAGATCCGTCATCCTGACTGACTGTGGCCACGGTGCATCGATCTACCAGTGTCACACAGAGATTGCTTATAACCGTGGGAAAAGCTGCAACGTCCATTAGCTCCTTGGTGCTTCAAAACATGACGTCAAGTCCACAGCTTGCGGCTGGTGTGCTTGTGGTGCATTGAGATTTCAGTGCTAAGCGTGATGATTGTGTGTACACCGATAGAGGGTCACGTGATGTTCTGCGTCCTGGTAGATGCTTTGAACCTCTGACGTGAGCGAAATGACAAGCCGGAACGCAGCGCACCATCTAACCAAGGCTTATGGTTTCATACGAACGATCCTTGCGTAATATTTTTGTCATTACAAAGACAGATGGACTACTACTGTGAATCTGCGAGTCACGAGGGCGTCGTCGCTACAGAGCCCCGCTATCTGATTAGCATGCCCCTCTATCTGATTAGTGGCTCCAAACCGCCGATTACGTATTGGGGTCGCTGTAGATAACGCTTGTCTTTTATTGTTGTGTCACACTGGTGAGTGCTTTTGTGACGCGTCGTCGCGCAGTTCTTAGTTTTCGTTGTTTGTTTGAGATTTATTGCAGAAAATGTCTTGTTCTGAAGTTTGCCGAGAAGCCGTTCAGTCTCCTTATCTCAGTTCCATCTCTTTTTCTCTCTTGTCATCGGCGAAGTCGCACTATTTTGGGGTGTGAAAAGCGTGAGCATGTGTGGGATACATTTCTTATATTCCCCTTGTTTCAGGGGACACTCAACGGAGTGAACAAAGTGGTTACTCTGGTAATATATTTCAACTATATTTATTGTTATTGTTATGGCAAATCTATGAAAGGTTGTGCAAATATATTAAATATGCGTGGAGTTGGAAAGATGTTCCGAGGGTTTTCAAGAATGAACAGGGAAATAGGGTGAAAATGAATAGTCGGACGTGTATTGAAAGGAAAAGATGTGCCAGCTTTCTATACATTTCATGCAGGGCAAGGCGTCAAGGATATTGACAGGAACGTCCGCCTTTCTTTTTTTCTTTAAAATGCCTACATAAAAGTGCCAAAAATACCCAAGTCTTGAGACCTCGACATTTAGCGAGTATACATGGGGTTTGGAGGGGGACGGTGTGTCGCTTTTGTAATTTCTGAGTTTATTATAGATATCTATTGACAAGGTATAGGATTTTACATAAGTTATCGGGATATGTGGCAATAGACGACATGTCTTAGTGCGTGCATGTACCACCCTCTCTTATCCACGGCGGCAACTTTTCTTCACAGCAGTGTGGAAGCTACAGAACAGAAGGGTATGCCGACTACCAGGCCAAGAAGTAGTTCTTAAGTTTACCGACTGTTTTCTCATTGGTATCGCTGAAATGAATGCCGATTTATTTATTACGAGACTCAAACAGTTGCCGGAAGTCGTATAGGTAAAATACCGTAATTGTTCAGTTTGTAGCAGTGCCTTCTTTTTTTATGTTTCTTACACAGCTGAAAAGCATTACCTTCTCCCAAGGTGAACGTGGCGTGCACGACGTAATAGTTCTGTGTGCGGCGGCAAACGAGTGTCCCCGAAAAACATACTCGAATTGCCAAACTAAAATGTACACTGGTCAATCGAAATGTATCTCCCATCTAGATTTCTCGTGTACAATTCTTTTTCCTAAACCTGTTAACGATGCGAGCGAGCAACACCGAAATCGGGCGCGTATAGTACTTGCTTATCAACACGAATGCACGGAAGCCCCGCCTCCGCCACTGCAATGCCAAGATAAGTGGTCGCCGAGTATATATAGACAATTTTCCACTGCGGCGCAAGATCACTACCATGTTTTATGACGTGACCGTAACCAGCCGTCTCCTGCAGTTGCCCCAGCCGACGCATTGGACTAGCAAAGCGGCCGTGGCCGTTCAGTGCCAGTAGCAGGGGTTAGAAGCCAACGTGGCAGCACCTATGTAGACGCGACCGCCCGCTTCGATATGAACTCGCACTTGTTGCTCGCCCACTGTCTTCACAGCAATTATTAAATGATGAAATCAGCTATCGCTTTGAGTCATCTCACGCTGGGGGACAAAGCATCAGGTATGGTCCGTCTTTACTGCTGGGTTTAGTGGTGCTTATTTAGCCATGGCTGCTAAGCCTCATCTGCGACTATTAGAGAATGAATCTTGAAAACACGGCAAAATACCGACGAATACATATTGCTCTCGAAGCTGCAGGACGCAAAGGGAAAGCAAATAAATGCGTTCGTTGCGAATCTATGGGCCGCACAGCGCAGAACGACGACGTTGAAAGTTTTAAGCGGTACGAAACTGCATCTACAGGTGCCGCCATGTCGACATCTACAGGTGCCGCCATGTTTTTGGCGCTGCCGGCTGCTCGCTTTTAAGGCCGAACCCCCATAACCGCGAAAATGCTCGCGACAGCGACACGACGTAGATTGCCTTCGCGCGAACAGTCGCTTGCGCATGCAAACCTCATTCACGCGATGGCTTCGGCGCGCGAATTTCACTGTATATCTGGCGTGAGGCCGTCTACTTGTACCAATAATTCCGCGTAGTCGGCAATATTCAATGTAGAAATAAAATGTGTTGTTGTATAATTGAACGGAAGGGGTTTATTTTGCCTTGCAGCACTTCTTTTATATGAACGTGCATAAACAATCCGTTATTTCTTCGTTGCGCACACGTGACTCGGGCGAAAAGAGCATGAGAGGTGGTGGTGTCCCGGCACATGGAGAGAACCGGCAGTACGTCAGTCATGTACATCCTGTTCCGGTGCTTTTAGCACAGCACTTCCGGGCGATGGGCGACGGTTTCCAAATCTGGAGAACCGAGCGATCGCGCGAAAACTACCACGCGACACGTCGCGCGAACGCCCTGTTTCGTCGCTCATAGCATCGCTCGTCGCTGTCGCGTGCATTTTCGAGTTTATGGGGTTTGGCCTTCACTCACTAGCGCAGACGCCTTGGTAAGGAGACACCCCACTATGTGGTGATGCCATCTAGTTTGGATTGAACAAACTGGCTGCAGAAAATCGTCTATAGTTTTCTGGGTGATTAAACCCAAGGCCAATATGAAGGTTTAGCGACAATTCCGTGGATGAGCCTTTAGGCGCAGTTGCACGCACGTTTAATATTTTGTCAGCCACTTACGATGTAAGCAAACACCGATGTAGTGTGTGCGTTGTGGACAATGCGCATAGGCGGTGTGTGCATACTCTACGCCAAAGAATGTCATCTACTTATACTTCCTTGCATCGTTCCAGTTTTAGCATGCAGTGCACTTTCGCACGTTGTAATGCCTCGAAAGTGTATATAAGTTTGAGTGTGCCGCATTCATGCAGTTCTGCACGTGATTTTTATATCTTGCGAGTCTCGACTTGGCCCTCTAGGGTGAACCTCGTAGCTTTGTCGAATTTAGGCCTAGCGACACTCTGTAACTGCTGTTGCGTGAACGTCTGACCTACCAAGCTTTGAACCTTTTTTTAAGTTTTTTTCGGCATTGTTTTACAGGCATGAAAGCGCATTTTTGGTCACAGAAGCCGTACAGGAATACAAGAGAAAGTTTTGCGGAACGCGTTACCAGGACTGGGAAAAAGTGTTAGTGCCAAGGGCTTTTTTTTTTCGATGTTTGACTCTCGCACGACTACCGTGTGAACGTATCTAATGGACCGAAATAAAGCCATCGAAGACAATACAAGCCAACGCAGACATCATTTTTATCACACCTAAGACTTATTCACCTTGATTTTGGGTAGAGAGCTGGCAACCTTGTCTTTGGCGCTATGGAAGAAGGTATGTTCAACAAGTGGCAGGCAGTCATAGATGGCGCCAGTGTTGCTTGCATTTGGGAGCTGTCTAGATGCTCCTATTGTCTCTGTTCGCATCGTACGCTCATTGTCATGCAGCATACGCTGTTGATATATTGGTGCAGTGTGTTGCGGCGTATCGCACTCGCCTGCAAACTCTTGTCAGAACGCTAGGCCAGACCGGCCTCGCAGCCGAAAGGCGGCATTGCAGTCGCTGAGACTGAGACTATATAGGACAGACATCTGAACTTCTACAGACTTGTGTGAGAAGAAAATGAATGCCCAGTCCGGCCACGTGGGCGAGGTGACCTGAGAGACTGTTGCGCTGTGTAATCTTCGCTTCTTGTCATCTAGAGTAGAGGAAAGTCTGCAGCGTACATGTCGCCGTGTCCTTGCGTAACCCTAAAGCCGGCGCGTCATAAATTCGGAGTCAGCACGTTAAGTTGCCCGTTACTTCCTTTCTAGTCGCTTATTGACCAAAGCTTACGCTATGGAAAATGACTTATCGGTGTTTATGCAGACTTGCCATGTAATGAAAAAAAAAAAGACCACAGCTTTTGTAGCCTGATACTTATGTGCTTCAACATAAAAATGAACGGCTTCTTGACCTCATCAAGATAGCTTGTGTCAGTCCGGCCTCCAATGTTCTGTTTGACAGTGTAAAATTGTAACAATCACCCGCTTAAGTGGTGTTTCATAACCCAGGTATAACGTAAATCAAGAAAACCAAACTGAGCAGGTGGCCTTCACATCACAATTTTATGTCGATTTTATGAAAAGCTAGGCAAACGTTTTCAACGAGATTTGTATAGTGCAACCGTCAGGACGTTCAGCCGTCTATCGATGGACCTGTTTCTTTTTAAGCACATGAGTAATAAGTTCCGAAAACACACTTCTGTACCTAGTATACAACACGCGTCGTTTTCACTCGCATCTAGCCGTCACCGGAACTCATTTGTTACATCCCGTTCGCTTGAAATGAATGGGTCTTTACCGGCAAAATCGTGCGCGTGCTAAGACAGCGTGGAAATAGCTGCGCTTTTTCGCCAGTAGAATTCGTGAGCTCTCATCCAGTGCACAATGCACGTATCGCCACCGCTTTTGTTTCTGTTTAGTACGTGGCCGTTTTAAATATCTCTGTTTACGATATTTATACACCGCCTTGGTTTCACAAAATGTTTGTTTTTCCTCTGTAATTATCTTTGCCCACCATTTCACTAATTGGTGAGTGGGCAAATGGCCTTGATGTGATCAATGGTGAAAATAATAAGTGCTGCGAATTTAGGAATTCCAAATTTCTCAGGCTGCTCTACATTATGCAAAGCTTGGGAAAGCGAGCTTCAGTGTTATTAAAACACAGCTTTGTTGATTTCATTTCTTCCTCTCCCTCTCGCTCAAATGCGCGCAGTGTAGACTCCTTGCTTTAAAAACGAATTTTCGAGCAAGTCTTACTAATTATTGCCCAACATTGTTTTTTTCTCTATATTGCACCTCATTTATTATTGATATATAGAAGGAAAAATCGGAAGAGGGAGGATATGTTTCAATGATTGTAATGCCACCGACTCCACCTATAATAATTTGCACTTGTAAAGCCGTGCTATTATCTTTGCACGTTCAAAAGTGTGCACGCGCTACGGAGACGAGCTCGTCATACAAGACGCGCTCTTGCTTCATTTTCGGTATTTCGAAATGTACGCGGTAAGCATCACTATTTATTTGACAACTATAGTTACACTTTATATACGAAACCCATGAACCATTAGTGCTATACGTAGTACCACTCTCCACCCGCTTTCACGATGATTTTGAAAACCGTCACAGTGACGGCGACGGCAAAAATGTGTCTGGACTGTCCACCCAATCGCTACCGAAATAGGTGAAATTACAAGTCCTAATTGTAAACTCAAGTTGCAAATATATGATGCAAAACGCGCAGTTATGCTTCTGATTTATTGGAAGTAGTTGTTGAGTAATCACTAAACGCTGTAATTAAGAGAAAAAAATATCCTGCTACACTTTGTCCGCAGCAATAGGTTATTATCGTGAGCATTGATGCGCTCAAGATAAGATAAACGGTGTTTTGCGCATGGTTTGTGCACTTGTTACATAGGCCGAGCGCTGGGCCTTGTTACACGAAATCTGTACACGCTTACTTAGTTCATCTAGAGTCGTTCACCTGTTGTTATGTTTCCTCGGCGTTTTTAGATTTGTTCTTGTAAATAAAACAAGAATATGTATGTCTTCGTAATGAATGACATTTTTTTTATCGCGCGCTCTATTGCTTGTTTTATTTGCTACAGCTTCTTCCCTACAAATGCATCGGACGTGAGCGTAGTTGTATTTGTCTGTGCATGTCCCTGCTGTGAATGTGCTTCCACATAATGAGTTGACTTTCATATATGTGCGCACCACACGCGGCTTTCGAATAGTGCCCGCAGCCCACCTTATCCAATCACCTCACTGGTATATACACAAGAAGCCTACCGAATCGTTTTGTATGCGACTATGTATATCTTGTACCTCCGTCCCCTTCTTTCTTTTCAGGCTTTTTTTTTTCGGTTTGTCTTCTATACCTGTTGTTCTGTTAGTGACGCATGAAGAGAGTTTCCGAAGTGAAATAAAAAAGAGAAAGACCTCATTAATTTTTGCAAGCTCTACTTCGTGTTTAATTTATTTGTGTGTGTGTAAGATCCACAATCTCTTGCAAGTAGTTCAAGGTGAAATCAATACATGTCAAATCATGTCAAATGCTGGAGGTTGTGGCACACAGTCAACTGTAAAAAAAAAGAAAAATTGCCAGGCCCCTGGCTTGGGCTTCTTCTCCGACCTTGCCACGTCGAGTGCTAAAAAAAATCAAAGAACGCATGCAGACACGCAAGCTACGAATCTGCATCGTCCACTTTTTATTTGATGTGGTCAAGTGAGTGAGTGAGTCAGTCAGTGAGACTGCTTCACTCACAGGACCACAACAGATGCGAGTAATTTCTACGTCACCTGGCTTTACGCCGATTAGATCTCAACAGCGTGTGTATCATCTGTGCGTTCTGCTGCCACGTTCAACCTGTTTCTAGCTATGTTTGCTCTGCAAAAAACGTACACCATCTCCCACTAAAGGGAACCACGGGTATCATGCGAAGCAGCACATGGGCCACCTCATAGTTCCGTTCATCACGGGCACCTTGCCCGATGTTAAAGCGTCCTTGCAAGTGGAGCCCACCATGAATTCACTGTAGTTTTTGATGGTGTTACTCGGCCCCAACTCTTGTTGAGCACGCCCCGCGGTCTCATCGCCACGCCACGTGGGTTCATCACGCGTCTGCAGAAACTCGTTTACCGACGCTATCACGTGATATCTGAGATTGTAAGGGGGAGGGGCGACAGCGCTTCACCCAGCCCCTTACACAGGCCCGAACGCGCTAGTGCGAGAGCGTGTTGTGGCAGTACTTGGACCAGCTGTTGCACATGCGCAGTGAGGGCGGTCACGCCGCACACCGGATGGAACTCCGCCATAAGCTGCTTCGCATTCTAAAACGCGAACCCAGAAAAAGTATGCTCGCGCGCATATGTCGTAGAATGCTGCAATAAGATCATTACTAAAGAAGAGCCAGAGTAAGTCAGCCCTGCCGCAATGCGAAAATATTATGTGGCGAAACACAGCAAACGTCACAAGGGTTTTTTTTACGCGACATAATGTGCCTCGAAAAAAAAAAACACCGTTTTTTTTCTTCTATGAGTTTCACGGATCCCATTGGACTCCACCGGCTATTTCCGCTGGTTAAAAAAGTTACTTGTTTTATTTCCTGTAATTGCTGTCGCAAGTATTGTTCCTGCGCATGTGAAGGTGTTTTGTTCCGTGCACAGTAATGGGAACGGCGCAGGTAGCGCATGGGTGCCTTCTTTCTATAGCTTCTGAATATTGTTCGACACATTTCATGAAACACCCTTTATACCTTAGGGGAAACATACACGTTGTTCGCTTTCTTTGAAACTGTTCGACCATATGTATGAACAACTGCACGGCATTCCAGCTTAACGGACAACTGAGTAGCCTCCGTGCACGCATATATATATATATATATATATATATATATATATATATATATATATATATATATATATATATATATATATATATATATATATATATATATATATACGGGAAAGAAGTGTATACCTAAGGGCTCGTTTTTCCGTGTTTTGACACCTATATTGATGAGATCGGACAGACAATAATGCCAAGAATGTATAGGAGTGGTTATTAAAACCAATGCAAAGTAAATAAGAAGAAAGAAAAGTGGGTGAAAAGATAACTTGCCGTGAGCAGGAACCGAACGTGCGACCTTCGAATAACGTGTTCGATGCTCTACCACTGAGCTACCACGGCGGCCATTCTCCCAGCCACTTTATTGGTTTTTATATGTGAATTTAAACGTAGGAGTGTCAGTCAGCGCCACCAGTAGCCATGGCCGCGAGTGTGGCACACTCTTTTGAGCCTGTTTGGCGTCATGTAGCTATCACAGGTCCTGTTAATTTGGGAGGCGATCGCCGGGCTAATTCCAAGGGCCGAAGTATCAGCCCCCCGAACCGCACCATGAAAGCGTGGACAATTTAGAAGTGGTCCTTTTTGGCGCGCCAGCGGAAGCCGGCTGTGGCCAAAAGAACAAGTCAGAGACGAGAGTTGATAAACAAAACAAAACTATATTCTCAATAATGGCAGATCAAAAACAATACACAAGTATGCAGACTCCACAATGGTTGAGTACAATATGTCACCAATCAAACAACGCACTACACAGTACAATCAGCCACACTCGAAACAATGGACACAGACAACAATACGCACTACAATGCAGTCGCATGCATTGAACAACCAAGACACTTAAAGACTAAAGAGATAGAAAACCTATTCAGTCCGAAGTTCTTGGAACAAAAGTCTGGATGATACTCTTCCGAGAATCACTCACTCAAAGTTCAGCATTGTTGTCGTTACGCTGCCCCCGAAGTTTCTCTTCCAGGAAACCTCGCGTCTTCACTTGGCCACTCTCCAAGCTTCAAACTTCTTCGCCGGAAACACGTCGGCTTCACACACGCAGCTGTTGCCACGCGTCTTCGCTCGATAGTGGTAGACACACACTCTTGCCTGTAGCTCGAGCCTTCACCCCTCAGGTGGAAATCCTCTTCTTCTCCTCCTTTGTCACGGAAGACAAAAGGCTTCGCCCACAAGGCGGTACACCCCACGCACTCTAGCACATATTTTCTTCTTCTCCTGCTTTGTCACTAAGGACAAAACCTTCACCGACAGACGCGGCGGGGTACCCTACGCACTCTGGCGTTAACTTCCTTCTTCTGCTGATCTCCCATCTCGGCTGCTCGATTAAATACCTTCCGCTCGAGATTCCAGAAAGTTCTCATCATTTCGTCGGCGTGATACGCAGCGAAGGCTAGGGGAAAGGGCGAGACGACAAGGGGGCCGTCCGCGACGGATGACTCAACCCGGCATCACCACGCCCCTTTCTATCGAGAAATTTCCAGGGCTTGCTCGGCCGCCGATGCGAGGAGGTTTCGTCGGCGAACCTACGCTTCCAACGGGAGAAGGACGCGCGCTTGGGGAGTCTTTGGATGCTTGTTTTCTTTTTTTTATCATTGACATCTCGGCGCTTCGTCGCGAGAATTTGGCGGCGCGCCCTTTTTTGAGCGCTCGTTTTGTGACAGTAGCACGTGAACTTATAGCGGGCAGCTGACCAATAGTTTTTCGTATACAACCTAAAGGCACCAAGTGTGCCAGTACGAGACCCTTATTAATAAAATAAGGAAAATAGTAAATGCTTAAGTGCTCGTTTTTTGTATTTTACACAATATTGTTACGTGAGTAACGAGAGGTACTGGGATCGTTACCCAGCACCTCCACCAAATATGTTACGTGAGTAACGAGACAACGTATTGCGAATATATTCGAAAAATATATTTGCAAGAGCGGTTGCAGCACTGGCCAGTCTGGCTCCGAGCTCGAGCAGCCAGCGAGCCTCATCTTCCTCGTCGGGCGCACACGCGCATTCGCACTATGGTTTGTGGCAGCCTACAGGTAGCAATATTATCATGATCTAACAGACAATAGACAGAAATAGGATGAAATAAAGGCAGGGAGGTTAACCATGGCTGAGCCTGGTAGGCTACCTTGCACTGGGGAGAGGGTAATGGGAATAAAAGTTAGAGAGAGAGAGAGAAAGGGAGACAACTGTCACTTATGCCGTCGACAAAACGGCAGTTATGGCTTAACATCACAGATGGTGAGTCACATTCATGTCTTAATCAATTGAGCAAATTCGTTGCATTAACTTGTATACGCGGTTCTATGCACCCAAAATCTTGCCGATGGTGAAGCCATGATGGTGCCGCTTGCTTTCTCAAGCAGCAGACATCTGAAAGCTTGCGAGAAGAGGAGTGATGGTGTCAAGCAGTTGCAACACGCTTTGAGCTGTCGGTGTCTGTATCTTGCTCAGCAGCACGCGCGTAGCACTGACCGGGGTGCTAACCATGGCGATAAGTTGTTTTTCGTCTGTCAAGTTATGAAGTACCGATGAAGTGGCCCTCACTGTCGAAGTCTGGTACTTCTCATCAGGCGCATGTATATTTAGGAGTTCGGGCCAAGCGTCACCTGCATTCCAGGTATAAAGGCATCATTTTCCTTTAAAACGGCTACGTTTTGACTGGGTAGTAAGGATGAAGCGTCAGCTGCACTGCTAGCAGAAGCGCCTTTGTTCTTCGAACCGACAGCGCTAGGCCAGAGTTGGGGAGGTGGAGATGGTTTTGGACGTGCTTCGCGAGGTGACGAGGTTTTGGTGGCTTTGGTGCAGCACCGGTGACGCGATGGCCGTCGTGTAATGGATGCAGCTGCTTCTCGGTATGAAATGTCCTCTCTGGCCCTTTTATTGAGTATTGTTAGCTCCTTTCGAATAAAAGGGTAGTCCTTCGAAGAGACATCATGTGGACCATTGCAATTTCAGCACTTGAGAGTCGTGGCCTGGCACGTGTCCTTGTTGTGATGCCCAGTGCATCGGTAACAGATAGTAGAGTTCGTGCACACACCACATACGTGACTTAACTTCATGCACTTCCAGAACTGAAGTGGTTTCGGTATAAAAGGGTGAACTGCGTGTCGGAAGTGACCCACTTTTACATGTGACGGAAGTGATTCGCCCTTAAATGTAATTCTTACGCATCGTGGTGTCCCGATACGACATATACATGTAGTAATGGACTCTTCCGAAGCTGGCTTAATTAAAACAGGTAGGTTCGAGTTTGTAATGGCTTCGGCAACGTCATATATCACCCCAGTGCTCATTTCTTTGCCCAGCGGTATATGAGAGCGGACCTTCGTCCTATTTAGTTCCGTTACTTCACGCAATCTGTCAAGCGCAGCCACATGATTGACGTCAATCGCTATCATATTCTTGCGGCTATTCACTCTTACTTCCCGTACTTCATTCGGCACCAGTGCCTCTAGCTGTACAGACACGGCTTGCCGGTTAAGGCCTCTCATGTTGTCTCCCGCGAGAACTGGCATGAAAAGGATGGTTAATACCTCGGTATTCCGCGAAGATCGTATGGTGGGCTCACTCGAATTGGGTGACGTGCTCAGAAATCGTCTCTTTCGCTTGTGGTTTCTGACGAGCTCGAAGTTGTCGTCCCCTGATTCATCACTGCGGACGTTGTAAGGTTTGGTGTCATCACTGTCAGTGCCACTGTCGGAGCTGTAGCGCTTCCTGGAAGCAACACTCGCGGTCATTTCGGAGTCCGGTATAGTCTTCCGTAGGGCTCTACCTCCATCGCACACCTGCAGGAAACCGTGTTTGAGAGGCGGAGTGAAAACTATTCACAAAAAAACCATGGAACTAAAACATTCGGCATTTTGCCACACCGGCACTTCGTCGTCGTCCTAACAGACAATGATGCCAAAGAAAGTATAGGGGAAGATATTTGACCGAATAGTAATGTATAAATATGAGGGAAAAGAAGTGGGTGAAAAGATAAGTTGCCGTGGGCACGAATTGGCTGGTGGGTTAGCTGCCGTGGTAGTTCAGTGGTAGAGCATCGAGCGCTTTATTCGAAGGTCGCTGGTTCGGTTCCTGCCCACGGCAAGTTATCTACACAACTGTGGTAAATATATACGCAACTGTGGTAAATATTGACCACGATGTAGCAATTAAGTACTAGTAATCAAATCCCCATTAGCATCTGTCACAAATCCCGTGATAGGGAAAGTAATCACCGGTCTAGTTTCAAGGTTTGATGTATCGGCCCCCCTACACGCACCACGAAAGCGCGGACAATTTAGTGTTGGTCTCTTTGGTGCTCCTGCAAACGCCGGTTGAGCTCCAAAGGTTAAATCATAGCCGAGAGTTGATAACAAACCAGAATACATTTTCGGATAAGGCAATACAAACAACTGAGAAGCATTTACATTCGGCAGTTGTCAAATACTATACCGCTAACACTGTCACACGGTACGCTTATACATTCAAAGTCACGGCCTCAAACAACTCGCACCGGAATGCAATCTCATGCATCAACTATGCGAGAATACTTAAAGACTAGAATATTTATTGAACGTAGTCAGTCCAAGGTTTTTCAAACTACACTTGAATGCTTCTCTCCCACGTAACACTTACTCAAAACCCAGCACCGGTTGTCGACCCGCTGCGTCCGAGGTTTCTCTTCCAGGAAACGCTCTTCAAAACTTCCCCACACCTAAACAACTGAACGCGCTTCAATAACAAAGCTTCTTCGCCGGCATGACCATCGTCCACTGGCGCGCCACCACTGCAGGACTCGCCTTCATCCTCTGGCGGTATCACACACGGACTTTATGACCTCCTCGTCTCCCTCCACCGCCATCCGCGCTCTTCATCACCGCACAGCACTGCCGAAGCGGGGGAAAGAGCGATATCTTTTAGGGGCGAAGCTCCTTATAGCGGCACCCATTCGTCCCTCATAGTCGTAGTAGTAGTAGTGTGTAACCAGTCTTACATTTTGACCTCCAAGGTGGTGTCGGTGGGAGATTTCTTATGTGCATTGTTGAACAATAAAAAGTTCGCAGCGTTCGCGCTAACTAAAAGCCGAATTCTCGTGTCTCTCATTCCCCCTTAGCAGCCATTGGCATGTACATTGAGCACTATCCGACAAGCAAGGGTTGCTACGTTATACTCGCTGGGCGTAACCTCCTTGGTTTTAGAAAGGCTTAGTGAGCGTTGGGCCACAGTGCCATGAATACAGTGAACTAGTATATACCATGAACTCGAGGTGGTTAAAGGTGGTAAGTAGACACGAAGCGCAAGCCGTAAGAAAGTGTGCGTGTGCCTCCTCTTGTTCAGTCCTTGGAATGTCCGCTGGATGGCGGGGCTTCTATATGAGGAATATATGATGAAAAGATGCGAGATGATGGTACTTGGAGTGTTGAATAGGTGGACGAACGGACACACAGACAGATGCATAGAAGGACGCACGGATGGCTGCATGGACGGATGGACGCATGGACGGACGCAGGGGCGGATGCATGGACGAAAGTAGGGACGGACGAACAGATGGACGTGTGGACGCACGAACAGACGCACGCACGGACGGGCGGATGGACGCACGGGTGGCCATGCAGACGCACACATGGACGGACAGAAGCAAGAACGCATTGACGGACGAATGCTTCACCCCACTCACCGTCATTCACTCCGTGGATGTGCTGTCATTTTTTTTTTCGTACTTTCCGCGCCTCGCGACGCAATCCGGGAGTGAGTCACTCTTACGTTTCTGAAAATCACTCGGCGTTTGATCCCAGACAATTGTCGGTGGGCTGCGAAGCATGTTGTGGGGGCTGTAGCTGCGGCCTTTCAATGGGGACATGAGCGTGTGCGCAGCGTCTTTTGACGTTGCGCCGGCTTCTGTCGCGTCTGCTCGGCGCTGTTACAATCAGCGCCTGGGCCGATGGGGCAGCGGTGTTCTTTTTCCTCCAAAGAAGTTGCCGAAGGGCTGCATATATGCCAGCCTATGTCCGCCTTCTATTCTCCTTCCTAGCCGGGATGTGAGGCGCCATGCAGTCAGATGCCGCAAACTGTTCCACGAGACGACGGCAATGGCTTCCGTGGTCGCATCTTCCTGGGAGAGACAGCGGCGTTAGCCATGAGAGCTTGCCCCACTAATTGACTGATGAGTTAGGCGGATCCTGTTCATGCACCCTGTCGCCCGTGCGTTCGACCAGTCACCCAGCGGCATTCACCTGACTAGGAGAGCCCCCTTGGTGCGACTTGTGCAGTGGAGGGCCACGCCCTAATAGTGGACGTTCACCTTGGTGGCTGTGGGCGTCACCGTTGGAAGTGATATGCGTGTGTTCTGCGATGGGCAGCACAATCTGGACCCTTTCGCCAATCTAGGGATTTGGGGAGAACGTACCATTTAAAATGAGCCGCGTACCCAGCTCTTTCGGGAGCACTTGCCATGTACGTAATGTAAATAAATCATCTGTTAGGTTCACCTTCCTGCAGCCTTGGTATCTTCATCCCGGGTCTCCGGTGGCTGCAAAGGCTGGTCGCAACAGCGCCAGGTTTTGACGTAGCCGTTGGAAATCGGAGGCATGGTTTTTCCAGCACTCGTTTATGACAGGATCAGTCATAACACATTGCTCAGCATTCTAGCATGGTTCCAGAATTTTCGCGTTACTATCGAAACTGTCCGAAAGTCTACTACTGAAAAGGTTTTATAGATTATGTCGAATAGGTGAAAGGTGCCCATTTATGGCGGTTAATCTTTCGCTGGACGCTTCATTGATTATTCAACTACTTATCAATGTTACTTTTGACCACACTTTCGGGGAATGTTGAGACAGGGGAAATTGGTCGGGACCCGGAGCCATCCAAGGGTCAGGGCAAAGACGAACGGAGTATACCGAGCTGGAACGTTTATTTATCGTATTTACATGATTAGGTAGCGTCATACTACATGCACAAGAGGAAAAGTGTGGTGTGATTAAGTTTCTGTTCCATGGTAGCCAGTTTCGGTTTCATGTAAAGTATTTTCGCCATCAGAAGGCGCTACCCTGTGTATGTATATAATCTTTTAAAGGATATCTATAAAAGTAACAAGATAGTTATAAAGTCGGAAAAACAGGCATCCAAGCCCACGGAGGTAAAACGGGGGCTTAGGCCGGGGTGTCCTCTGTCACCCTTGTTATTCATGATGTACCTACAGAACCGGTACTCGGTTCTTAGTGAGGAAACCAACCTTAACGTAGATACAATGAATTACAATCTGACGAGAATCATTACGGAGTGTGCTGTGGAAGCTGGAGGCAGAGTAGTTAGACAGGACACTGGCAAGCTTTCCCAGGAAACGAAGAATCTCATTAAGAAGCGTCAAATCATGAGAGTCTCAAGTACAACAGACAAAATAGAACTGGCAGAGCTTTCGAAGTTGATTAATAGGCGTAAGGTATGCGATGTAAGAAGGTATAACATGGAGAGAATTGAACACGCTTTGAAAAACGGAAGGAGCGTCAAAGCATCAAAGAGGAAACTTGAGATAGGCAAAAATCGGATGTATGCACTAAGGGACAAAGAACGCAAAATAACTACCAATATGGACAGGATAGTTAAAATAGAGAAGTTTTACAGAGATCTGTACAGAAGCTGGGACAACCACGACCTTAATACTATAAGAACTAGCAGCAACCCAGATGACACCCCACCAGTAATGATAGAAGTCAGAAAAGCTTTGGAGAGCATGCAGAGAGGCAAAGCTGCTGGTGAGGATCAGGTAACATCAGATCTGCTGATAGATGGAGGACAGATTGTGTTACAAAAACTAGCCACCCTGTTTACGAGGTGTCTCCTGACGCGAAAAGTACCAGAGTCTTGGAAGAACGCTGTATAACACCATCCTAATACATAAGAGAGGAGATGACAAGGACTTGAAGAATCACAGGCCAATCAGCTTGCTCTCTGTAGTACATAAGTTATTTACAAAGGTAATTGCTAACAGAGTAAATAAAACATTAGAGTTCAATCACTCAAATGAACAAGCAGGATTTCATGCAGACTACTTAACAATCGACCAATTCATACTATTCGTCAGGCTATAGAGAAATGCTCAGAATATAACCAACCACTATACATTGCCTTCATAGATTACGAAAAGGTGTTTGATTCAGTAGAAATATCAGCCGTCATGCAGACACTGCGGAATAAGGGCGCCGATGGAGTATATATAAACATTCTATCTTCAATGCTATTTACCGCGTGCTTACAGGAAGTTTTCAGAAGCCTAGAAAGGGAACAGTTAGGGATAAGAGTTAACGGAGAGTACCTTAGTAACCTGCGCTTCACCGATGACATTGCATTGCTGAGTAACTCAGGAGACGAATTGCAACTCATGATTACAGAGTTAGACAAGAAGAGCAGGAAGGTGGGTCTTAAAATTAATCTGCAGAAAACGAAAGTGATCTACAACAACCTCGGAAGAGAGCAGCGCTTCGAGATAGGTAATAGTGCACTTCAAGTTGTAAAAGACTATGTCTATATTTAGAGCAGGTAATAACCGCGGAGCCAAACGACGAGATTGAAGTAACTAGAAGAATAAGAATGGGGTGGAGCACATTTGGCAAGCACTCTCAAACTATGACAGGTAGATTGCCACCATCTTTCAAGAGGAAGGTATATAACAGCTTTATCTTGCCGGTACTTATCTACGGAGCAGAAACCTGGAGACTTACAAAGAGGGTTCAGCCTAAATTGAGAACGACGCAGCGACCAATGGAAAGAAAAATGGTAGGTGTAACCTTAGGAGACAAAAAAAAAGAGCAGAGTGGATTAGGGAACAAACGGGGGTTAAGGATATCATAGTTGAAATCAAGAAGAGAAAATGGACATGGGCCGGACATGTAGCGCGTAGGCAGGATAACCGCTGGTCATTAAGGGTAGCTAACTGGATTCCCAGAGAATGCAAGCGGGTTAGGGGGAGACAGAAGGTTAGGTGGGCAGATGAGATTGGTTAGTTTGCGGGTATTAATTGGCAGCAGCAAGCACAGGACCGGGTTAACTGGCGGAACATGAGAGGCCTTTGTCCTGCAGTGGACGTAGTCAGGCTGATGATGACGATGATGATGAGGATGATGATGATGATGATGACCTACAAGGATTAGAGGCCAAATTAGAGGGAAGTGGACTGGGCTTCAACCTCTCTTTCGTCAAACAAGGAAAACTCATTGAACAGGCACTATCAGCATTGATGTACGCAGATGATATAGTGCTAATGGCCGACAGCAAGGAAGATTTGCAGATTGGTGGACATCTGCGCTAATGAGGGAGATATGCTAGATTTCTGATTCAGTAAGAAAAAATCAGCAGTCATGATATTTAATGATAATGAAGGTAGTGAGCTTAGGATACAGGAGGTCACGCTAGATATAAGAGATAAATACAAATATCTGTGTGTATTGATAACCAGTAGGACCGAGTACTTAAGGGAACACGAAATATACCTAACGACTAGAGGTATTGTCTGTGTCCTCTTTGAGTGTGTGTATTTTCGCGCTTGTTTCATCACGAACTAAATGTAACAGAAATGCAGCAGTGATGAAAAATAGGGCACTGTGGAATTACAATAGGTATGATATTGTGAGACTAATATGGAAAGGGGTCATGGTTCCTGGTCTGACGTTTGGCAATGCGGTCTTGTGCATGAGATCAGAAGTTCACGCAAGATTAGAAGTTAAGCAACGTGGAATAGCTAAGCTTGCTTTAGGAGCTCACGGGAATACACCAAATCAAGGAGTAGAAGGTGATATGGCATCGACATCATTTTAGGCCAGGGAAGCTAGCAGCAAGATAAAACTTGAGGAGCGATTGAGAGAAATGGGGGACGAACGTTGGGCTAGGAAGGTTTTCAGCTACTTGTACATGAAGCATGTCGATACCGAATGGAGGAAGCGGACCAGAAAATCGACGGGTAAATATTTAGAAAGCAGCACGGGGCCAAACCGAAAAGAACTATTGGTTAAGAAGGTGAAGGCAACGGAGATCGATATGTGGATTGAGTGGAGGAGCGATTGAGTGTCCTTCCTAACACTAATGGACATGCTTCCGAACCTTCAGGTTCTCATGTTTCGCGTCAGGGTTCTCCATCCGCAGCTGCAGCTCAGGGACGCTTAAGCGAGTCGTCGGACTCCTCAATGCTTTCAGCTGTGCCTGAGCAGCGCGTAAGCGAGCCAGTATACGCTCATCCTCACATACCGAACTTGCTGCTCCACAAGGGAGCGCTTCAGAGCGCAATGAGCTTAGGCGTTCTAAGCGTTCGCGTAAGAAACTGTCCAGGTTTAAAGACTTCGTGTCCTAAATTCTTCTTTATTACTGGTATGTTGGAGCCTGTACTATGCATGTGCATTGTTGTGTGTATGCTGTGTATTTATTTATTGTATAAAGGTATAAGGGATATACTGTTATGCTGTAATTTTTGTTGTATGTTGACTGTATAAGTGTTTTCAGCCTTGGTGTACAGTTATGCTTGCGAGTCCACACCGAACCTCCATGCCTCTGAAAAAGAATATCTGTGCCAAGGCCAGCACGCGAGCCCGTCTGACGCGAACAACTCAACGCCGTCATCACGCGGCGGTGCCTTTCTGTCGCCCACGCACAGCGAGCCCGTCGAAGCAATCGGCGCCTTCCTGTCTGGTGAGTATGACGCAATGCGTGGCGACGTCACTCGTCCTTGGGTGCAGCCACGTGCAGCGCAGCGGCTCCGGATTCGATGAGAATGACACGGCCCAGCGGCGACCCCATTGGAGGATTCGGACCTCACGGCCAGCGGTGCTTCTGGTTGGACATTTGGTTACTCAAAGAATCCACCCGGTGTATATAAAGAAAGCCCTGCAGTGCGTCGCGAGCAGTAGACCGATGTGTCAGAGGAGAAGAGCTCGGTTGTCCGAGTCTCTAAGCTGTCGGCCCCAGTGCCGAATTTGTAACGCCTCGGTATATATGCTGTACATAAACCTTGTTTAACTCATCGTCGTCTCGTTTGCCCGTCTATCAGCTCTGCGCAGAACCAGTCGCGATCTGAGAAACTTACGCTACCAAACGGCTGGTGACCTTCCCGGCGGAGTTCGAAGCAGTGGCACCTTCGGGACCGTGTTGGCGTCGCCGTCTTTCGCAACAGTGGTTGCAGTGGTGAGATTTCATGGCGCCTTTTGTGACGTCGTCGGAGGCGCGCTTCGTAACAGTGGTTGGCAGCTGCGGGATCGGCCGGCGTCAGCGACATCGATGCGGTGAGTGCCTGATGTTTTCCCCTCCGTTCACCAGACTACTCTAGCACAGGTTAGAGTAGTTTAGACAAGGGCTGTGTGAAGCATTAGAGTAAGCTTTGATCGTTTCAAGCCAAGTCGAAGTGCTTTGAAAGCAAAGTTAATGCGGTGGGGGTAAACATGGTAGTGTTAAAAATTGCTTGCGCGTCTTGCTAGTAGGCTTATTGTGGGTCCGGCAAGTAGATTCTTAACAGGGGCAAACAGCAAGAGGCTGGTGTGAACGATGGAGAACCTTAAAGTGAAGGAACTCATCGAAATGTGTGAGGAACTCGGCATTACCTTGGGCCGTGAGAAACGAAAGCAAGCGATCCTTGAGATCGTGAAGGATGAATGAGTGCCGGCTGCGGAAGTCGATGAGGCCTGGGTGGATATCAAAGCACGCCGCGAGGAGGCTGAAAGGCGAGAAGTTCGTGAACGTGAAGAGGCTGAAAGGCGAGAAGTTCGCGAACGTGAAGAAGCTGAAAGGCGAGAACGCCGTAAGGAGGCCGAAACAGGAGCGCCTTGAGTTGAAACGAATAGAATTGGCAATCCTACAGTGTTCGCAGGCGCCTAGCGTAGCTTCTGCGACAGTTCAGGTCAGCGGTCAGGGAATTCGCGATCAACTGCCACCGTTCGTAGTAGGTGAGGACATGGCGAAGTATCTCGTCAAGTTTGAACACGTCTGTGAGCGAAATGCTTTGGAGCGGTCTCTTTGGGCGCAGAACCTGTTGGCTCTTCTTCCCGGCGAAGTGTCCGACGCGATAACTTGCTTGTCGAGGGAAGCATTTGAGAGCTATGACGAGGTTAAGGAAGTGCTATTGAGGCGTTATACGTTGTCACCCGAGGCTTTCAGGCAAAAGTTCCGGTATTCTATAAAGGGGAATGAGTCACACGTTGACTTCGCGTTTCGTCTTAAAGCCAATTTAATTGAATGGCTCAAGGGCGAAGGTGTTTATGACAACCGCGATAAAGTGGTGGAATGCGTTGCATTGGAGCAATTCTACCGCTGCAATCAAGGAGGATGTCAAACTTTGGCTGTAGGACAAACTTGGTGAAGTACAGCTAAACAAGGCAGCAGAGTTAGCTGGGGAGTATTATACCCTCCGAAAGTTGCATAGCAGGGCAGTGCGCGTTGAAAAGAATGAAAGGAAAGAGTGCTTTTCAAAGAAACCTGATCAATGGAAACCCGCTCCGCACCGTAAATTCAAGAAGCACCCGTCTCTTACGAAGGACACTGTAGGGGAAGGGCAAACGGAAGAGGAGAAATTGAGTGAGGTTCCTAAACAACGCACTGATACCACAAGGGCGTTTGAATCACGGAAGCCGCTAATCTGCTACAACTGCAAAAAGGAAGGGCACATCGCGATAAACTGTAAGCAAAAGTTTGCTTTCGCAACAATTCGAGAATCGGTAAAGAACATGCGGCTTTTGGAGCCGTATCTCCAAGAAATTATTGTGAATGGGAAAACGTGTCGAGCACTTCGAGACTCGGCGGCAACCAAGGACGCTGTCCATCCTTCGTTGGTGTCTCCGGATGACTTTACAGGAGAATGCGCGTGGATTAGGCAAGTCACCGAGGAGCAGAGTGCTTGCTTACCAATCGCTACGGTTGTCATTGAAGGCCCGTTCGGTAAGCCTCGCACCGAAGCGGCTGTGTCTGCCGCACTTCCCAATGGTTTTACTTATATTTTCTCTAACAACTCAGAGCAGCTTCTCAAAGAGCAGGGTAAATCGTTCTTCTCCAACTTAGCGTACATGGCCCTCACGCCATCACAAGCGCGGAATCTTTCGCAGGAGCTTGATCTTGTTCAATGTAGTGAAGCATCAAATGACCTTGGCGGCGAGTCGACGGAACCTCAGACACGAAATTCTCCGTGTGAGTCATTTGAGCAGTCACTCGAGCGGCCCATCGCCGAAGCGACTGGCGCGGTTTCCGTAGCAGGAGGAGAGGACATGGCGCCATGGAGTCAGATGGAGAGGGGTGCAACGCTCTCGCCTGTGGCGGAAAGTTGCAGCGAGCTGCGGAGGGTTCATCGAGAGACGCTCATTCGAGAACAGCGTGAGGACCTCTCGAATAAAGCGCTAGTGGAAATCCACATGAAAGCGGCACAAGTGTTGTTGAAGGAGTACTACGACAAGTCGGCGAAGAAGCGAGCTTTTGAAGTAGGAAGTCAGGTAATGCTGCAGCGGCCGTCCAAAAAGAACAAGCTTTAGGTTCATTGGGAAGGGCCCGCCAAAGTAATATCGAAGCTTTCTGATATCAATTATGAAGTGAAATCAGGAAGGCGGCCGAACAAAATTTACCACAGTAACTTGATGAAACCATACGTTCAACGTCATGCGGTCGTAAATCTGCTGTTGAATGCTTCAGAGGAAGAGGGAGCAAAAATTTTAAATTCTAGTGATGTAATCGAAAAAGGATCGGAGATAATCTTGAGCAGTTGAACCTAGAGCCTAGGTTAAGTGAAGTCCAGAAGGAGGACCTGAGAAGGAATGTTTCTTTTTATGAGAAATCTGGACTCCCATATTGTAATTACACAGCTGTGCAACGTCGGAGGTATGAGCAGCTGTTGTACCACATAGGTGTCGTCGCCTAAAGGTGGCCTGTTACTGAGGTGGAGCATGATACTCCAACAGCACAACTTTGACGTTCGCAACAAACAAAGGAAGGCTAAACGCTAATGCAGACGCATTGAGCCGTGCGTGTTAGTACCTTCTCCACCTTTCGGTTTCTCGCTGGCGATTTGGGGCAAAATTTTGTCCTCATCACGGCCTTAGCTGAGCGCTCTCGTCCAGAATGAGCTCAAGGAGCCAACTTTATGTTCTATTCTATTTCGTTACGTTGTTGTACGTGTAAAAAATGAGTTTTCATTTTAAGAGTCTTGTGTCCCACATGTGCCTCTTGATGTAGAGGGAACGAAATTCCGATAGACACCTAGCTAGGTATATGCTGTAATATACTTTGTCTATTGTTCTGTCGGGTGACCGAGGGCACTTGCTTGTGTCGTGTGTTGTCTGTTGTCAAACCGTTCTTGACAAGTTGCAGAACCATCGACAAGTGCTGAGACCAAAGATCGTCAGAAAAGACGAGCGAAACTGGCCGACAAGTGGCGACAAGCCACTGGAGCTGGGATCCGTCCTCAAAAATGGCATGTGTTCCCGGAACAGAGTCTGGAGCTGCATTCTCCCCATGGCCCTGGAGGCGAACCTGGAGGGACCTGGCGAATGAGCGCGCCTGACATCCGAGCCACGTGGAAGAAGCTCGTCTTTCCGGCGCATTTTCTGGCGACGGGGGGGCTGTTATGCCTGCGAGTCCACACCGAACGTGCATACCTCTGAAAAAGACAATCTGTGTCAAGGCCAGCACGCGAGCCCGTCTGACGCGAACAACTCAACGGCGTCATCACGTGGCGGTGCCTTTCTGCCACGCACGCACAGGGAGCCCGTCGAACCAATCAGCGCCTTCCTGTCTGGCGAGTCTGACGCAATGCGTGGCGACATCACTCGTCCTTGGGTGCAGCCATGTGCAGCGCAGCGGCTCCGGATTCGATGAGAATGACACGGCCCAGCGGCGACCCCATTGGAGGATTCGGACCTCACGGCCAGCGGCGCTTCTGGTTGGACATTTGGTTACTCAAAGAATCCACCCGGTGTATATAAAGAAAGCCCTGCGGCGTGTCGCGAGCAGTATACCTATGTGTCAGAGGAGAAGAGCTCGGCTGTCCGAGTCTCTAAGCTGTCGGCCCCAGTGCCGAATTTGTAACGCCTCTGTATACCGGGTGTTCAAAATTAAGCTTTATGATTTTTTTAAAATTAGGCGCTCGAAGGCACGTGAGAACCACTTGTGCAAATAAGTTAAGCGGCCAGGGGGACAGAAAGTTAGATGATAATTATCGCTGTCAGCAGCCCAATTAACTAAAATTTAATAATTAACTTTTTACTGGCTGCGGTAAGTTGGCATGTTTATATTGAAAAAATGTAGGCAGTGGTGTTTGTACACAGTTTCAGTTGGAAGATTTTTTCTAGCACGCCTGTGTTCCGAGATATCCGGCTCCAAAGTTTAATTGTCTTTCGCACGATTACGCATGCAAGAGGGTGAGGGTCCGCGCAAAGCTCCTCCCTAAAGTGACGCATCTGTTGCGTGTGGTGTTTAGTGTGTGAAGAGGGTGGAAGCGTAGGCATAGGTGATAGCAATTACCCTTGCCCTCTTCGGCCGTCGAAATCAAAAATCGAAGAACGCTTGCAACCAGTGTCGTAACACGCAACTGCAGAGCCTCTAACGATAGTGGCAGATACCATGCCGAGATAATGGTGCGAGCGGAGAATCTGGATGCCAGTGCGCGTGCGTAATAATCACTAGAGAAGCATGCGTGGTCGTTGCCTGGGCTACGCGAATAGCGTGACTGCTGATGTCCGAGTACTGTAACTTTTATTGAAACAAGAGCAACAACTCCACCAATAATAACTGAAACAGTTTTATCCTTGCTAACGCATATTTCCTGCTGCTACATAAGCATATTTCGGTCATGCACAAATCTCATCGAAACTCTTCACCTCTCAAGACGTCAATGCCCCAAAAAGTGTTCAAAATGCCTGCCTTCGGCAGCAACGCAAAGCATGAACCGCTGTCGCGTCGACTCGATGACTCGGCGCAGTACTTCTGCAGGAATACTCGCACAGGCAGATGTTATCCTGTCCTTCATGTCATTAACATCGCTGGGCTCTGTTACGTAAACTCGATCTTTAACGTAGCCCCAAAGGAAAAAGTCGAGCGGAGAAAGGTCAGGTGATCTTGGTGGCCAAAACATCGCTCCTGCGCGCCCAATCCACTGTTGTGGAAAACGTCTGTCCAACCAGTTCTTCGCCCTGGTAGAAAAATGTGGTGGTGCTCCATCGTGCTGAAACCATACTTGGCGCAGGTCATTCAGGGAAAGACTGCAGACAAGATCATCAATGACAACACCTAATATTTCTTCTGTGTACATCTTTCCGTTCAAGTTGTCCTCAAAAAAGTGAGGTCCGATGATCCTGTCCCCGAGTATGCCGCACCACACATTCACACTCCAGCGAACTTGATGCTTGTGCTGCCTCAGCCAGTGTGGGTTTTCTTGTGCCCAATAATGGGCGTTGTGAAGATTAACACTTCCATTTCGGCAAAACCGAGCTTCATCAGTCCAAATTATTCTGTGCAAAAAGTCATTTTCTTGATCAGTTTTGATGAGGCCCCAATTGCAGAAGTCAACTCGCCTTTCAAAGTCCGCCTCATTTAGGTCCTGATGAAGGTAAACGTGATATGGATGGAACTTGTGCTTTCTTAAAACATTTGTGACTGTTCCGATGCTGCGACCGCACTGATCGGCAATCTGTCGGATGCTGAGCTCTGGCATCGAGGTTACGCACGCGACAACGTCGATTTCAAAGTCTTCATCGACGATTGCCTTCCTGGTCCGTCTCGGAAGGTGGACAGAGCCTGTTGTGCAGAAGCGTCGAAACAGGTTTGTGAAAGTGGGCCTTGTTGGAAGGGGACGGTGTGGGTGGCGAGACGCGTAAAGCTCCATTGCTAACGAAGCGTTGCCATTCATTTCAGCCATTGCAAGCACCACGTCTACTTTTACTTTGGTAGAATACCTCACGCCAGAAGCAGCCATATTAGCTCGAAAGGACTCCACGTGGATTTCCTTGGTAGACCTTCAATGCAGAGACGCTGTGCTCTAACCGGAGGCACCCTAGTGCAGGACGGTCCTGCTAACGCGTTCACAAGAAGATGTCTCAGTGTGATCTAAAGTCACGAAAAAACGTCGCGAAAAATGGTCTCCTGTTATCGCGTTCATCAGGATCATGCGTAAGGCTCATGGCGCACCGCGCTGTCACATTTTGATTTCGCCGGCCGAAGAGGGCAAGGGTAATTGCTATCACCTATGCCTACGCTTCCACCCTCTTCACACACTAAACACCACACGCAACAGATGCGTCACTTTAGGGAGGAGCTTTGCGCGGACCCTCACCCTCTTGCATGCGTAATCGTGCGAAAGACAATTAAACTTTGGAGCCGGATATCTCGGAACACAGGCGTGCTAGAAAAAATCTTCCAACTGAAACTGTGTACAAACACCACTGCCTACATTTTTTCAATATAAACATGCCAACTTACCGCAGCCAGTAAAAAGTTAATTATTAAATTTTAGTTAATTGGGCTGCTGACAGCGATAATTATCATCTAACTTTCTGTCCCCCTGGCCGCTTAACTTATTTGCACAAGTGGTTCTCACGTGCCTTCGAGCGCCTAATTTTAAAAAAATCATAAAGCTTAATTTTGAACACCCGGTATAGGCTGTACATAAACCTTGTTTAACTCACCGTCGTTTCGTCCGATCGTCTATCAGCTCTGCGCAGAAGCAGTCGTGAGCAGAGAAACCTACGCTACCAAATGGCTGGTGGCCTTCCCGGTGGAGTTAGAAGCAGTGGCGCCTTCGGGACCGTGTTGGCGTCGCCGTCTTTCGTAACAGTGGAGGTCAGCGGTGGGATTCGTGGTGCCCTTCGTAACGTCGTCGGAGGCGCGCTTCGTAACAGTACATAGCTATGTTTTAAATGCGAAGCGTTTCTTAGCAAACTTCGGTGACCTTGAACGTGTATCTATCTATCTATCTATCTATCTATCTATCTATCTATCTATCTATCTATCTATCTATCTATCTATCTATCTATCTATCTACCTAGCTGCCTACGACTTTTAGCTCTCCTAGCAGTTTCGATAATGGTATCGATACCAAACTTCGTATGGCATAACGTGACTGTATGAAGAACATATTTGACTAGTCATGACATGAAAATCATGATACGTATGTTATGACTGTGTCACAGGTCCCGTTAATTCGGGAGGTGATCGCCGGGCTAATTCCAAGGGTCGAAGTATCGGCCCCCCGAACCGCACCACGAAAGCGTGGACAATTTAGAAGTGGTCCTTTTTGGCGCGCCAGCTGACACTGGCTGTGGCACAAAGAACAAGTCAGAGCCGAGAGTTGATAAAAAAACAAAATTATATTCTCAATAGTGGCAGATCAAAAACAATACGCAAGTAAGCACACTTCTCTATAGTTGAGTACAATAGGTCACCAATCAAACAACGTACTACACAGTACAATCAGCCACACTCGAAACAACGGATACAGACAACAATACGCACTACAATGCAGTCGCATGCATTGAACAACCAAGGCACATAAAGACTAAAGAGATAGAAAACCTATTCAGTCCAAAGTTCTTGTAACAAAAGTCTGGATGATACTCTTCCGAGAATCACTCACTCAAAGTCCAGCGTCGTTGTCGTTCCACTGCCCCCGAAGTTTCTCTTCCATGAAACCTCGACTGCGCCCCAAGTTTCTCTTCCAGGAAACCTCTGTCATTCCGCTGCCCCCGAAGTTTCTCTTCCAGGAAACCTCGCGCTGCTGCCTCCGAAGTTTCTCTTCCAGGAAACCTCGCTTCTGCACTTGACCGTCCTCCAGGCTCCAAACTTCTTCGCCGGAAACACGTCAGCTTCCCACACGCAGCTGTTGCCACGCATCTTCGCTCAATAGCGGTAAACACACACTCCTGCCTGTAGCTCGAGTCGTCACCCCTCAGGTGGAAATCATCTTCTTCTCCTGCTTTGTCTCTACGGACAAAACCTTCGCCGACTACACGGTGGAATCCCCACGCGCTCTGGCGCTTACTTCCGTCTTCTCCTGATCTCTCATCTCGGCTGCTCGATTAAATACCTTCCGCGCGAGATTCCAGAAGGTTCTCATCATTTCATCGGCGCGATACGTAGCGAAGGCTGGGGACAGGGCGAGACGGTTCGAAGGCCGTCCGCGACGGATGACTCAACCCGGCTTCACCACGCCCCTTTCCATCTAGAACATTCGAGGGCTTGCTCGGGCGCCGATGAGAGGAGGTTCGTCGGTGAACCCACGCTTCCGAGGGAGAGAGTCGCGCGCCCGGGGAGTCTTTGGATGTTTGTTTTCTTTTTTTCCGTTGACCTCGCAGCATCACTTCGGCGTTTCGTCGCGAGAATTTGGCGGCGCGCCCTTTTTGAGCGCTCGTTTTGTGACACTGCCCCCCACTTTAAGAATATTATCTCATAATATTCAAAACCACACAAACGAGCGCGAACAGTCCCCACACCCTCAGAGACTGTAACATACTCCGTCACTCATGACACGTCACATTCACAATAGATCACTCAATACAATTGTACATTACAATTCAATTTCACAACACACAGAATATAGACACAGGCACATGAATACAATACTCCATCACATACTTCAAGCAATACAAATGTACAAAGGTCTGTCATTACAATAATTGTACAATACTATACATCACGTCACAGCACAAACACTTCGACACTTGTGACCCAGGATAACATAATAACAACACAGCCAGACGCATTCCGATTTGACCTCAGCACCTATCCTAAGTACTTTAAGCTGCTCTTGTGCCCTTTCTTGCGGTGCTCGCTCGATCTTTTCTTGTTTTTCCTCGTTCTTTTCCGGCGAGCCCTTTCAAACGACGGTATCTGATGCGGCGTCTTAGCCATAGTTGTCACTTCCGACACCGTTAACGGGTAAGAACGTTCAACCGATCCTGTCTCCCGCTTGTTCGTGACACGACATTGCGCCTGGCTGGCCGACTCCGTCATCTTTACATTGTCGGTCAGTTGAGGACGTGCCGACGGAAGTCCAGCTGTCCAGCACGAGAACTCATTAACACGATGATGTTCTCATTCACTGTCTCTTGCGCCCAGGCTTCACCTTGGGCTCGAGTGAGATCCTTCACGGGATTTTTCTCCGCTGTATCTCGCAGCCCCTGTGTCGGCGGGGGCTCCATCTTCGGGTCTTCCCCCAAACGTTCTGGTTCGTTCGGCCCTCGCGCCCCATCGATGTTTCCGATGACGAGGTCATACAGGGGGGTCGTCATGCATAGAGCGTTAACCTTCCCGCTGAAGTACGGGGTTTCAACCTCAATCTCTGCTTCGGGAAGCATCCGAACCATACTGTCAAATAGGCAAACTGGTTTTGTTTTGCCTGTTAACTCACTTTCTCGTACCAAATTTCTCCGCATGATAACAGTGGAGCTGCTGGTATCTTTTAACACCGTAACCGTCTTGCCCGCAACTTTTCCAGGCAGCATTGGCATTCCCTTCGTAACACAGGTTGGCTGTTTTGTCATTACAGCACCCACAATAGGGATTTTCTCCCCATTTTTCAACTCTACGAATCCATCGGTGACGGCATCACCATCGGATTTCAGTGCTGCTAGCACACAAGATACCTGGTGAGTTTGACTCACTCCGTTACGACAAGCGTCTGCTTTGTGCCCAGTCTGACCACACTTGAAACATTTTACTACCGTAGGGCTCGTAAAGTTAGTACGACTGTTGTTCGCGCGATGACCCACTCGGTTACGAGAAAACATCGCTGAACACTCTCCGGTGCACGCTTCTTTTGTTCGGGTGCCGATTTCTTCGAATCTTCGGGACACTACTTCTTGACTCTGGCCAAATTTGTGCCACCTTGCGCTTCCAAGAATTGATCAGCTAATTTAAGCATGTCTTCAAGTGACTTAGCTCTCCTCTCTTTCAAGTACAGCGACAGGCTTGGGTGGCAACTAGTAAAAAATTGTTCTCTAATTAGGAGCTCTCTAAGTTCATCGTACCTGCGCTGTCCCTGAAAGTTCAATCCATCTGTCGAAATAATGGCAAAGTCGGGCGGCATACTGCGTATCCGTCTCACCATCAGCTGGCTTTCCTGTCCGAAATCTGTCCAGGAATCCTTCCACAGTAAATCTAAATCGCTTCAGCAAAGCAGCTTTCACCTTGGTATGGTTGGCTGCATCGGCCGGCGTCAGCCTACCGTACACACTGAGCGCTTCACCACTAGAGCAAGTACTCAAAGCAGTTGCCCATTGATGTCCGGCCAATTCTGGCTCCTTGCAATCGTCTCAAATCTGTGAAGGTACGCGTCAAGGTCGTCCTTCCTTTCATCAAACGCTACGAGCAGCTTGCTTGGGTTCAAGCGGAAGCCGTGGTCCTCCCGTTCGCTGCTTTCAACTCTAGCTTGAACCGGAGTTTCACTTCGCTGTTGCAAACGGAGCCGCTCGAGTTCCATTTCGTGCTGCCGCTGCCGTTCCCTTTCTGCCATCTCCGCTTCTCTTTCTTTTTTCAGCTGTCGCTCCTTTGCCTCTCTTTCTTCTTTCAGCTGTCGCTCCTTCGCTTCTCTTTCTTCTCTCACTCTTTCAGCTGCCAACTTTTCTCTCTCCAGCTCCAACTTCAATTGCCGCTCTCTTTCTTCTTTCGCTCTTTCAGCTGCCAACCTCTCTCTCTCCACCGCTTCTTTCTCCTTCTGGCTTACCCACTTCCGTAGTTTGGCGCCAGAAAGACCCATCTTCTCACAAAGAGCAACTAACTTTTCGAGATCCATGGTGTCTCGCAAATAAAGTCTTGCCACGAGTAAAAAGTATCTGCCTAAATCAGTCTATCGGAACACTCCCCTGCACTCGTTAACGAGAACACTGAACAACACAGAAAATCGTTCCGATAGCAGTATCAACAACTCGAGGCTCTTTCTCACTACTTTGGACACACTGCGCCCCAAAAGGGTCCTGTCGCGGACGCCAGATTAATTGTTACAGGTCCCGTTAATTCGGGAGGTGATCGCCGGGCTAATTCCAAGGGTCGAAGTATCGGCCCCCCGAACCGCACCACGAAAGCGTGGACAATTTAGAAATGGTCCTTTTTGGCGTGCCAGCTGACACCGGCTGTGGCACAAAGAACAAGTCAGAGCCGAGAGTTGATAAACAAAACAAAATTATATTCTCAATAATGGCAGATCAAAAACAATACGCAAGTATGCAGACTCCACAATAGTTGAGTACAATAGGTCACCAATCAAACAACGTACTACACAGTACGATCAGCCACACTCGAAACAACGGATACAGACAACAATACGCACTACAATGCAGTCGCATGCATTGAACAACCAAGACACATAAAGACTAAAGAGATAGAAAAACTATTCAGTCCAAAGTTCTTGGAACAAAAGTCTGGATGATACTCTTCCGAGAATCACTCACTCAAAGTCCAGCGTTGTTGTCGCTCCGCTGCCCCCGAAGTTTCTCTTCCAGGAAACCTCGACTGCGCCCGAAGTTTCTCTTCCAGGAAACCTCTGTCGTTCCGCTGCCCCCGAAGTTTCTCTTCCGGGAAACCTGGCGCTGCTGCATCCGAAGTTTCTCTTCCAGGAAACCTTGCTTCTTCACTTGACCGTCCTCCAGGCTCCAAACTTCTTCGCCGGAAACACGTCGGCTTCCCACACGCAGCTGTTGCCCCGCGTCTTCGCTCGATACCGGTAAGCACACACTCTTGCCTGTAGCTCGAGTCGTCACCCCTCAGGTGGAAATCATCTTCTTCTCCTGCTTTGTCTCTACGGACAAAACCTTCGCCGACTACACGGCGGAATCCCCACGCGCTCTGGCTCTAACTTCCGTCTTCTCCTGATGTCTCATCTCGGCTGCCCGATTAAATACTTTCCGCGCGAGATTCCAGAAGGTTCTCGTCATTTCGTCGGCGCGATACGCAGCGAAGGCTGGGGAGATGGCGAGACGGTTCGAAGGCCGTCCGCGACGGATGACTCAACCCGGCTTCACCACGCCCCTTTCCATCTAGAACATTCGAGGGCTTGCTCGGGCGCCGATGAGAGGAGGTTCGTCAGCGAACCCACGCTTCCGAGGGAGAGAGTCGCGCGCCCGGGGAGTCTGGATGTTTGTTTTCTTTTTTTCCGTTGACCTCGTGGCGTCACTCCGGCGTTTCGTCGCGAGAATTTGGTGGCACGCCCTTTTTGAGCGCTCGTTTTGTGACAGAATGTCATGATTTACATTTCATGGTCCTGCAGCTCTTGCTGCGGTTTCGTTCACATGGCATGTTTCAAAACTGGTATGGTATGACAAGATTGCATGGGGAACACAAGTGACAGACCCTAACATGAAAATCATGACTGGTGTGTCATGACTACAAGCCACGCTCATGATGCGCTCATGGCCGTTTTGCTAGCGTAACATATACCAAATTTGGTATTACAAACCTAAAAAGAAGTTAGTAAAAAGGTAGCAAATGCAAGCAAACATGTAGTAACTGCAGCGGTTACTACCTTACTTGGACCGTTACTACACTTTTGCTACCTGTTTACTACCTACATTAGTAACCTGTTACTAGCTGCTATCGTTACTAACTTTTTGCGACCTGTTTACTACCTACGTTAGTAAACAGTAAATGGAATGAAAGAAGTAGTAAATGCAGCCGTTACTACCTTTCTTGCTCCGTTACTACCTTTTTGCTACCCGGCTGTTGACTAATGCAAAATAGTGTGTGATTCCGATTCTGATTATTTATGAGAGAAATCGTCTCGACGTATTATCATTAAACTTAAAAATGATGCAGAGGATATCTATAGATCAAGAAAGTACATTTTGTTTTAAATAATGCAACTGAGACACGTAAACGTGATTCTGATATTGTTTAAATGCAGAAGTTCAAGTTAGCGAACCATAGGCAAATGTACACGCGTTACAATAGACAATTACAACAAACTTAGTAAATTACAGCGCATAGTAACAAGACCGGCGGATCAAAATAACCACACGGCCGCAATAAGCCCCGAAAACGGCCACAATCAATCCACTACAACGTGTCTCTAAACATTATCGTTGTTTTGGTGCGTCAAGCTCTAAAAACGAATATTACGTTGTAAACGCTGATATATTAGCCGTGTGAAGCATTCAAATGCACTGAGAAGTTCATAAGCTTGTTTCGGCCACTGTCCATAATGTTTTGTGACCCTTTTATAATAAATAAATATATCATACAATTTTTTATAAGTAAGCCTAATTAAAAGTATTGTGCTACGTCTTTTGAAATGCGTAACCAGATAGTATATTATAGTACCATAGACTCAGACTTGTTATAATTCATCCTGAAACACAAGTGCTTCCCTGTACCAAACATGCCCCTGCGAAGTAGGGACTATATATACCCCATGCTTACTTCATATTACGTGTATGCGTATAAAACCTGGATTCTGCTTCTGGACGCTGGTTCGTGCAGACGCAGGATGGAAAGCTCATCCCGAACAGCGACAGCGGCCGACGCCGGCCGCGGTACAGCGTCTCCCCTCGTTCCAAAGGACTACTGGATTATTCTGCCTTCGTTGCCATCAGGTGAAGCGATGCGTCGAGCAGTAGCTCTACACTGCGACGTCAGCGGCCGACCGTACCACATCGACGACTTCAGGAAACCTCTCAAAGATTTATGCGTCATAGAGCAAGTAAGTGGCATCGGAGCATATCAGATGTCGCACGTATGGCTATTGAACATGAAGACCGTGGAAGCAAAGAAAGCGCTGATAGACGCAGGCGTTCTCGAAGTTAAAGACCAGGTATGTCTTGTCATTGACCCGACGCGGCAAGAGGTTAAGATGAAACTGCACTGGCTAGTGGTCGATGTTAGAAAAGACGCTATTCGACGTGCCCTCTATGAATACGGCGACGTCAAGCAGGTGACCGATGACCGATGGAGAGTCGAGAACTTTGAAGGAGTTGAATCGACAACTCGTGTAATACGCATGCAACTACGAGACGGCGTTTCTGTGGATCAACTGCCCTATCAGGTGCGTATTGGCAGCAGTCCAGCACTGGTCGTGGTGCCGGGAAGACCGCCTTTGTGCTTGCGGTGCCGAAGCACGGGGCATATGCGACGCGATTGCAAGGTCCCAAGGTCATGAGCAGGACGAGTGCAACCGTTCATACGCACGAGCTGCAGGGCGACGACCAGAGACTCAACAGAATGAACTTCTCATGGATGAGGAGGAATCTGAACAAGCGTCTTTGCCTGCGACACCGCAGAAGCAGACGACGTCGGACGACACGCCGGTGCTGAACAAAAGCAAGCAAATTTCTTCAGCCCTGGACACGAACGCCGGGCGGAAGATGGGAAGTTCAGTGGCTCCAACGACTAACGAACAGACGCGTCCTGCGCCTGCGATGCACGCCGCGTCGCAGCTGCAAGCAATGTGCTCTGAAACGTGGGCGTCCCAGGCCAACGCTGCTTCGACTCCTCTAAACTCGGCTTCTCAGCAGCACTCTTTGGCGAACGAAACACACGAAAATGAGGATTTGCCTGGTGACCTGGATACCTTAAGCATGGAATTAGAATCGGCGTCTGCAAAACGCCGTCGCGACTCAGACGACGGCGCTCAAGTAGACGAAACGCAAGTAATGTCGGAAGTGCAGTGGAAGGTGGTCAGTGGAGGCAAGAAACGAAACGCTGCCCGACAACGGTCGTCGTCGCTAAAACGCGACGATGGCCGCTCAAACTAAAGGTGAACAACATGGATCCACCCTGGACGACGAGAGCCCAATAAGTGAACGTGCAGGGCTCCCAGCTTGGACCCGCTCACCGATCTCGTCGCTGAGCGGGTTCGTGAAAGCAGTGACGCTCAATGTACGAGGACTGGCTTCCAGAAAGAAACAGGCCCAGTTCTACAGACTAGCCATGGACCAAGACCTGGGCATTATTGCAGTTCAGGAAACCAAAGTGGAGAGCGTGGACATTCACCGAGAGCCTACTGCAACGTTTCACCGGACGCTACACCGCCAGCGTCAGTCATGCAGTTGGTAAGTCGGCAGGGTGTGTGACCTTTTTGCGGAATAGTTTAGGTGCCAGTGTTCAAAATGTCACGTCTGATTCATCCGGAAGGTTTGTTGTATGTGATTTGGCCTTCTTTTCTCTTAATTGGCGAGTGATTTGTTTATATGCACCTCTTAAAGTTGATGAACGGTGTGTAACATTCGGCGAAATTCGTACTTATTGTAAATGCGATCGCATAGTAATCCTTATGGGAGATTTTAATTGTGTGATCAGTGCCGATGATGAAACAAGTACATCCAATTTCAACGACTCAAGCACAGTCGCGTTAACAAATCTAATTTCCTACTTAGACCTTGAGGATGTTCCAGAATGTATTGGTAAAGGACCAACACTGTATACGCATTTCCAAGGCTCAGTCAAGCGTGCCTAGATAGGGCCTACGTGTCACTGGATTTAGTTCTGATTATCAGTGAGTACAATGTCATCCCTATTTCATTTAGTGATCATTGCTTAGTATCATTTGTAATAGGTTAAAGAAATAGACGTAGACCAGTATTTAACTGCGACACGTGGAAGCTAAATTCTGATCTCTTGGAAGACGAAATATTTATGGACAGTGTTTGAGAGGCGTTGATAAACATAGAAAGTGGAGACCAAAAATGTGTAGTGAAGTGGGAACAATTTAAACAGAATATAAAGTTGAAAGCTATAGAACGCTCATGCGTAATAAAACACGGAAAGAGTGCAGAAGAAAGAACCCTACGCTTAAATCTGAAAGAACTGCTAGCAGAGGAAAGCAAAACGCCAGGCTTATTCACAAATGATATAAGGTCAGTAAAGTCCAAATTGGAACCAATTGACGAGAAGAAGTATCGTGGCGCGCAAATAAGGGCAAGGGCAGAGCAAACGACCGTAGGAGAAAAACCGACCAAAAGAATGCTTGGTCTCGAAAAAAGAAACGCTCAGCGGAATGTTATACATCAGATTGAATACATAAGTAACGTTACAAGTGAACAGAGATATATAGAGGATGCTTTCAACGAGTACTACACCACTTTATTTGATAAATGTAAAGTAAATGTAGATAAAATCAAGAATGAATTTTGAAAATTAATGCCGAAGGTTGAGGACAGCAGGAAAGACAGCTTAGAATGTCCTATTTCTGAATCGGAAGTGACAAAAGCAATTATTGCCCTCCATTTGGGAAAGTCCCCAGGACCTGATGGGTTAACAGCCGCATTTTATAAGGAATTCAAACACGAACTAGCACCAATCCTGGCAGCGGTTTTTAACGAAGCCCTAGACATAAAGATTCGGCCACCTTCTTTTCTGCTATCTCATACTATATTAATTCCAAAAACTGAGGACGCAGTTAAATTACGTGAAGTGAAATCGTACAGGCCAACCAGTCTATCAAATATCTACTACAAGATATTGATGAAAGTTTTAGCAAGGAGACTGCAGACAGTTATCAATAACATTGTAGGCGACCACCAGACATGTGGGATTAAAAGGCGTACTATATTCACAAACATTCACAAGGCACGAAGTGTATTGGAGTGCTGCGATGCCACAAACGATCACATCGCGATGATCCAGATAGATTTAGAAAAAGCATTTGACCGAGTACTGCACGAAATTATTTTTCTGTTGTTAGACTGTGTCAATGTTGGCAAAGTAATTCGAGATACAGTTCGAATGGCATATACTGGATGTAAAACTCGGCTAATCATCAACCAAGTTCTTGGGAAACGAATTAATGTCAGACGCTCTGTACGACAAGGCTGCCATTTGTCTTCCCTCCTATTTTCAATTTATATAGAGTCATTTTGCCAAAAAGTCATGAAAAGCAGTAACATAGTGGGGTACAAACTACAAGAAGCTGAAGTATGGATACTGGCATACGCAGATGATATAGCTGTGTTTTGTAAAGATTATGATAGTATCGCTGAAACCATAAAAATTGTGAACCTTTATTATAATGCAAGCGGTAGTTTGGTAAACTGGAGCAAGTGCCTGGGTTACTGGCACGGCGAATGGCCTGTGACTCCACAATTTGTGGCTGGTATTTCATGGACTACTACTCCGGTACAATACCTAGGTGTGCCATTAGAATATTATTGTGATAGTGAACCATACTGGCGGCGTCAGACCGTGGAGCTACGAGAAAAAGCTGAACAACTCAATGGTTTCCAGCTATCGATTTTCGACAGAGCGACCTTTTGTAACGTATTTTTAGTCAGTAAGGTCTGGTATGTCCTTCAGGTATTGCATTGTTCACGTGTGAATCTACAGAAGCTTCATCAAATGTTTGCTGTTTTCTTGGGAGCGAACAAGTAGAACTAACTTATTCAGACGAGTTCGCTCTAGAGGACTTGGTCTTTGTCATTTGTACCTTGGTCAGTTAGTTAATCGGTTTATGTTTTTCCGAAATAATCGAGACCCATTCATACGTACTGTTATACAGCTTAGGCTTGGAAGACGGTTGCCAAAATTTGTGGTAGCGTCTGGTCACATGAAAGGAAGCATTAAAGGTTTTTTAAAAGAAGTTGTTGATTCATGTCTTTTTCTAAAAACGCTTTTTTCATTGGAATACATCAGTACGGTTTCGCGTAAAAAGTTGTACAAATATTTAGTAGAAACAGTTCTTCTGGTTCCCCTATATCGAACATTGTACCGTGTAGGCCCAGGCCAAAATCTCTTAAGCCATGTAAAAAAATGGAGGTATCACCTGGAGCGAAATCCTTTTTCTTTAAATTGCACACTGGGACCTTGCCCGTGAAAACATGGATGCAAGAAAAAGGCTTATTCGTTCCTTGGGGTGTTGACTGCCTTCTCTGCAAAAAGCCGGAAACAATCGAACATGTTTTCCTCCATGGACTGCTGGAATGCAGTCTTTTCTGGGACGTTCTCCAAAGGACTTTGAAAAAGGATCTGCCTCTCGATGCCTATGGCATCAGATTTCTACCAGTATCAAATGAAGAAGGAATACCTTTCGACCTAGTTATGTTACTGGGCCTGCACGGTACATGGAAATCTGGAATGGCGGTGCGCCATGCTGATGTTATTGCGCGTCCGGTTAGGCAATACTTCTTTCAATCTGTATGTTCGTTCGTGGAATCACAAAAGGTTCATCAAGAGGTGCCTGATTGGCTTCATCAAGTAGAAAGCCTTCTACAGATGAAGGAATTTTAAAAAGCCTGTTAAATATGAAGCTTTTAACCTCTTCTTTGTTTCATGTTTCTACTTTGTTTGATGTATATATATTTGCGAATGTTGTATGTACAAAGGCAATAAAGAAAGCAAAAAAGCGTATAAAACCTGAGACCATTGAACGTGTGTTTATTGATTGTAAGAACGCTATTTTCTTTTGGGACGTTTTACAGAGGACTTTAAAAAAAGATTTACCTCTTACTCCATATGGAATTCGTTTTTTGCCATGTGATAGTTCTGTGCAAAATTTGGATGTTGTATCTTTACTTTGTCTTCATTCGGTTTGGCGTAGTATGCTATCGTACAGACACTGTGATGTGAGAGTTCTATCCGTTAATGAGTGTTTCGTGGAAGCTGTTATGAAAGTGCGACATGGGTATAAGACTACCGACTGTGTTGAAGATGTAATATCTTTGTTTGACGCGTTATCACGCATGAAACACGTGTGATAGTGATTGTCATATTAACTTGACCTGTAGTGAAGAAGGCAATGAAGAAAAAAAAATGCGTATAAAATGGCGAACTTTTTAGGTGTAACTATTCTTCGCGTTCATGACACACCACACTTCATTGCCCAAAGTTTTCTAGTGTAAAATATTGATTTGCGAACATTAGCAGCGGAGAAATAATATGCCAAAATAAATAAACAAGGTACTCTCAGGCATTATTTTTTCCTCAAACCTTTGAAAGTTACTACCCATGGGTGGTAATGGCTTGGGTAGTAACATTTACTAAGTGCTGGTAGTAACAGCAAGGGTAGTAACTGTTGCCACCTCGCCGTTACTAACTGCGCTTACTACCAGAGTTGTAACATATGTGACAAACCATTACTACACCAAAGTTAGAAAGTACTACCACCTTTTTTCTAAGAGTGTACCGCACGTGAATGGATGGCGTAGGTATGTGACTGATGCAAACATGATAATCATCAGATGCGCGTCATGCTCATGGATGCGCTGGCGGCCGTTTCGCTAGCTTCATTTATGCCAAATTTGGTATTACGGAACGTGAACGGATGACTATGGTATGATACTGGTGCAAACATGATAAACATGAAATGCTTGTCTAGTAACAATATGACTACATGCTACGCTCATGATGCGCTTGCGGCCGTTTCGCTAGCATCACATGTACCAAACGTGGTATTACGCAACGCGAACGCACGACATAGGTAAATGACACGTCCAAACATGATAATCACGACATGCGTGTCATGTAACAACAGCATGACTACATGCCACACTGATGATGCGCTCGCGGCCGTTTCGCCTGCTTCACATATGCCAAATTTGGTATTACGTGACGCCAATGGATGACGAAAGTATGTGACCGGGGCAAACATGACAATCATCAGATTCGTGTCATGTGAGAACATGACTTCATGCCACAGTCAAGGCGCCAATAAATTTCGACGGGACGCGGTGCGTGTGCTCGCCGGCGTTCATTTCGTCGCGTTACGCCGGCGTTGCCACGCCAGGCGATGGTCCTGCCTGCCATGTACTCGCAGGCGCGCGTGCCGTGCTTCGTTGCTTTGACGCATGCGCGTTTCAGCGCGTTCGGCGTCCCTACGTCACGAAAAGAGGGAGATGCAGTGTTGTTTGGGTAACGCATCGGCACGAAATGCAGCATGTCGCATTTCGCGCTAGTTGTATAGAGCAACATAGTATATATGCCGGTTGCCGTCGAGCCGGCCGACGGACGTTGGTCGCGCCTGGCGTCAGACTATAGAGTTCTTGCGTTTTGCTAACGTAACGTCGCTGTGCCCAGCGTGCGTGCATGTCAACGCTACATTGGAGTATATTGCATGGGCCCTTCATGATGCGCTCGCGGCCGTTTTGATTGCTCCACATATACCAAATTTGGTGTTACGTGACGTCAATAGATGACAATTATATGACTGGTGCAAACATGATAATCCTGACACGCGTTTCATGTAAGAACATGACAGCATACCACGCTCACAGCGTACTCGTGGCTATTTCGCTAGCTCAACATGTACTAAATTTGGTATCCCGTCGCGTGAACATATGAAGAAGGTAAAAGACACATTGAAACATGATAATCATGACACGGAAGTCATGTACGGCATCATTTGCTTCCGCCTCGTAACGTTGTGCTGATTTTAAAGTGACATATCAACATTTCTCATTCGTGCTTCGCAAATCATCGATTACCACTGTACGCGGGATCTGCCAATTTTTTTTTGTCCTTCTCATGCTGCTTCTGTTATCTTCAATTGGTTACATTACGACAAAAGGAGGGGGGATGTCAAGGTTGTAAATACAGAAATTCTATGTGTCATAACATTCTTGTAAAATTGTATAAGGTTACAAAAGTTGTCTTATGTGTCAATAATTATTGTATAAGGATCTTATACCCACATGTCCTTTTCATTTTAGGGGGGATGACGTGGTGTGTTTCAGTTTCTGTTTCATGATTGCCAGTTTCGGTTTAATGTTAAGTATTTTCGCCCTCGGGAGGCGCCACCCTGTGTATATATAACGCTGAAGTGCCTAATGACGAAGGGAGCTAAACACCAGCAACGCACCGGCGCGCCAGTCAGACAGTGCGACAGATGTGACAGATGGTTATACCTCGACGAGGCTGGCTTCCCTGACCTCGCCACGGCCAGTGCGACTTACCCATTCACTTGCAAGCCATGCTTGACAGTAAAAGCCTTACAGACCAGGCTACATGCACTTGAGGCCATAGTAGCAGGTCTGGGGTAGTAAGTAACCGCCCGAGGTCAGGAGGTACCTGACCGGTCTGAGCAGGAACAAGATACCATTCCGTCCACATCAACACCCGAAACCAGGGCGATGAGAACCCCAACATCAGGCTCATCGGGACAGCCCGAGACTCAGCCCCTGGACGGAAAGAGCGCGCCTGTCAACTCTGACGACTCAGCACACGACGATCACAACGAGCCATGCAGACAGGAGGAAGGCAGGGCACCGCCCGAATGGCCTCGAATACACACGAATATGAAGGAGGTTGTAGACAGGTCGACGGGTGAATCACTTCAAGAGCTAGGTACTACACCAAACTCACCTGGGGAAACCCAGCAAGTTGGTGTGAGGCAAGAAGACAACCTCCCAGTCCCAGACAACACAATGGATCTATCTGCAATGGGCCCGGAGGCGCCCCCGAGGCCGAACGACGATGCGATGAAGCAGAAGCGTCGACACTCTAAAGGGTATGCGAAGTCAGCTCAGGCTTCCCGCAATACCCACTCGCAGATTTTGCTGGTGGGAGATGGGAACGTGCCACGTGTCGCAAGAGCACTCCAACGACAACTTGACCCCAAACAGAATCTGCAGACATGCTGGACGCAACATGCGACTGTGAAACGTGCACTGAAGTTGCTACACCAGTACATAGGAGAACCCCAAGGGGAAGCTGGCCGTTGTCGCCGGCTGTGGTGCTGTTGGTGGGAGCAACAGACGCAATTCGGGGGACCCGTCCGGAAGACGTCGTCCAAGTGATACGTGACAGCATGGCCCTGTACGCGGAGAGGCTGGTGATTTGCTCTGTTCCAGAGGTGACTACCCGAGAGAAGGTTACACTGGCTCGAGCTATTACATTGAATGCCCAGCTAAAAAAGATGTGTTCCATACTGAGAGCAACGTTCTTGGACAACAGCAAGCAGTTGGAAGAAGGATGGCTGGTCCGGGACAGCGCTCTCTATGTCGCAGACATAGCCACCCAAGTGGCGACCTGATTGGCAACCATTGCAAACAATTTTTTAGGGAATCGAAAAGGTCCTCGGAGACGCGACAAAAGGGGCCCGAAGAGAAAAAAGGAGAACGACACCGGTACCACTGGCCACGGAAGTCCGGGCGGGTTGACACCTACTGCCTTAGACGTTTGCGGACAGGGGAGCGAAGGTCATCCAGCTCGGCCCCAGGTGCAGCACCCCGTGCTTCTCCGGCATCCACAACCCGGCACCACCAAACACCCACAGGAGCCGACGGACCCCCAGAAAACAGAGCATTGGGCCAGGGTCCCCTGTGGGGCTACTATTCCCGGAGACGCGATCAAACGACGTGATACCACAAGCTGTCCAGCCCCAGCAGTCTCCATACCTAACCCAACCGATGGGAGCACTACCTATTGGACTAGACCTGGCTCGCATGATAGCCGACATGGTCCAGCACTACATGAGGCAACAACATCCCCAATGACATGCCCTCCGTGCCGAGCAGGACATGGGCAGGAGAGCTTTCACAGTGGGGAGTATGGGAGACACTGTGGTCCAGAGGACGTTCGGAAATGTCGATCAAAGTGCCATAGGTGCCGGGCGAAGTGGCAATGCTTCCGATTGGGTTTTCTTAACATGCACGGTGCCCGCCGGGAACAAAAGTGGGGAGAGCTGTATAATGTCCTGAGAGACGAAGAGTTCTCGCTATATGCAATGGGAGAGACCAATTTGCGAGATCTGGAAGAGCCACCAATTCAGCCAGACTGACACTGGACGGGTCAGAACAGATCTGGCCAGAGTCGCAAAGGGGATGGGTCGGTGTGTTATGGCGCCACGACCTCCATTGGCAACGTTTGGATGGGGAATGCAGAGACCACATGTGGGTAACAGGAAATGTGCTTAGTGTGAACACTGCGGTGTGTGGGACAGGGGTCATGAGCTTGATGGGTGGAGCCCTAAGTCCAGGGCTCCACTGGCTGCCGCCGCCTGCCGTCCTTCCTTCCTACTGCGGTGTGTGTTGTATACTTCTCTGTGCAAGGCCTACACGAAGGGAATGTAAGGCTTATTGAATGTGTACGCGAGGACGCACGACGACTGCAGGCAGACAATGAGCTCATCGGTATTGGCGACTTTAACGGGCACCTGAGTGAGCTGTACGGGCACCTGGATGCCAACGGGAAGCTGCTCCTGCAGTTGGCCGAAGACTTAGACCTAGTCATCATGAACCTCGAGCCACAGTGGGAGGGACAGTTGACATGGTGTGCTCGTGGCAGCGCCACAAATATTGATTATGCGCTGGTCTCTCTGCGTTTGCATGCAATGCTACAGAGGTGCGGTGTGGACGAAGAGGGAAAGTACAGTCCCGGCAGCGACCATAACCACCTCAGGCTCGACTTCGGACACTCCTGTCATAAAGGAAAAATAATTTCCAGAAGAAAGAAGATCAAGCGGTACCTACCACACCATTTCATCGAGGCTGTCGTTGAGGACTTCGAGGCTTGTGCCGAAATGCACGAGGCTACCACTTATGATGAGTACATGTTGGCCCTACGACAGGTGGTTGAACCACATATGGTCCCAGACAGACGGTCGACACGAGCGTTAAAGAGTCCGTGGTGGGATAGCGATGTTGAGGAAGCCTGGAAAAGGCGTCGAGAGGCAAACAGGGAGCATCGAAGGATGGTGCAGTCGTCGGATACAGAGGCATGCGCAGCCACCTGGCAGAGATACCTTGAACTGAAGCACGAGGTACAGGCATTGGTGCAGGAGAAAATTGACGAGTACAACAAGAAGCTATTTCAATCTCTGCGCGAAGAGGGCAAGAACGCAGCCCAGAAGTTCTGGCAATATGTGCAAACACTGGACAGGCGACAACAGAATTCGCCCCAATTGAGGGATGCTGACACCAACCAGCCAGTGGCACATGTGCGGCAGCACCTGACACGATACATCAGTGGCAGTGGACTGTTTGGCTCGACGGGAAATGACGGCGACAGGGATGCTTCCGCGGCCGCGACACTGCACCCTGCCCTCGGCGAAAGGCAAGAGGAAGCGGAACCGCGCTGGGCGGTGAGCAGTGTGACAGTCATCCGTGCCTTAGCGCGAATGAGCACTCGAACTGCAACGGGGCCCGACCAGGTGACAGCGCGCCTGGTGAAGTGCCTCCACCCACAGTCTAGGGAGAAGCTTGCAGACCAGCTGTCGAGCATCCTTTCTGGCGCTGAAATCCCGAAGGACTGGCGTCAGGGTCGGATAACATTGATCCTAAAGCAAGGCGGCGCGGCGGACCTGCTGCAGAGCTATCGCCCTATCACGGTCACTATAGCGTGATGTACCGAATGTTTGCCGGTATCCTAAGGGGATGGCTAAGTGGCTGGGCTGAGACGAAGAACTTGCTGACGGAACTACAAAATGGGTTTTGTTCGGGTCGTAGATTGGAGGATAATATTTTCACTCTGACCCAGTGTGCCGAAATAGCGAAGCTTGAAGGGCGATCTCTGCTATGCTGTTTTCTGGATGTACAGAAAGCATACGATAGTGTCCCACAGGCAGCATTGTTTGATTGCATGAACCACTTGGGCCTTCCAGAGATCCTCATCTCGACCGTGAGACGTATGTACAGAGTTACACTTCGGGGATGTTCAGTCTGACCCCGTTGTAGTAGTGAAAGGCCTGCGTCAGGGTTGCCCACTTTCACCATTACTGTATATTCTTTACGTCTCAAGCCTCGAGAGGAAGCTTCTTAGCTCCAGCCTTGGTTTTCGGCTCCACCACACGACCAGTGGTATCGACGAGAGGCGTCGTCTACCGGGCTTAACGTTCGCAGACGACATCGTGCTCATGGCAGAAAGCACCGAGGAAATGCAGGCACTGCTGGACATCTGCCAGGATGAAATCACCCGCCTGGGGCTCTGCTTCAACGTTAAGAAGACAGTCCTTCTCAGACTTGTGGGGGAGTGCACTAAGGAGAGTGTTGTGACCCTGGGAGATGCCGAAGTGAGCAGCTGCACCGACTACAGGTACCTGGGTGTAAAATTGTCAGCATCAATGGACATGTACAGCCTACATGAGGCGAAGACGCGTGAAGCTGGATTACGGGCTCAGAGCATCCTCAGGCGCTGCTGTTTGTGGGGCTGCAACCGGTATTTAATGGTACGTGACCTTTGGAAGCTCGTCCACGTGCCTGGGCTGACATTTGCGAACGCAGTCGTGATTATGTCAGCGGCCACCCAGGGGAATGGTTGGAGCGGCGACAGCGGGAAGTAGGGCGCATCGCTCTGGGCTGTCATGGCATGGTGGCGAACGAGGCGGTCCTGGGGGACACCGGCTGGTCGAGCTTCGAAGCGCGTGAGGCGGCCAGCAAACTGACGTTCCACTGCCGCCTGATGTACATGGCCCGCGAGAGGTGGTCTCGACGAGTTTTTGACTACCTCATGGCGACATGTATGCACACCAAGTGGGTACGACGAGTGTACCAACTTGAGAAAAAGTTTGGGTTTTTCCAGGCGCCACTGGCGGCCGAAAACCAACGGGGGCGCACTAAGGAAATTCGCCTACGTATTAAGGAGGCCGAGGAGGAGAAGTGGAGGCAGGCATAAGTGAACAAGTCAAGTCTCCTCCTCTACCACCAGCACAAGGACACCATTGCTCCAGTCCCACTGTACGACAATGGCCTTGGAAGTGTGCTGTTGTTTGAGGTGAGAGCTGGGGCCCTGCGTACTCTCGTCCGTAAGCAAGCCTACGACAGTGAACTCGTGAGTGTGGTGTGTCACGCGTGTGGTGGGGCTGACGAAACCATCGCACACATCGTGACCGAGTGCCCGCAACTGAGCCCATCCAGTTCGAACACAGATCTCGCTGCCGCACTGGGTTTTTTTGGGACACAGGTGATGTGGTGGACTACGCCGCAGTGAGGCGCAGCAAAACTCGCCTAGAACAATGGAGAAAAATAACTCTCCGGGGACTTCGGGAGGGTTCTTAACTCGGCAACCCGCCCAGTCTGTATTTTATTTTCTTATTTTCTTTGTTTTTTTACTATCGGCTAGGGTGCCAAAGTGTGCCCGCCCGTTACAAAGGGAATGGCCTCATTACCATCATCATCATCATCATCATGCGCGGCATTGTATATAATACCTGTGTCACACGGGCGCGCTAAAAGTCTTTTAAGTAAGCGGTCTTTTACGAAGTTGAAAGACTTTTAACAAAGAGGTGTTTGCGGCGCAGACACACGGCAGCAACGGTCTCCTTTTAGTGTTTTCGTTCGAAGACGCTAGCGAAAGCGTGGCGCTAGCAGTTAAAAAAGAAGCAATGAAAATTAAACGATGTATCACGATGTACAAATTAAAGACTTGTTGCACTGCTCGTTTCTTCAAATAAATTTAAGAATAAGAGATGAAGAAACACCAATGTGAATGTTTTTTGCACTAGATAAGGAAGCATTCCCATAACTAGCGACGTGCACAAGTCCGTCTGGCACCACTGTGCTTTTATTTACCGTATTTGTTTTTCGCTGCTCTCGACTGCTCTTGACACGTTATGGGCGACCGTACGGGAGAAAAAGCGAGGATCGCAAGCCTCACGGCCTGCCTTCTCGCTCTGGAAAGCGAGGCAGACGCTGCAAAAGCCGCCAAGGAGAGGATAAAGCAGCGCAAAACCGAGCGTCACCACGTGATATTGCCGACGCGTTGTAGCTGCTTACGAGACTAGAAAAGGAAATAACCATTAAAAGAGTTCATTACATCTTCTGCAGGATATGAAATTTCTTTTTACAAAGAGTTTTGATGACAGAAAAATAAGCATTCGCTCTTTTTTTCCCACCACTCGAAAATTGCTGGCGCCCACTGGTTTCGAGGCTACTCATTCAGAGCCGTAAAAGAGATCGACGAACGCCGTTTACGAAAAAGACCGCTTCTGAAAATGAGTTCGCTCTGTGCCGTGTGTCTGCTGTCAGGAACTCCTTTTCGGAAAAAGACCGCTTACTTAAAAGACTTTTAAGTGCCCGTGTGACGGGGGTATAATAAAAGAGTTTCTGCGTGGTTACCGGCTGCTGCGTACGACTTGTCGGCCGGCGCTTCAGCGCCATGCCCTGTGTTCTCCGTGTGGCGCGTCCACCCCACGATACTAGAAAAAGCTCACTCGAGCATCCCTGCACTCGTGTTTTTTTATATCCTCCGTCTTCCCAAGCTTTCCTGCGAGAGAAGACAATGGAGTCCAGGACCCTCCAACGGTAGTAAGACTTGTCGGTCGGCGCTTCAGCGCCTTGCCCTATGTTCTCCGTTCAGCGCGTCCGCTGCACGATACTAGAAAAAGCTCACTTGAGTGTCCCTGCACTCGTGTTTTATATCCTCCGTCTTCCCACGCGAGCAAGCGGTGCCAAGACACTGGGGCCATCAGGAAGAGGAAGAAAAAGTCATTTAGGATTCTTATTTTCAAGGAAGGGTGGTGCTTTATAAGTTGGCAGGGAAGCTCGATCACGTCCTGGAAGCATGCGAGTGCTAAGTTTTGGTTTGACTAATACGAACACACTGTAAAAATTATAATGGTAAATCTCTAAGAAACATACTATAAGGCACACAAGCTCCCGCTAGCGGCCGTGTGTTGGTACGTTTTCTCTGAGCCCTTTCTTCTCAGATCGAACGCCTTGCATTCTATGCATCTGGCTATACTTCCAGCTTCAAAGTGGTCCTGTGGCGGCCACGGTAACTATGCAGCTCACGATGCTCGCATCAGCCGATGACCGTGGATTTACGGTTCATGGAAAGACTTCTCGAGTGAAGGGGAATAGAAATCTAGCTGATTTTGAGGCTTGATTGTAAATTACAGGCTGCATGCTGCGGCCTCACTAGGTTCCCAGGAGCCTCGACCGTTCGGCAGCGTTTTGCGACCATGCTCGAAAAGTGTTATAGGGTCCCTTTCAATCGATTCTGCAGCACTCTATGAAATTATTCGATGGTCACCTTGAAAAGTGTTGCGGACCGGAATGTTCAAAAGTTAAATGTTCATGAGTACTGCAGAAAACATTAGGTCGGCAGGGCAACGATGCCAGAATTTCCGATGTTGCTTACCAAGACATTCAAGCTTCCAGCCTAAAACCGGCGCTGCCAACCTGTGTTTGGGAAAGTTATATATCTTGAAGAGTCCAAATCTTCTTATGTCAGAAACATGAGTAAGCTCAACTGGATAGAGTTTATGGACGTTCTCTCTGTTTAAGGAACCGCGATGACCGTGGTTGGAGCTGGTATGCTTTCTTAGGTTGATCACTCTACAAGAACATTGACGCGCAACAAATTTAACCTGGTCTCTCAATGTTCGACCAAATCTTTCTATTTGAAGCTGGGGTGTCTTTATGGTGATTCAACTGTTTCTATGGGGGCAGCCAAGATTGGAGCTGCAGAGTCCAAACCCCCAGAAAATTTTTAATTTTGCTTGCGGGTATACACACGCACGCAAACACACGCACGAACATACAGTATGGTTGAAACCTCCCCGAAAAACATTTCTGGTGATGCCCCTCGACAAATCTGGTGCTCTAAGGCTTCAAGGACTCCCAGTTTCACCATGCATGTGCACGAATGTGATTGGCGCCGAGCCCGTGCCATGAACTACGATGCAGTGCCTATATTCGTATGTGTAATGATTTCTCCTTCGAAACTAGTGGTCATGCGGATGCGTATCCCGAACTTCTCGCTCACACCCACCCTGCATTGAAGAGTAGAGTGTAGAGCCTTGGACAGTGGCACACACCCACGCGGGGGGATTGGCCAAGAACCAGGTAGTTTAGGAAAAAGTCTTCATTATTTGAATAAATGTCGTCCAGTTAAAGATGAAAGTAGCAGTATTGCATTGATTAAAATGTAGTGACCTCCTTTTTTTTTCAGTAGGGCGTAAAGATTTAGAGCACGACCACTAGCATAGCCAGATTTTCTTTTTCGGGAGGGGTTCTACTATACCTTATGTATGTTCGTGTGTGCGTTTATATATACGCAAGAAAAAATTTAAAAATTTGGGGTGGCGTTACAGTAGGTCCGTTCGATTCGCCTGCACCACGTGAACCAGTTCACGAGGTGCTGCACCTTACCATTCGTTTAAGCGGTGCAGCATTGACGACTGCTGAACCCTGCCATTCGTTTAGAAAGGTGCAGAAGAGGTGCAGCACCGGTTCACAACTTTCCTGCACCTCCTTCGCTGACGGTGCCGGCTTGGTGCAGGCGCGCGTGCAGCTGAGCAGACGACGCAGCACTTAGACGTAGGTGGCTTAGGCGCCGTACCCGCCTCTACAAATGCGGTGTGTTTTGCCAAGATGTTTTCGCCTCATAAACTGCCCGCATGTGCGTTTCGCCATAGGTCGGTGTTTGCTGAATGGTGTAAATTAACCGAAAAGAAATAAGGCCAACACCTTGTCGGCACATCGTCATTTTTTTCGGGTGTCGTGCTGTGCCTGCACCGCTGAACTCACGCTGCACGATTTCTGAACTTCGCGTGCACAGCCGTGAATCGGTTCCGACCGGTGCAGGTGAATCGAACGGACCTAGTGCACTAGTACACTCTATTGGCGTGCTGAAACCCACGCCTCCTGGCTACGGCCATGGCAAAGACAATACAATTTGCAAGAAGTGATGAAAACTGACAACAGTCTATGCGCAATCACGCGCAGGAGTTTCCAGAAATTATGGCAGAAAAGCGAACAGGGAAACGAATTCAATGCCTTTTTTATTTTCAGTCTACTGTTACCACTCTCATCCTTCAACAGCTAAGTTCACAGCGCCCGGCGGGTAATGCTTTCTTCATAGCGCCTAGATGGCGCCACATGTTCCATATTGTTTTGAAGCTTGGGAAGCGTTTGCTGTTTCAATGCGAACCGCAGAGACGCTAAAAAGGGGAAAGTGAAGTTTCGTATGCTCGAATTAATCAAAAGTCGAAATCACCGCTTTTGTCGGAGTCCCATCCCGACGTCTCGATCGCAGCTTCGACATCGAAGTCTTCCTCGACGTCGTACTGAAAGTCAGGATCGCCCGGTTTCTTACGACTCTTCTCGAATGATATGCTCATCATGTCTTTTTTCCTGCGCAACGTCTCGTCGTCCAGCTTGTTCAGGTCTTCATTCGGGTTCACCGTGAACTCTTGATTCACTTTGTCGAGACATTCTTGCAACGAGCCGGTGCCCTTCACGTTTTCCTGCAGAATGCGCAACATTTTCTCCACCTGTATGAGTGGAGCGGCGCTTAGAACCGCCGAATGGCGGTCGCGAAGCGCTTCGGCCACGCTATTGACGTCCGAGTTCTCGAACAGGCCCCTCACGGGCATCGTCCTCTTGTGAAGAGTGCCGCTGCCCGTTTCGTACACGACAACCACGGCAGGGCTGTTCAGTCGCACGCCTACGCTCTTGATGGTGATTTCAGTCGACGTCATGCCTAGCGAGTTCACCCTGCCATTGCTTTCGTAGAGAGAAAAGAAAGGCTTTCGCTGATACTGCGACTCTCAAGACTGATCAGTAACTCGCGCTAAAGAACTTACTGCTAGGCATTCAAGCCATTACATAACCTAAACTGAGAAAGAATAAATGCTACTGCGTTTTCGTGCCACTTCGTCACAGGTTGGTTGCGAAGCACAGGCTGGTTGCGAAGCAGACGATGATAGCGTCAACAAACAACGGTAGCGGCGCCTGTGAACCAAAATGAGCAAAATAGAATCCACGCGATAAGCACAAGTAAAATAAGTAAACTTTGTTCAACCATATAAACAGCGCCATATAAAAATTTATTAGAAGATGTTTTTTATTAATACAAAGCGCTTCAGAGTACTTTTTCAAAATGTAGGACACCGGTTGATCGGTTGCGTTTGCCTGGCAACTTCCTTCTATGCATGTCAAACATGGCGCGTGTCAAAGTAGCGAAAGACTGAAATGGTAAGTCGAAGCAATTGCGATTAGTAGACAACGGTACGTCAGGTGAGCGAGAAATCTCTCGCAAACATTCTTGGACAAAACGGCTTCCCGCGGGTGGCCAAAGCGTCGTTCGGGCAGCTGACCGAGGCGAACAAAGCGTTTCTTTTATCCCGTGACCGTAGGGCCTCTTCAAGTTCGTTCACTGTGTTTTGTCACTGGTGCACTCGTTTTTCGCGCTTTAAAAGGGTCTCCCGCTCGTCTCGACGCTTCTCGCGGCGTGCTCGGTTGCCGTGCTGTCCCGCTGTCCAGGAGCCGAGTGTCCTAGTCGTTTTTTCCCTCTCGAATTCGGCACAGCTTCGCTGCGAGCCGTGTCGCGAGAAGAGTTGACCGCGATAATTAGTCGCGTCTTGTTTGCTTCTGAAATGATCGTTAGGCGCTCGGTTCTCGTCGCTGCGAGGCACGGCCATGGACGTCGGCGACCCCAGAACTCGCCTAGGGCGTCGGATTGCGAGTTCCGAGTGCCTTGCGGCCAGGATTTTCGCTTCGTCCCCACCGAGACGACGTTCGGCGAGCCGTTGTTCTCGAACGGCCAGTCCGGTCGACAGCGCTTAGCTCCGAATCAAATCTGCGCACGGGTGCGATGATGTCTCGCACCGTGGTTTGCGCTCCTCTAGGAGGAGCACACCGCAGATGTTCGATTCGCGTTGTTTAGAGACGTGTACGTGAGACGGGAAGTCGCGACTGCTGCTGCACGCGTAGCCAGCCACCACCTCGCTTTCTTTTTTTTTCCCCTGCAGGAAGAAGCGAATTGTGGCGTGAACGAATTCCGCATGCAACGTTTTCTCCCCCTTTTCGGCTTTCACCACTTCGCTCGGCCACCACTCTTATTCGGACGCACGGTTATGCTGCTCCCGCCAATATCAGCATTTTTTGAGAGCTCATAACGGTTCCTTGACGGCCTTTTAGTCGGCTTCGTTTCTTTTTCACCGTAACTGCGATGAAATGTATCGTTACCGTTTGCGCATTATTCACGCGTCAGGTTTTCGTCTCTCCATTGAATAGGCCTTCTCGTGCACACATATCACACTGATATGGAGAGCGAGGAAGAAAAAAAAAAAAAAACCCCTCATTTTTCGGTATAAAGCGCCGCAGCTAACTGAGTATTCAAGGAAACCTATTAGCTGTGCAGCTAGCTTTCCACATGTATGGGATCCTGAGAGTAATCTCCTTTTGTATGTCTTATACCCTACATCATTTGCCGTACAGGTATTGCAGCTACATTTTATAATTAACTCAACACAGCAGTTTCGTTTGTGCTACAGTTCTATTGTTTTCAGTTTGTTCTCGCAACATATCAAAAGAAAGAAGCTATTTTTCAGCTTCATAACCAACAGACACAATGCAGGATTCTCAGTATGCTATAGGGAATGAAATGCCAATTTTCAAAATTCTGGCTTGCTTTAGTCAGACCGCTATACTTACATTATAAGGAAACACACTGTTATCATTCTAGTAATCCTCTTACTCCTCATGTAAATTCATATTGTTTTTGTAGCAAATAATGTAATCACACTGGTCATACGTCACATGCTTCGTGGTGCATAGGTAGTTGAACACATGTGTGTTACGAATCGGGGTTAGTGTACTCAGGTCTGGTGAGCAAAGGCCCCTCACGCCATCAACGTTTACCTTTAGGCCACTTCAGCCGAGCCCAACAGTGTGTGGTAAATCAGTCCTAATTTTTTTTAATGGCGCAGTTTTGTCACTCTTTACTGCTCACTGTCTCTGTCAAGTTAAAATGCTCATCGTTATTCGATCTAGTTTTTATCACTTTACACTTGACACATGCTCGCATATTGAAAATTTCTAGATTTCTTTATTTTCTCATCATTCACTTCATATTCTGCATTAATGTCAAGTTAGTAAATTTTGTACAACCTTGGCTTAGAACCCCATAATGAGCGAGAATGTATTTGTGAGTGTGATGGTTGTGCGGATTTTCATATCCTCTCTGTGTGCAGGCGGCGAATGTTGCAAAAGCCAGTGCAGCCTGGCATTTTATTCTAAAAGCTTTTTAAACAAAGTTTCCCACTTATGGCTGTCTTACTTTCAGTCATGGTTTGCATCTATCATTGAAGCCTTTGGCACCTTTGCCCACCGGCATTGTCCAGAGGAAAAAAAAACGTAAGTGCACTCATTACATAAACACGTCACCATGAAAACATTTTGCTATAGTGATGACGAACCATCTCACTGCCTGTGGTCCAATGAAATAACCTGGAAAACCACAATTACAAGCATTTTGTTAAGTAATATTTATTAAAACTGTGATTTGTTGCACGAATTCGACGAAAAATGAAGCATGAGCAAAAGCTCTAGGCTCCTTTAAGATAAGTATGCCTGCAACTTCAATTGATATGAGACATTTTGTAGGCATGAGAAATAATGGCAAAACGCTGTGAGTGTCTAGCTTACCTTAAAGGGATACTAAAAAGGAAAACAGTTTCTGCCTATTAGTAAAGTGCAATATAGAAATCCCGAAAACACCACTATTACGGCAACATGATGCTTGGGAAGCAGAAAAGCGTGCAAAAAGAAATGCGGGTGCGGAGGTTATCTTAAGATTCCCGCACCAATCACAGGTCTTGAAGGCATCTTCGGAGTCCTACGTAGCTTCTAATTAATAAAAATTAACTATATTATGATTTGTGTGTGTCATATACCTAGTATACAAACTTTCAGAAAGTTTCATCGGACCAGTGTCACGAAAATAGCAAAAATACATTTTGAAATTTCCGATGTCACATGCGATAATTTAGGCATGAAATTATAAATGAAACTTTACCATTAATTTTTTCCATAAATAATAAACTTATGATAATGAATCATATAATACTAGAGTTCTCAGAGTCAGAGTCAAGTTCAGTGTCAGTCTAAATCAAGACATTGTTTCTCTTTAGCATCCCTTTAATAAAGTTTTGCACTGCCCCTGAAAATGTACCACTTAGTGTAATAATAGAATCAGTGTTTTTCTGTACATGAGTAATGTGACAAGTGCTTCAAAGTGATTGAAGGAGCAAGAAAAGATCAAACTTTCTATTTCTAAAAGATGCCATGCATCACATGAAGTTCGAGGCAAAGTGAGTTCATTGGGGCAACTATACATAGTGTTCATCTGATGTCACTTCCGCCGCTGTCGCCATCTCCCGCCATGCCCGGGTACCTCGCTGGGTACCTACAGCAGTTCGCGTGCTGCAGCGTGGTTTGTTGGGCGCTCGTCATCTGTTGCTGTGTTTGATGTTGCAAAGGAAGCATTGTGGTTTTTTGTTGTACCTTAACGAGTTTGTCGGATCAAGAAGGCCTCGCTTGTTCCCTCGATATAAGATCAGAAAATCAAGATGTGCGACATGCATAACAGCCACCGCATACACCGGCTGCCCGCCACGACTTACGAGCGTCCATTAATTACCTCGCTTTCACTACAAATTGCCTGGCCCAAGAACAAGTGAAAACCCAAAGTCTCTCGAGCCGCAGTTGGAAAAGTAGATGAGCTAAGCAAAGCAGCTCCCATCGAAAACGAGTCGTGCAGAGCAAGGCAAGTTTACAAAAGATATAATATTAATATATTGCTGTGGCCCACGCCACAAAAGTAGCAGCACCTCCCCCCCTGCCAGTGTTTTAAACAGTGCTGATGTTGAGCCTCTTTGATTAAAATTTGTGGAAGCAGCCAAGGAAAATATTATGCGAGGCAGATAGAGACTTCGCGTGGTGCGTGCCGCGGTAATGCTGATCATCACTTTTTTTTTTTCCGCGCATGTTTGGACACCTTCTTCACTCTCTATTTTACTTTTATTGTGCACTAATGTTCAGTGGAGCCCCTGAAAATGATGGAGACTGCGTTAGAGAATTAATTGACAAATTTTTAAAAATCCTGACCCCGCAACTCGTATCGATCGGCTATACTTCAAAATAAACTAATATTGTTTTGCATCCATTTTCACAGTTTGTTTCAATACAATACTCGAATTTCCGCGACCGCCGTCACGATTTTAACCGCCCCCATGACACGCTAATTGTGCACGCGGTGGTCGCGGACATGTTTGTATGTACATTATCTTGGTAAACTATCTCTGTTTGCAGATATATAAGTGCTTGGCTATGGCACTTACTCGTAATTAAGTTGCACCTTAAGGCGCAAATATCACCGAGTTTTTTCAAGTAGTTTTTGTTAATCCGTGCCAGCCAAACACGCCAGTACTTTTCGGAAAATCGCAATGTGCGTTCTCAATTTTAGGTAATAACTTTCGGCGAAGAAACACCCCAAAGCTCTGTTCCCTCTTCATGGACTACTAAATCGACTTGCCTCACTAGCAGCTGATAATTCCTCAAACTTGCATCATGAGGCAAAACTAAATGGGCGCAAGCACGAGGAGATAACACGGCAGCGGTAGACGACAGAATCGGTAGGTACTCGGCCATGTCGGTGGCGCATTTCGGAAGTGATGAAGGGGCGCTGCGTGAAGCATGTGCACACTATGTATAGCCAGTCAACAAAGTTTGGCATTGCCACTTAAAAAAAAATCCCTGCAAAAATTGCTTTACAAAGTTTTACCTCTTCTAGCTTGAAGATTTTTGTTTTTCACCTGGTATAAATCATTTATATTGCAGTTAGAGGTGCTTGTGCATGAGCTAGGAATGTGCAAAACTGCTATCACACAATTTCCCTGTCCCAAGTGAGATTTATAGGATAGATTAAAAAAAATAAAACTGTTCTTTTGGCTCGAAACGATTTTGTACTTGAATGTTGTCACATGAAAAAAAAGCTCGGACATGCCACGTGAGCTGCTTTTTCATTTCAAGGCAGCATGTGAAACATTCAGAACTGCAGAGATGATGGTTTAAATGAACTCACCTTAACGAATATAACCACTGAAGTGTTTTGAATTACTCCCTTTTTTTTGGAAGCACAATGCGTGGTTTTTCTTTTTTTATGGAGTCATTAAATGGCTACAGGTTGACTAGTTATTACAAAATGATTGTACATGACACCCAGATTAAGATTTCTATATTGTGAGATCCCCTTTTTAGTTCATGATTTAGATTCTGTATATCAAGAAATTAGGATAGAAGACGTTATATAGTATAAAGTTGCCTTTGAAGAAACAGTTTCGCGCATGTTTTTACACTTACACTGAACTATTGCATACTGTTTTGCGGATGACAAACAATAGTTTGAAGGTGCATTTATTAGCATTGATGTGCCATATTTAGAAAATTGTAGTGTGTCATATGTTGTAATGCTCAGGTAACTTTGCATTAAGAAAATTGGAAAAAAAAAACACTTCCTGACATTCTCACTTTTGAGCTCGGTTATAATGCACAAACGTGTTTGAGGGCTACATCTTGGGAAAAATGAAAAAGGTGTGCATTATAATAGTCTAAATACTGTACATTTCTTGATGTCAAGCAGGATGCTATTCTCTGAAATCCTTATTTTATTTCGTTTTTTTTTCTGTTATTGACCTTACCATTAGTACTGCTATAACAGCATTTCTTCCATGCTCTAGTAAGCTTAGGCTGTTATTATTGGGAGTTATAAATGGCTTGGAGTATCTGTGAACTGAGAGCACATAAAGAGAGTTATACATGTACGTTTGGAGCGAAAAAATACTATGCAGAAAGTGCTACATCATTCAGTGTCCTCGTACTGTGACCCTCCTTGCTTTAACGCTGACTAATCTATGCTAAGTTTTGCACAGTGGTCTGAAGAATTCATAGCTGGGCTAGCTGGTAAGGATACATCTTTTGTTCAAACTGTGCTGCTTCTTTCAAACTGGGGATAGGGCGTGAGTAAAAAAAAGGAAGAGATGAGCGCAGTCTTGTAACCGAATTCATTTAATGTGCATTAGCGCCTTTAGATAGCACCTCTCCAGAATGACACGTTGCCATGCAGATTTGCGGGGAAAAGAACAAAAATATTGAGGAAACGATTTTAAGACATGCATGAATCTGAGCAGAGTGTAGCATCTGGAGCATAAGTACCGATTCATCTTGCAAGACATATTAACTTATAGGTGGCTAATCCACCTCTCTGACCTTTTCTTTATGTGCAACGATTCGATGATGTGCTAATTGAATTTGATCATTTATGACATGAGCGCTGCATTCTGAAAACCTGGCTCTACACATCATCTCGGCAAGGTGCCGCGGGACACCAGATGTAATCTTGGTATCCCAAAAAGACATTACTAGTGGGCCCCTAATTTTAGGTTGATTCACTTCCCTATTTCCCTGATGTACAATTTTCTGTGTGTGAAGGGTAAGTCGTGCAAATTGGCAACTTAGCATTCCGTACGCTGATCTTTATGTCGTATGAAATGCTCGCTATCATGTATCACATTTGCACTCGTTCTTGTTTTTCTTTGACTCATACGAGCACAAATGTTCCACAGCCCTGCACAGTAGTATTATTTTGTATGAAATGTAGTTTTTTGTGTAATGCCTTATTTACAGGCATGATTCTAACACTTTTTTCCACATTTGATTCAGCCTCCATATCTGCAATGATGACACTGCTCTGCTGCAGCATCAGTAGTTCATTACTCTTCAGTTGTGTTTTACAACACTTGTTATTGTACTTTTAGTTTTCACTTGTTTATAATGTCAGTTCCTAATGCTGCATAGTAGTACTTTTGCATTTTTATTGTCTATTGTCTTCTCGTAACAATATCTCCATTGGTCAAATTGTCATGGATGCTCGTCTCTCTTTTTTACTGGCGTCATAGATCTTTTTTACTATACGAACCATTTTTTCTCTTTTTGCATCTCCTTTCCTTGTGCTTTCTCACCACTCAATTGTTTTCGGCTTCTTAAAGGGGCCCTTCACACTTTTTGAGCATGGTCAGGAAACGCTGCTGATCGGTAGTACAGGGTTCCGAGAACACGCAAGCCAAATGTTATAGTGTAGCACGCGACCTGGAATTCTCAATAAATTATCCAAGTCAGCTAAAAATTGTTGTCTCTTCCCTCGCCAAATCACGGAATGTGCCCAAAAATCAAAACGTAGATGACCCATCTATCAGCGATTAGCTGATTTGAACATGGCGCGCTCGGTTGTTGCAGAAATCACGGCAAAAGGCCGTCACTTGTCCACGCATGCACGCACAATTGCACTGAAGAAGTTGTGTATTCGATGAAAAAAATAATAAAAAAGTGCTCAAGGTCACGAGGCGAGCGTGATGTTTTTTGTTTGCCCCCTCCCATCCCCCCCCCCCCTGCTTAGCTTCGAGTGCTTTCGTCGGAACGAGAGAACAGAATGTGATTGCAGCGTGTAACAAATTTTTGTAACTCTGCTGTTACTGAACAGATTGAAATAAGGTGCTCCCGCCTCTTCCATTAAACGTAAAATTTTCGACACCCACTGTATTTAATGCTTTAAAAATTCAAATATGCTTTGTTAGCGTTTGTGCTACTTGCCTCCATGTCTTTATGAATCATTCTATTGAATTTATGCTGTTTTGTATTATCATGAGCTCTGTGGCTAAACTTCACAACCTGGCTCTTGAACCTTTAGCGTGTATAGACAGGCATATGCACAACAGTGAGCCATTGCTTGTTGCTGCCTTTGTTGGCATGAAGACATGAACTGATCGTGCTAGCGATGGGCTGTTTCATGGGCTCATGGCAGATAAGTTTCTCATCATCTCGTTTTCCTTGCAGAAGTCAACAGCCATGTGGCCGATGGTGCTAGACTATACAAAAGATGAATGCCAAAGAATGCTTCGGAAACTGGGTGAGTATTTGCATTCGAACTTTTGTCCTTGCTCTAGTATTTCATTTGTGATGACGTTTATTGAACCGGAGAAGTCGCAACGATGTCGCAACGAAAAATGGCGGTACGACAAGTCTGGCAAAGGCGGCCCAGGTTCTCGTGCAATCAGAGCATGGGGTTTTTCCTTCTCTTTGTAAGGCGCATACACGTTAGTGCATATGCTCCACTACAATACCCCCCGGGTTGAAGAGTAGCCATCCTGGCGACTCAGGGAGTAGGCACAATGAGGGGGTCGTAGTAGGGCTTCAGACGGTCGATGTGTACTGTCTCGCGTCCTCGACGGCGCAAATCTGGCAATTGTGTTAGGTGCTCGATGATGTAATTCACCGGCGAGGTTGCGTCAATGACACGGTATGGACCATGGTACCGGGCTAGAAGCTTAGAAGAAAGGCCAGGAACGTGCGGGGGCACCCGAAGCCACACAAGAGAGCCAGGCCAGTACGAAACGTAGGCGCTATGTGATGAACGTCATCATGTCGGGTTTTTTGTAGACCTTGAGCCTCACTTGTCATAGACCGAGCCAACTGACGGCAGTCTTCAGCGTATCTGGCGACTTCCGAAAGCGGGGAGCACTCCGATGCATCAGGGCGGTACGGGAGTATGGTGTCGAGTGGGTGGGATGGTTCGCGGCCGTACAACAGAAAGAACGGGGAAAAACCGGTAGTCGCTTGCGTCGCGGTGTTGTAAGCGAAGGTAACAAAAGGCAAGACAGCGTCCCAGTTAGTGTGGTCGGAGGAGGTGTACATCCTCAGCATGTCGCCAAGTGTGCGGTTGAACCGTTCAGTGAGACCATTCGTCTGTGGATGGTATGCGGTAGATTTCCGGTGGATAATGTTGCATTCAGCGAGAATAGCTTGGATGACCTCCGACAGGAACACTCGACCCCTATCACTGAGTAATTCCCGTGGAGCCCCATGGCGGAGAAATGAAGCTGCGCAGAATGAAGAGTGCAACTTCGTGGGCGGTCGCTGCCGGTAGAGCTGCAGTCTCAGCGTAGCGTGTCAGATGATCGACGCCGACAATAATCCACCGGTTTCCAGAGCGACTATATGGGAGGGGGCCATAGAGATCGATACCCACGCGGTGGAATGGGCGAGCCGGGCATGGGAGCGGCTGTAACATGCCAGTAAGGTGCCGCGGAGGTGTCTTGTTCTGTTGGCAAGTGGTGCAAGACTGAACGTATTTCTGCACAAAGCGATACATTCCTCGCCAGTAATATCGTTGGCGCAGCCTTTCGTAGGTTTTCAGGACACCTGCGTGAGCACTTTGAGGGTCTGCATGGAAATTCATGCAGATGTCAGAGCGCATATGAGTTGGGACAGCAAGGAGCCACTTCCGACCATCAGGCATGTAGTTGCGGCGGTACATAATGCTGTCTCGCACGGAAAAGTGGGCTGCTTGTCCGCGTAGCACTCTCGTGGAAGGGACAGCAGACGGATCGGTAAGGTAGTCGAGTAACAATGCAAGGTATGGATCTTTACGCTGCTCCGAAAGCATGCCAGTGGTGTCTATTGGTGACAAGGTGGTAAAAAGTGGTGACAAAGAAGCCACATCTGGGGTTAATGGCGATCGCGAAAGTGCATCGGCATCCGCATGCTTGCGACCGGAACGATATACTACACGGATGTCGTATTCTTGCAATCGAAGTGCCCAACGTCCCAGGCGTCCGGACTGGTCTTTCAATGTGGACAGCCAACATAGAGCGTGGTGGTCTGTGACCACGTCGAAAGGGCGGCCGTAAAGGTACGGGCGAAACTTCGTCAAGGCCCAGATTATGGCCAAACACTCCTTCTCTGTCACGGAGTAATTCAATTCAGCCTTCTTGAGAGCGCGATTTGCATAGGCGTGACGATAGTTATAGCGCGAGAACAAAACGACGACACAGAGACAAGAAGGACACGTCTCTGTGTCGTCGTTTTGTTCTCGCGCTATAACTATCGTCATGCCGTACCAACTAGCCCAAGCTGCCACACTTCTAAGTTGCATAGGCGACTACGTATTCAGCTTGGGTGCCTTACCGTTGTGCCAGAACTGCACCAAGACCAATGCCACTTGCATCGGTGTGAATTTGTGTGGCAGCAGCGGGGTCGTAGTGACGAAAAATGGGTGGTGAGGTCAGCAGGCGCGCAGCTGTCGAAATGCGTCGTCACATGCAGGTGACCATGCAGATATACCTTTGCTGTTGGAAAGCAGACTCGTGAGAGGTGCGATGATGGACGCGAAGTTGCGCACGAAGCGACGAAAGTAGTAGCAGAGACCGACGAAACTTCTTAGGGCTTTCAGTGATGTGGGCAACGGGAAGTCAGCGACAGCCCGAAGCTTTTCGGGATCCGGAAGAACACCGTCTCTTGTGATGACATGTCTCAAGATGGTTAGTTTTCGTGCTGCAAAGTGGCACTTCTTGGAGTTAAGTTGGAGGCCCGCAGAAGTTAGACACGTCAGAATCTCGTGGAGGCGAACAAGATGTGTCGGGAAATCAGACGAAAAGACTACGATGTCGTCCAGGTAACACATGCAAGTTTTCCACTTATGGGCACGCAAGACGGTATCGATCATGCGCTCAAATGTGGCAGGTGCGTTGCAGAGCCCAAATGGCATCACTTTGAACTCATATAGGCCATCTGGCGTTACAAAGGCTGTTTTAGGGCGATCACATTCAGCCATTGGCACCTGCCAATACCCAGAACGCAGATCCAAGGATGTAAAGTACTCGGCGCCTTGTAAACAGTCAAGAGCATCATCTATTCGTGGTAGCGGGTAGACATCTTTCTTCGTAATCTTGTTTAAGCGGCGATAGTCCACGCAAAATTGAACGGTGCATCTTTTTTCTTTACCAGAACCACAGGTGATGACCAAGCGCTTTGAGAAGGCTGTATCACTCCACGTTTAACCATGTCGTCTACTTGCTCCGTAATGACGCGGCGCTCTTCGGCGGAAACGCGGTAAGGACGCTGTCGCAGAGGCGAATGTTAGCCGGTGTCAATAGTATGAGTGATAGTCGTGGTGCGGCCCAAAGCAGGTTCTTGAAAGTCGAAAGAAGAGTGAAACTTGTTAAGGAGAGCAACAAGTTGGCGGCGATACGTTAGGGGAAGGTCTGCGTCAATAGCATTGCCGAAGGCTGACAAACTTGATGGCTCAGACGCATGAGTTATTGCGGCAATGTGACATGGCGTTTCGTCGGGAAGAATAATATCATCGATATGGTCGACAGCTTGCACATATCCCAACGTTTCACCACGAAGTAAGCCAATGGGGTAGTTGCAGTGGTTGGTAACCAGCATTACGGTTAAATCAGACGCAATTGTAAAAACAGCAAATGGGAGAACGATGCCCTTGCGTTCAGTAAAAACAGGAGATGGCGTAAACACCACCGTGGCGTCAGGTTGCGCCACACATGAAAGGCTTATAGGGACTGAAGCTTCCGGGGGCAAGGTGATGTCGTCATCAGCAATGAGTTTGCAGAGCCGAGGAGACCGGTCGGGTGGTGGAAATTCATATGTTGGCACAAGGGACACTTCGGCACGGGAACAATCGATGATAGCTTCATGACGTGATAAGAAATCCCAACCGAGGATAAGGTCATGAGAGCAAGATGGCAGAACAAAAAACTGTACGACGTACAAAATGTCTTGGATGACGACGCGCGCCGTACACAGAGCCGAGGGATAAATGCGTTGCGCGCTAGCCGTGGACAGCACCATGCCACAGAGAGATGTGGTCACTTTCTTCAGTTTCCGACAAAATTTGGCGTCCATCACAGAAACAGCGGCCCCGGTATCAATTAACGCTAATGTGGCGACTCCCTCAACATCGACATCAACAACATTTTGCGGCGAAAACGGAGGCCTTGGGAATTGCGCATAAGTTGCAGTTCTTGCCTCCGGAACTGCACTGATTAGTTTCCCTCCTCAGGAGGTGGTCGACGATGCATAGGCGATAGCGATCGGCGACGAGGGGATGGGAAACGAGCAGTCGATGGGCGGCGATCCGAGTCTGAGTGCCTCTGTTCATATGCAGATGCGGTGGCTTGCTGCGGCGTGTAGGTAGGAGTTCCGAAGTATGCGTTTGTAGGTGTGGGGCGATGGCGGCAGAAGCGTGCAATGTGGCCAGCGATGCCACAGGCGAAGCAGATAGGACGATTGTCTTGGGTGCGCCACTCATTAGATCGACGGAAAAAGCGACGTGAGGGCCTTTAAACTGGAGGCAAGACCGGAGGAGGTGGAGCTGATAAGGCGACTGGATGCGGTGGGGGCCGCGCGACCACAGCTGCCTAGCTGAGAGGTGAAGGTGGTGCAGGTGGTGCGTAGCCCACAGCTGAGAGATTAGGTGCTACTGAAGTGCATGGGTAAGGGGCCTGCACTGTGGGGAGGACATCACAAATTTCAGTGCGTATGGTCTGCTGCAGTGTCGAAGGCAGGCTTGCGGTGGGCGCGTCGCTATGCGGCAGCAGGGAGAGCTGTCGGGCGACTTCCTCCCTGATGAAGTCTTTGATCTGGTTGGACAGACTTTCTTGGCAAACGTTGGCATTTGTGAGTGCGACGGCCGAGATCGAATACGGCGGTGGGACACTCTGTCGGGCGATGGAACGCTGACGGCGCAATTCATCAAAGCTCTGGCAGAGGCTTACGAGGGTTGCCACCGTGTTCGGGCTTTTCGCTAGCAACGTCTGGAATGCGCCATCCTCGATGCCCTTGAGAATCTGTCGAATTTTTTCTTCTTCTGGCATAGATGGATTCACACGCCTGCAGAGGTCGAGCACGTCCTCTATGTAACTTGTAAACGTCTCGCCAGGCTGCTGGGCTCGGTGGTGCAGGCGCTGGTCAGTCACGCTTCAGTCACGAGTGTCTTAAAGGAGGACCAGTTGGCGATGGTGGTTTCGCGGTTCGTAAACCAAAGTTTAGCTACGTCTGCCAAGTAAAAGATAACGTAGGTGAGCTTAGAGTCGTTGTCCCACTTGTTGCTGGCGCTTACGCGTTCGTACAAGGAGAGCCAGTGTTCGACGTCTTGCTCACCACTGCCGCTGAAGATTGGTGGGTCCCGTTGGCGAGTAGCGCCGGGGCAGGTAGAAGGGACAGCCGGTGGTGCTGGCTGGGCAGGGATGGGCTGGTTGGCGACTGCGTCAGTCATGTTTTGCAGTGGTCTCGTGGATAACTTGCGAGAGCGGAGCTCCAGGTCTGCTTGGGGATCTCAGCAGCCTCCACCAAATGTGATGACATTTATTGAATTGGAGAAGTCGCAACGATGTCGCAACGAAAAATGGCCGTACGACAAGTCTGGCAAAGGCGGCCCAGGTTCTCGTGCAATCAGAGCACGGGGTTTTTCCTTCTCTTTGGAAGGCGCATACACGTTAGTGCGTATGCTCCACTACACATTATAGTCTTTAGGTGAAGATCGGTTTTTATAGCTGAAGAATAGGACGCTGATTCTACGATTCAGCAATGATGTACTTATTCTACATTTGTTTGGGATACTCTCGTTGCTTTGTAGCCATCTTGCAAGGCTTCAAGTTAGAAGCTGCAATTCTGATTAAAAAAAAGGAAACACTGTTTCTGTGGTACACATACCAACAGACCAAGCAAAGCATGAACAGCTTTTTGCAGATTTATGCAGTTATTAAAGTCAACGACTATACAGCACATCAAACATAGCAGAGCAATAGTCAACACTATGCTTACATCACCGTGCTCGTTATCTTAGCTGAAAATGATACTAACTGAACCAATGCGTAAGCTAAAAAAGTTTTTTTCAAAATCTTTTTGTTTGTGAAAGCAAGTTTGTACATACGTATAAAATCGGTCTAGATAATGGTAAAGTGTGATTGCGAGCTACTGGATTGTAGCAGGAGTGTGATTGCAGCACAGAAACTCGAGAGGCATGATTGTGATTTCAAGCACACTGTGCCGCTTATGCTCAACTGTGGTGACTGTGAGCACAGTCATCGAACGCAATGTGGCTCAGGTTTATTTAGATTTGTTAATGTATCTCTGAGCTTACCTTAGCAATTTCAAAGAACTGTAATGAGAACCAACTTGTTCAAGCCATCTGGCAAAGAGGGATTTGACACATCACCAAAAAGCAGCAAGTTATATTTACTTTATCTTGTGTTCGGAAATAGGCTGTTCACACTTAAAACAGAATCCAAGCTGCGCTGCGAAGTTCAGCTGCACGGGCAAGATGGTGGCTACTGTTACAATAAGCTTGGCTAGGATAGCTGTTGATCAAGCTTTTCGCTTTAAAGTTTGTAGAATTGAAATGGCCATTGTCTGCGAGTGCTTGTCTTCTTGCTGGCATACCTATGTTTGCACCCTATGTCACAGTTATCTATTTACAGTCTTAGAATTGCAGTCTAACAATCTAGTTCGTGCTAATTTATTCCTTCTTAGTCCTCCCAGCACTGTCGAATCCTTTTAGCTACAGCATGATCATAGTAAAGGCTGGGCACTGTAGAATACACAGAAAAAGTGCCTACTCGCACCTCTTACTTTATTGTAAATAATATGATGTGGTCTCATTTGTGGCATTCTGCTGCAGAAACGATTGTTCAAGGGCAGCAGCAGTTTCCTTTTTTTTTTTCACGCACAGTGATGCAACAATTATCATGTGGTGTGTAAGCACTGACAGCTATTCTGTAACTTGAGACTTTCATTAGCTTGAAGAAACAGGAATCACATAAAAGTTATGGGAACAACATTTTTGTTGGACGTTTTGTTGGACGTTTTTGATTATTCAAGGGCAGCAGCAGTTTTCTTTTTTTTTTTTTCACGCACAGTGATGCAACAATTATCATGTGGTGTGTAAGCACTGACAGCTACTCTGTAACTTGAGACTTTCATTAGCTTGAAGAAACAGGAACCACATAAAAGTTATGGGAACAACATTTTTGTTGGACGGCAAGTAAAAGGTCTAATTTTCATCTGCATATGTACTTGCCAAACACGTCAAGCCATCGCACTGATTTTGGACTCTTTCAAGAGAGTGGTGAACTTAGTTAATTGGTCAGTGACATCCCTGAGTCCATCTTTCTACTAATCTTACCAAGTTTTAATTAACGTGTAACTCCTTGACAAACAGCATTAGTTTGGTCAATGGGGCAATTTTATGGCTGCAAGGCTTATACTACATTAGGTTGGGTGTAAAAAGCACTATTTTTGAAATCAGAAATCGAATAATAAAATCTGGTTTTATCAAGTTGGTGTCAGAAAGTGCTTCGCAAACTTCCCATGCAACTGGTTCAGTTATTTCTTGTCTTGCTGTTTGAGGTAGATGTACTGGTGGTGCCAGCTTTGCTCCGTCGGCTTGGTTTTAAAGGCACACAAGCACTCGCAAAGGCTCGCAACCCCTTCCAAGTCTGTAGATAGAAGAAGTTCACAGGTGCCACTTGCAACAGGGTCGGAGTTATACCCTCGCTCGGTAATGCAGTGGCGACAGCATGAGCAAGCTAAAAATAATGCATTCATTCTTGTTTAGTCCTTTTTGTTCGATTGTGTAACGTTTGGCAAGACTGGAGGCCCTTTTCTTAATTGTTTTTCCTCCCACATGACTGTTTCATGTGTATATGCTGACGGTTTCAAGTATTTAGAAGCACGTTTGCTGACTCTTAGCTTCACTTGAAAAGTTGTGCTATTCTGTGAAGTCTTATTGTTTGCATGTGCAGGGCTTCTTCAGGGCTTCCGGCAAATCAGAGGTCACTTACAAACAATTTTTGTTTGTTTAGTCATTATATGTGAATAGTGTTTAGTTTTCGTGCACAGTATTCACTACATTTATGATGCTCATCACTTTTTAATTTTGTCTATGTATACATGTGTGGGCATGGGTATGGCCCAATAATTTTGATACGAGCTCAACTCTTTTGGTTAAAGCATAATTTCTACATGTGAGTTCAATATTTACTTGACAGTTTTTTTTTTTCAAGTAAAAAAACCGGATATAGCTACAAGTTCTGAACATTCAAACTGCATAGCATTGTAGATGTTTGAAATTCAGTTGAAGGTGACTAATGGCGATAATTTGCAGATGCAACTTAAACACTTACATAAGCAGCAATTCTGGCATGCATGTTTTTAAGGTACAGAATAATACCCTATAGTAGGCACTTAAAAGGTGCTTTTCTCTTAATTTACACTTAATTTGAAGACAGTGTAATAATGATTTCTTTTTATTTCTATGAAGTTCAAGGGCCAAATAACACTTTCTTTGCGCAAAGGAGCTGCCCTTTACTTCTCCTCTCCTTTAACTGCGGTTTCTTATTGCGGTAATCATTTAATGTGCTCGTATGTCAAGGCACCGAGTTCCGATGGATAGGCCGCGGTGGCTAACTTCCTCGAGACAAGGGATGGCGTCTGCGTTGAACGAGAACTGATGCTGGGAGCGTCGCTTTTTTTATTTTTTGGCTAGTAGAACTGATTTCTTGCCACTTTGACCACTTCAACCTTTTGGCTGAACATCTGTTTTCCTGTGCCATGAGTATTCTCGCTGTAGAGGTGAAGTTAACAAGAATGAACGAATAAATGAATAGACTTTATTTAAAGTCCGGCAGTTTTACCAGGTGAGGTGGGGAAAGAGGGGATTAACCCCTGTCCCTTCAGACTCTCCTAGTTAACTAGAAGAAGATCTGAAAGAATGCAATTTGTGTCCTTGTACTAACAATATGCACTTGAAGCAGGATGTTAGGTTACTGCCATAAAAAGAAAAGTTAACTAGAAGAAAATTTTTATGGCAGTAACGTAACATCCTGCTTCAAGTTCACATTGTTAGTACAAGGGCAAAAATTGCATTCTTTCAGATCTTAAATTCCTTGATTAGCTTTCATATAGTGCATAAACCTGCACATGATGCTTCTATAATATAGCTTTTCACTTTGTGCATAATATAACTGTTCAAACACTACTGGAATTTCGAAGCTGCCTAAAGGTTGTTGCAACTTTGTTCTTTTTCTATTACGTATGAGTGTGTATACTCGGCAGCAGCCTACCCAGCCCATCCACTTTCCTTGGTTACCCCTCTCTCCCATGAGGGTGAAGGTGTTAAGCCTAGTTAGGTATTTCTGTGCCGAAACTTCGTGCTCATGTGTGCATTTGTCGTTTGTCCCGTACCAGAATTGGAGGCGTATGCTGCTGTGGTGTCAGCTTTTCGTGCTCAAGGGGAGCTGACCAAAGACAAGAAAAAGACACTGCAAGAACTGAGCAATATTCTCTGGTAAGATGGCATCTAAGAATGGAGCAGGAGCGGTCAAATTGGAGTTGTTGCCATGCAAACTCATGGCAGGGCCACACTTTTTTTTTTCCTCGTGGTTGTTGGTGTCCTGACGATGTGTGGCCTTGATACAAGGCTGGGCTACAAGTGCTATAGATTGCGCAGTAATCCACCATATTTTTTCATGGACCACCGCGAAAGTGAATGCTATAGTTTTTGTAATAAATTTATTCACTCATGCACGTTTTTCAATTGTATAAATGGCTGCCCCTGCTTCCTACCGCTCAGTTCACCATTGCAATCATACAAGTGCTATAGATTGCGCAGTAATCCACCATATTTTTTCATGGACCACCGCGAAAGTGAATGCTATAGTTTTTGTAATAAATTTATTCACTCATGCACGTTTTTCAATTGTATAAATGGCTGCCCCTGCTTCCTACCGCTCAGTTCACCATTGCAATCATTGGTTAAATGAAGTCATCTCCTATTCCACCCACGCCGTATTAGATTCCTGGTGGTTTAAAGCTTCCAACAATTGAAATATGTACTTTTGTTGGTGGATTTTTTTTTTCAGTTTTGTTTTTCGAAATCGAGCTTGTAGCTTTCGCGTGAGTCTCTACAGTATTTGACATGGTAGTTGCAGATTAGAGCTCTAGTTATGTAATTGCCATTACATATGATTATACTACATTTGAAGTTAATTGTCACGTAAGTTGAAGGGGTCTTGAATAACTCTGAGCAAAAAGATTTCCTTTAAGCTTCTGTTATTGGACCATTCCATCAGGAGCATTTCCTTGCCAAAATTTTAACGTGCTTGAAAGTTATTGTCGACTAACAGGATCCTGCTGGTGTCAGAGGAGCACATTCTTTCTCTTTTTCTTTTGTAAAATCAATAGAAGCTCTAAATATTTCAATATTCATAACATGTGGATAATAACAACACTGCATTCATTTGTTCACAATGTTATTCATTCAGATTTGGGCAGAGCATGTTAACTTTTATGTCTACTCTTCTGTTTCTTCGTCATTCCATCATTTGTCTGACACGAGAAACCGACAAAATATCTGACGCTGTTAACCCGTGCAGCTAGTTATTATTTTCGAGTTGTATAACCACGATGCTGTATATTACCATTCAGACTGTTTCTTACTGCAGAGAAATGGCAGGAAAAGACCAGCAATGCACACCCGCAAGTAAAGGATAGCAGAGAAAAGGTCGTGCGTGACATGGCTTTTGAGGTTGTGGGCTGTTCTGGTGTCGATTTGCGCAGGCTTGACTGGCCGTTCTGATCTCGGAGGTCACTGTGCCTGTAACTTTCCGCTGTTCTATTTTGCCACATATACGACATTCTGCACCACATGGAATAGGTAATCGTAGTGGCTAGTGTAGACTACAGAGAGATGCCGTGTTCCTGTTAGACATTGAGGCACAGTTTGCAGGCACACAAAGTATCTCGTCAAGATTAGCCACTGCTAGCCGCCCCAGGGGCCAAGCGTTTACGGCACCGAGCTGTTCACTCAAAAGAAGCAACTCAATTCCAGCCATGGCAGTCGCATTTTGATGGAGGCGATGTTCTGCGTTATTTCACTGCACGTTAAAAAATCCCAGGTGGTTGAAATTATGCAGAGCCCTCTGCGTCTCTCATAGCCTAAGTCGCTGTGGGATATGAAACCCCACAAGCCAACCCACCAGCCAGCAGTAGGCTGCCGTGTCTTTCTTGTTACAATAGTTTGCACTTCAGTTTTTGAAGTATCGTGAGTCATGGCACTGGGAGGCAGCTGGAAATGTTGGCCGCCTCGCTTTTGTTGTGTCTGTGCTGGCAAGGAAATTGGGGAAAGAAAATACTGTGAACTGACACTTAATGTTGACATGTTCACGTGTATCGTTTAATATTTCTGGCAATTCCAAGTTCTAGCTGCCGCTGGGGTCCTCTGGTTACGGTGCTTGGCTGAGCTGATGGTTGCGGGGTTTGATTACAGTCATGTCGTGCCAACCTCGGCAGTAATTAATAATTTAGACTCGACACCTGTGTACATTGTGTGACCATGGTTACACCTTCTGGACATCGTAATGCTGTTTTTAGGAGATGTTAAAGCCTCGTGTGCAATGTTTATTGCTAATTCGGGATTTGTCTTGTACAGCAGGCTTATAGAGTATTTGCACGTTTGATGATTGGGCAGCCATCATTGCATCTTCGTTTTGTTCATTATCTGCAGCATATCCTTAGAACGGCATCGTGCGGAGATACGGAGGGCTGTGAATGATGAACGACTGAACACCATTGCAGAGCGGTAAGCATGTTCTTTTTTATTTTCTCAATCACTGTGTTTTTTTCTCATAAAACCCACTCCTGCATATAATCCACCCCTGTGTATAACTGGCATTCATAATTTTCTCTGCGAAAAAAAAAAAAAAAAACGTTCATGTCACTCGCACGTTCACTTCATGAGTTCATTTCTACGTTTTTTTTTTTGTGGGTTGTATTTGAGAAATTACGGTGTAGTTCTTCTCTCTGTTTAGAAACTTTTTATAGTGAGATGCGAAATTGTGTTTTGCTAGAGAATGCAATGAAATTTCACACATGCTTTCTATTGACTGATGTTTGTACCTTGTGTTACATTGGGCACCCATTAACTTGAAGACAGTGCAGTAATGAATTTTTATTTATTTTTGTGAATTTTTGAAGGGCCAAATAGCACTTTCTTTGCGCATAGGAGCTGTCCTTTAAAAAAATGTAGTTCCACTGATTTTTCACTAAAATGAAAAGGTGTGACCAATATCATTAATAATGGACATAATTCAAATGTGGTATACTCAAACCTCGTTATACAGTGAAACCTCGATAAACCGTAGTTGGCCGGAGCTTGGAAAAAGTACGTACTAAACGATAGTACTGCTTAACCGAAATAGCGTCAGGTCGCTCACTTACCTGTCAAAAAGAAACCTTTAAGGAGTGCGATGAAAGAACAAAAAACGTGCAGTAATTTATTAACTTCGCCTGACAAAGTCTGTAATCTTCATTTGACGACGCGGCGGCCTAGCAGCAACGACAGTGGCCTCAAACTCATTTATGTTGTGAGCCGGCTTTCCCGCCAGCCCCCTGTTCTGGGCAAATACCCGCATGACGCTGACGCAATGCGCAGCTTCGGCCACTGTCGGACCTGGATCACCCGTGTTGTCGCTTTCCATGTCGTCCTCATCACTATCATTTGGCGACATTTCGACAACCAAGGCAACAATGGCTTCGTTGGACATGTCCGGAAATGTCTGCACATCGCTGTCTGCGTCTGAGAAGTCGGGGAAGGAAATGCCTTCCGTAACGCCTTGGCGCTCCAGCACTTCAGCTAGCAGAGTTTTGCAAGCTTCGTCTACGATGTCCGAAGTCTGGTCGGTGTCACTGGCGTCATCTGCGTCGCCCGCACACACAGTGAAGCCAGCACGCTTGAAGCGATTTTGAACTGTCGTTGCGTCAACCTGCCGCCACGAGTATTCGAGCAGCTGAATCGCGCCAATCAAGTCGAGGGAAAATAATTTGCCACATTCAATGGTGAGAAGAAATCTGTGCAGCAGATTCTTCTTGTAGAGCTGTTTTACAGCTCGAATGATGCCTTGGTCCAAGGGCTGGGCAATCGCTGTTGTGTTTGGTGGCAGAAACGCCAACTTCACAGCCGTCAGGTTGTCCAGGGCAACGTGCACCGAAGCGTTGTCCAAAATAATAACAACTCTTCTGTTCTTAGCCGCAAAACGACGATCGATGAGGTGCACATACTCCTCAAGGAGTTTTGCCGTCATCCATGCTTTGGTGTTGCTGCGATAGATGACCCCTGATGGCAACCGGGCGCCTTTGAAACATCTAGGCTTTGCCGACTTTCCAATCACGAGGAGCGGAGTTTTGTCGGTTCCAGTCAATTTTACGCAAAACACCACTGATACTCTGTCTTTTGCATGCTTGCCTCCGGTAACGTCTCGCCTTTGAATGCGAGCGTTTTGTCTGGTAGCAGCTTAAAGAATAGCGCCAATTCATCCATATTAAAGATGTCATCAGGTGCGTAGTCTTCCAAGATGTTCTTCAGCTGAGCATTTTGCCACTGCTCCGCGCCATCCACGTCAGCAGCAGCACCTTCTCTCGAAACAGTCCTCGTGGTAATGCTGTGCCTCGCCTTAAATCTGGCCAGCCAGCTATTGCTGCACACGAAGTTGTCATGGTTGAGCTGTGAGGCAAAAACCAGGGCCTTCTCCACAAGCAGGGGTCCACTGATAGGCAGATTTTTTGACTGTGCAGCTTTTAGCCACTTCACCAGCGCCTCCTTTACATCCCAAAACGCCGTAGCCGGCACCTTTTCGCAGTTGCAGCAGCACTGCCGAGCAACTTCTCTCTGGAATTCCAAATTCCACACACCGTGGTTAACGGCAGGTCTTTTTCGCGTGCCAGTGCCTATTTGTTCGTGCCACTTTCAATAGCACGGATTATGTCCAATTTCTCCTCTATTTTCAGCACACGATCCTTTTGTCCCAGCTTCAGCATGACACAAGTACGAAGCAGCACAAGCACACATACACAACACGTGAAAAATGACGCGAGAGCTGTGCGGCACGGATCAACCAGAGTACACCTTTGCACGGCGCCAAAGGAACAAAGAAAGCAAAGCAAGCACACACCGTGTTTGCGTGTTCGTGCAAAGCACCATCGCGTGGACAACACCAGAAGCCTAGCCGGCCGAGTGTTTCTTGTTGCAGAAATATCCAAGAGATGGCGCTCACCAATACAGCCGCCATCATCATCAACACGAACAAGCGAGGCGTGTTTGGATCTCTGGGGCTTGCTGTTCTGTCGGGACGCCCAGTGGGGAACGACATGCCGTGGCGATTGCGCAATGAAAATTGGAAAAACTACTTATTAACCGATACATAGGCGATAAGCTGGTACGGCTTATGCGGATACAAAATGTATCACGTTCAATGGCCGCCGAGTCGGGGATTTGACTTCACTACTTTTCAAATGAAAGTACTGTTTACGCGGGTACGGTTTAACGAGGTTTCACTGTAGCAAAGTTGCATCTCACACGAAAATAAGTTCGTAATATCCAAATATTTGTTATAAGGGGTTATTGCTAGCAATATATCTATTGCAAAGCTATTTTTTATTTACTTTGTTATAGCCAGTATTTCATTATATCCGGGTTCGCTATATAGAGGTTTGAGTGTAATTTTAATGCTTAGGCCACTGTATCCATGCAGCATGTATGAGGGTAATGGAGCTGTCAATTACTAAGTTGTGACCTTTATAGCTCTGATGCCTAATAAAGACTTAGGAATATAGATCTGATGCTTGAAGGGCCCGACAACACTTTAACAATGGTCACATAAAGCTACCGATCGGATGCTTGAAGGGCCCGACAACACTTCAACAATTGTCACATAATACTACCGATCGGTAGTCAAGGCTCCTGCACACTTGTGAGCCAGACATTATTGCCCAGTGCATGGTATCGACTTTAGGAGCCAAGGTAAAATTCAGCTAGAAATCGCTCGCTCTTCTCTTTGTGAATGGTGCTGTAAGTTAAACTTTTACTGCATCATAAGCTCGAAGACGTGGCCATTACCTGAATGGAGCATTGTGAACTGCCGCAACTGCTTCATGGTTTGAGGCTGAGTGAAAAAAGCTAATTTTTCTTAGATGTTGTTTTTTTGGTCTTTGGTTATGTTCATTGCACAATCTATTACCCATAATTTTGCTGCATAAAGTTTCCGTCTATGCAGTTTCTTTCAAAAAATGCAAGCAAGAACATTAGACCACTCATCACCACTGAAACCAAAAGTGAAAGTGCCAGTTTTGTGTGTATCATAAGATTAGCTTGAAAGTAGTGTTTTGTTAATTATTTAGCAATCATATCAAATGTGAACATGTCATAATGCTTTGAAAGCATTGTTATCACATCATTTTTAATGATAAATGTAATAAACTGCTCCCTTGCAATATGCATAAAGTGGTACATGTGTTGTCAGCCTGTGAAGTATCAAACTTGCTTTGTTTGACTACATTTGTCATTTAAATAATTTCAACGTAAGCATATTTGATATTTTTAGGGAATTCAGATTAAGGCTGGGCCCTACACCGGAAAAGAGTGCCTCGAAAATCATTAGCACCGCAGCGCGAAACCACCCCGTCATGGCACTGATGCTGCAAAACAAGCTAGAAAAAAAAAAAAGAGTTGCTGGTAGAAAAAAGGCTCGTAATAGTATGGTCCATGACAGAACTGGCTACAAATATTGTGGATTTTGCCCCTCCTTATTCCCTTGTGTAAGCACTGCACCTGTTTTGAATATTTTTTTGGTTGATTTTCACTGTACCTATATTCCTCGTATCTTTCTATATGCAAACAGCCCTAATTCTTTTGCTAATAAGCATTTTTTATTTAAACTTGGCACACTTACTCATCAAATTAGTAGGCATGATGTGAACCTCAATAAGCAAGATAGTGCTGTGCCACAAAATTTACCTAATATGGCTGCCTGTTTTACGAAGGTGCCGCTAGTGCTAGTGCATACCTTTTGGTTATCTATGTAAAATTTTTTTAATATTCATCATATCTCATTTGTTTTGGTTCATTGCACAGGTCAAAGCTTTTTACATGTCCCCGTAAAAAAGTAAATTTTTTTTAATGAGGGCAACTTTAGTTACGAGTGTTCGTGAAAGGCACACGTCTTTATGAAATTATAATGAAAAAAGAACAAAACATATGACTTGCTTTACAATGGTGACGTGTTCCTAAAAAATGTGTTTTATATTGCAGACTAATAATCTCTAGTGATTATTGCTTTTCAAAAAAAAAAATTCTGTTACTTGGCCTCATACCTTAAGGCCCCGCATTGCGCTCTATAAGGCTAAAATTACACCAGTGTGCTCATGATCACACTGAGAGTGAGCCACGCCTTCAAAGACATAAAAAATCACAGCATATTCGCGGCAGGAATGATGATTGGTAGAGCGAAGCGTTCATCAATCCGTCTGTGCTTCCGTCCGGCTATTCGTTTTTGCTTCCATCCGTTCATGCGTCCATCCATCCGTGTGACTGTCGGTGTGCCCATCCGTTTATGCATCCGTCTGTCCATATGTTCTTCCGTCTGTCCGTTCGTTCGTCTGTCTGTGTTCATCTGTCCTTGTGTCTGTTCGTGCGGCCGTCCCTCTGTCTGTCTTTCCATCCGCACGTCCGCCCCTCTATCTGTCTGTCTGTGCATCCGTTAGTCCGTCCGTCCACCTGTATGTCGGTCCGTCTATCTAGTGGACACTCCAAGTACAGCCATCTCACATCTTTTCATTTGCATTCATCATATAAAAGTGCCACCATCCAACGGACAAACTAAGGACCGCTCTTTTGGGTATGTGCCCCCGTTGGTTACACACTACAACAAGGGAAGCACAAGCCATGCCATAAGGAGCTTCGCCCCTAAAAGAAAGAAAAGATGGTGCTCAAGGTGATTGCGCTTGCTGGCATATAGACTTAGCTTCTCCTCCCCTTGGCATCTAATATGTAGCTTTCAGCATGCTCCCTGGGATGACAGGAGAAAGTGCTGAAAGGTTACGACAGATCCCTATAACTTCGCTTGTACTCGACGAATTCTAAAAATCTTTGTAGCATTCGTTACTTGGTAAAGTATGGCACAGCCCATGTGAGTGCTTTCTGATACCTTGATTAAAAAAAGAAGCTATTTACGAGACTGGTTTTCTGAGGGAAGACGAATGAATACTAAATGCTCTCTTGTTTCTTCCAGCATTGTGGGCCCCAACACGTCATCCAACTGGGCCATGGAAGGAAGACGCTTGGTGCCACTGATGCCCCGGCTAGTGCCGCAGACGGCCTTCAGTGCACTGGCCAATAGCGTCGCGAACAGTTTGGCGAGTGCTCAAGCGGCCAAGAGCGCCGCTGCCTCTCCCACCAGTTCCAGCGTCGCAGCCGCCCTTGAAAAGGAGCTGCTTCAATGTGAGTGGCGGCCATAGGCCAAAGGGGCCTGAAAATGTGGGCAGCTGTTTGGTGGTGGTTATATAGCATATTTGCTACATGTGTTCTTGAACATGTTCTGGTGTGGGCTAGTGATTGTGCACTGAGCCTTGGCATGCCCTTAAGCTACAGGTACCCACTACAAAGAAGAGAGTACACAGAATAACGTTCATATATTGAACCCAGAAAAAGAAAAATTACAAGAAAGTATTCACGCACTCCAGAACAGATACCTCTGAGCATTAAGTGACATTTGCTGTTGGCCACTAATGACCTTGTACAAGCCTCAATATTCCACTGGCTTCTTAGTATTGTTCTACTATACAGTACATCTTTACAACTTTTTACAGTCGAACTCCGCTACAACGAACCTCTCTTCAATGAAATTTCCTCTACAACGGAAAATTCACAATTCCCTGTCAGTAGTGCATAGGGGTCAATGCATAAATATTGTTGCCACAACGAACACTTTTTCATCGATCGTCCCGCTTCAACGAAATTTTACGATGCAATTCCTAACTCAGATACTTATTTCTATGCAGTAAACCCAATCTTTAACATTTCAATGCATTTACAGAGCCTGAAAATGCCTCAACGTAGTCTAAAACACACGTTGGCACCACCAGAAACAGCCGCTGTTCAGCAAGCAATGGGTGCCGCCATTGCTCAATAGTGATGGCAATGAGACTGCCCGACTGTCCTGCTTTTGCCACTGGCTTGCTTTTGAGCCGCAGACTATCCGAAACTGAAGCTCAGTCGCTCAGTTCATGTTTTCCTTCACGCAGCTGCTGGGGGCAACCGCGGAACGATGCCTTTTCTGATTCCGATGCTTATCATTATGTTCGCGCTTGGCCAGTGTGGTAACTAATCAGAGCAGCTGTTCGTCCGCATTATCACCAAAATCAGCTAGCCACGAGTGATAGATGATGAGAATGGCATAGAATAATGCAAAAGTCGCCGTTCCACGATATCATGCCTTCATCTCGGCGTTGTCAGATACCATTGACGGTGAACAGCTGGTGTTAACGTGTTAATGCAACGGTTTGGTTCGTTCACGAAGGCGGCTTTAGGAGTTGTTTCAGCGTTGCCTCGCTATGCATGGGTGAGAATCACGTCGTGACACTGCTGGGAACGAATAGGAAGCAGCGGACATTGTCTGAATTTTGAGAATAAACGTTCCTTTGTCTTGCTAGCTCATATCAGCTATATTTTTTCGATTTCGCTACAACAAAATTTTCGCTTCAAGGAAATTTTTTCCGCGCCCTGTCAGTTTCGTTGTAGCGGGGTTCGACTGTATTGCATGTAGGGATGCAGATTGGGCTGCAAGTTGAGGTGAAATCTCTTTCCAAGTTTCGTAGTGAATATGTGACAGATTGTATGCTGTATTCTTCTATGAGTGCTTCATTGTATGTAGTACATATTGTTACCTCTTTGAAATATTTTAGCTGCCCCATGGGCTGTGACAGCACTTTCAATACAGCATTCTGGAACTGGCTTTCTTTACCTCTTGTCCTTTTCAATATTAATTGATCCAAATCTCAACCTTGTAAGTACTGAAATTCCAATGAAATTTTTTTCAGTTAGTAAAATATTGATAAATTGCCTGGATTTCATATTGACGTCGGCACCACAGTACATAACACTGCAATATCAGAGGATAGAGATTATTCTGAGCCAGCATGAGCAGCACTGAGCACCCTAAAACCCTCGGCAAAGCTGGTGCTAAAAAATTTTTACAAGAGATTCCGGATTGTCGAAGTGCGAATTAGTGCAAGTAAGGCATTTCTCGAAACATTATTGTTTTGTGTCACAGTTACTGGGAACGGCCCCAGCGCTGCCACGCCATCATGTTCGGGGCTCAATGGTCCGACGACGTCGCCCCGGCCATTACAGGCAGCTGCAGTTGTGCGTCCAAGTGCGGCGTGGACGCCACCGACCGCCAGTGGCTCGATGCCTAAGGTGCCAAGCCCAGCTGTTGCAAAGGCAGAACCTCTGCCGAGTGAGTGTACTGCACTTTTGGTGCTCTCTTTGGTGCCCTTGGCATTAACATTTGGCTTTTTTCGATATTAGCAGCTGCTGAATCCACTCGTGATGTTGTGCGTGCAAGTGCACTAGTCTAGCACTTATTATTTTTGAAATACACTGTCTCACTAGGCTTTATCCACGCACTTTGTGTGATGGGGTTAATAAAAGAAGGGGAACCTTTTTTTTTAGGCACAACTGGTGAAAGGGACACTAAAGGAAACTATTAAAAAGATAATGATTGTGGAAGTAGCGGTCCAGTAGTGTTACTTTTGTGCCAAGGAAGGACTTATTTTGTAATAAAATGACGTTTTAGTGGCCCGCATCGAGTTAGCGCACTTCGAATTACCCACCTGAAGAAGCGGACCCTCCGATGTCACTGTTGCCTTACACAACGTTGCCCGGTTTACTGCCCGGCCAACGACACTAGTAGCAGCAGAACGAAAGCAGCGGAGCCACAGCAGCAACAACGGGCATTGATCAATTTCCTGCCATTAGGTTCAAGATGGCAGACGTGTTTTGGTTCAACTGGGCCCCGCTAGATGGCACAGCCTGCCCAGTTTAACCATGCGAAAATTGAATTTTTAAACCACTCGCGTCATTCCCCATAGTGACGTCCAGCGGTTCTTTATTCTATGAATCTAGCAGAAAAGAACAAGCGGCTTTTTATTGTCTCTTGATGCATGGGAGGTTCTTTATTTTGTGCAGCTGGATCGATTACTAGTGATTAATTGTAGGTGGTTCGTCTGACATCATAGGGATCATTTTGAGAATGTCCTAGTGCGGCGCATGTATTCTTGTGCATTTACCTTAATTTCTCAGTAAGTAGGGCACTGCTGCTGATAATATTGTCATTTTAGATATCATACATTGAGCTTTCACTCTGACGTAAATTGTTATTTGACTTTAGTGTCTCTTTAAGTCAATAGATAATGAAGCCAAGGAACTATAGGGTGCGCGGCTAATATACAGTCAACACAAAAAAAATTAGCAGATCCCACGTGCAGTGGGAATCGATGATATGCGAAGCACGAATGAGAAAGGTTCATATATCACTTTAAAGTCAGTAGAACGTTACGAGGTAGAGGTAAATGATGCCGTGCATGACTTCAGTGTCATGACTATCATGTTTGGATGTGTCGTTTATGGTGCATTCAGACGACGGACTGAATCCGGATTTGTCGTGGGCGCGGACAGCTAATTCGTGGATGATCCGTCGGCAGGTGCATCCACACGACAGACGGTGTTCTAGGAGAAAACAGCCGGATTACCCTCGACAGCAGATTCGGCGCTCACCTGCGCCTGCTGGCAGCAGACCGGTTTTAGAGTATTCAAGATGGATGCCCGCAAGAAGCGACGCTTGACTGCGATGTCTGTCGGGTTGTGACAAATGAACAAGGAGTTTTATTCTTTCAGGAGGAAAGAGAGTTGCTGGCAGAATGTTCTTTCAACTACACTGTTCCCCACTTGTAGAACTTCTGAACGCATCTCTAATCCTTTTTTAGAAGCGGCACGTCGCCGGTTGCAAAAATTAGAATATTTCACCACCATGACGGCTAAGAATCTCGCGTGTCAAACGAGGGCGGCGACATTTCCCGAACCACCAAATGCGATTTCTGCGTATTTAATCTCCTGAGAACAAAGCCTTCGGAAACTAAGTAAACCCTGCGCAAGCGTAGATGATGCCGACCAGTCATGCAGCTGTCCGCGAGCCATGGAGGACATGCCGCGAGCAGACGAACAGTGTACTGGTTGCCAGAAACCCCGAGCTAATCCGCTGAAGTATCGGCTTTCTCCCGCCAGAATCCCGATGTGAGGAACAGGTTGGGGTCATCTGTCCGCAAGCCGCGCGGACGAGTCGCGGACGAGGGGAATCGCTGATGTGAGGTCACGTGATGCGCCGTCTGTCCCGCCACATCCGGATTCGGTCCGTCGTCTGAATGCACCATTACCTTCGTGATATATTCACGTCCCGTGATACCAGATTTAGTATGTGTGGAGCTAGCGAAACGGCCGCCAGCACACTATGAGCCTGGTATGTTGTCATGTTCTTACATGACACGCGTGTCAGGATTATCATGTTTGCACCAGTTATATACTTTTGTCATTCATTGACGTCACGTAACACAAAAGTTGGTATACGTAGAGCTAGCAAAATGGCCGCGAGTGCATCATGAAGGGCCCAATATATTCCAATGTAGCGTGAATGCGCGCGCACACGGGGCACAGCGACACTACGTTAGCAAAACGCGAGAACTCTTTAGTCTGACGCTAGGCACGACCGGCACGACCAGCGTCTGTCGGCGCGGCCCAATGGCAACCGGCGCGAAATATGACATGCTGCATTTCGCGCCGATGCGTTACCCAGACAACACTGCGTCTCCCTCTTTTTGTGACGGAGGGACGCCGGATGCGCTGAAACGCGCATGCGTCAAAGCAACGCAGCGGGGGGCGCGCCTGCGAGTATATTGCAGGAACGTTGCCTGGCGTGGCAACACCGGCGTGATGCAACGAAATAACGCTGGCGAGCACGCTCACAGTGTCACGTCGAAATGTATTAACGTGACGCAGTAGTCGCGTGGCATGTAGTCATGTTCTCACATGACACGCATGTCATGATTATCATGTTTGCACCAGTCACATACCTTCGTCATCTATTGGCGTCAAGTAATACCAAATTCGGCATTTGTGAAGCTAGCGAAACGGCCGCGAGTGCATCATCAGTGTGGCATGTAGTCAGGTTGTGACATGACACGCATGTCATGGCTATCATGCTAGTATGTGTCATTTGGCTATGTGATCCGTTCGCGTCGCGTAACACCGATTTTGGTGCATGTGAAGCTAGCGAAACGGCCGCGAGCGCATCATGAGCATGGCATGTAGTCATGTTGTTATATGGCACGCATGTCATGATTTTCATGTTAGGGTCTGTCGCTTGTGACATGACATTCATGACACAAATGTCATGATTTTCATGTTATGACTAGTCAAATATGTTCATACAGTCATGTTATGCCATACCAAGTTTGGTATGGATACCATTATCGAAACGGCCAGGAGAGTTAAAAGTCGTAGGCGGCTAGATAGATAGATACGCACAATGTCGCCGAAGTTTGCTAAGAAATGCTTCACGTTTAAAAGCGTAAGGGGTGCTTACTTATTGTTGACTCTTTTTTTGCACTCTTTCTTTATTTTGATTGATATGTGGGGTTTAACGTCCCAAAACCACCATATGATTATGAGAGACGCCGTAGTGGAGGGCTTTGGTAATTTCGACCACCTGGGGTTCTTTAACGTGCACCCAAATCTGAGCACACGGGCCTACAACATTTCCGCCTCCATCGGGAATGCAGCCGCCGCAGCCGGGATTTGATCCCGCGACCTGCGGGTCCGCAGCCGAGTACCTTAGCCACCAGACCACCGCGGCGGGGCTCTTTCTTTATTTTTTCATTCCAAAAGCACATTATCGACTTTTTTTTTCCGAACACGCCCTTTGGGAAGGCGTACGTTGTTGCTGGCTTTATGTGATGTGTATTATTATAACTTGCCGTTGTGGAAGTAAAACGCTTGAACAGTTGGCTCACACCCACTTTGGGGGATAGGCCAGTCATCGGGTAATTAGAAATATTGTAATTTTCTCGGAATGAACTTGCAATGTATCTTACCTTGTCATCTATGGCATTGTCTAATTTAAATGTGCCTAGCAACAAAATCACTATAGCAAAGTAACTGATCAAATGTTGAATGGTATGAAGTTTGTTGCACTTTGGTCAGGAGCTTTGTGAAGGTCCAAGCTTCTGCTATACTAATAAGCTTTCTCTAAGCATTTGTCTTGGTCTTGACTGGATTATGTTGATATAATAGTGTTTCAACTGCACTTTCACTTTCTTTTTTTTTTCGCAGTTGTTCCTGATGTTTCTTCAGCAGATGAAGACAACACCTTGCGCAAGAGGAAGCGCTCCCTGAGTTTGGACTCCTTGCCATCAACCAGCAATGCAGCGGCTTCAGCGATCATGCCTACATCCCCTCCTACCACGGTCGCCCTCACAACCAACACGGCGGCTGCAGCTGTGCCTATCCCTGCCTCGGCTGCTCCTGCGCCCACTCCCACTGCCGCCCCACTTGCACGGGTTACCACCAACAGCCCTGTCGTAACGAAGGTGGTGGTTCCTACATCACTTCCCAGCACCTCCGTCTCGCCCAGTGTGACGACAAAGGTTGTTAGCCTTCCTGCAGCATCTACAACGCAGCTCAGGGTCCCTGTGGTGCCGCAAAGAACGACGAATGTGCCAACATGCTCTCAGAAGGTTAGCCATAAGTGTTCCTTTACTTGCGAGCTGATGTACCGTTTGTTATCACATAGCTTTGCTGGTCATTATCAATTGTTCTACCATTTGTTACATGCTTTGGGCAAGTTTGGGTCTGCAGTATCACAGGAAAGAGTTGAAAAAGCCTACTCCGTTGTGTGTTGTCTGAAAGCTAGTTTGGAGAATGAATTTTGCTTTGTACCGATGGTGCATCAAAAGAAATCGAGCTGTTTTTAATTGAGCCATCTCACAGTTTACTCTGGAAATAGTGTATACGTAAGGTATTGTCATAGCACGAAACTTCATTTCATTTAAAACAAAACTTAACAGCACAGGAAACCTGCTCATGGAACTTACGCAATGGCGAAGAAAGGTCTTCAAAAGGGTACGCAACTGTGAGGAAGGTTTTTGTGTCTGTAGAACCATCGCTAAAGATCGAAATGCTGTATTGGAATAGTTTATATAGAAATACACTGGAACCCTGCGATGTAAGACTCTTGAAAAGATTACGTCAAAGGATCCAACAATGGTCAAATAACATGAGCCTCAGGTGGCTGTATCTGCTGTTTCAAAAAGGGGAGTTGTTTCTGTCGGAACAAAACGTCGACTTCAGCAGAAGAATCATTTGTTCAAACACTTGGCTACAGGCGGACCCGGCTACGACGAAACTGATGGGGCGCGGAAAAAATTTCGTTGAAGCGAAAATTTCGTTCTAGTGAAATAAAAAAAATATTGTGATCTGAGCTAGGAAAACAAAGGAACGTTTATTCTCAAAATTCAAAAAATGTCCGCTGCTTCTTATTCTTTCCCACCAGCGTCGCGACGTGATTCTCACCCATGTATAGCAAGACCATGGTGAAAAGCACGCTGAAAGAACGCCTGAAACCGCTTTCGTGAACAAACCAAACAGTTGCATTAACACGTTAACACCAGCAGCTGTCTGCCATCAAAAGTATCCGGCAACGCCGAGATGGAGGCAGGGTATCGTGGAACGACGACTTTTGCATTATTCTATACCATTCTTATCATCCATCACTCGTGGCTAGCTGATTTTGTTGATAATGCGGACGAACAGCAGCTCTGATTAGTTAGTACCACACTGGCCAAGCGAGAACGTAATGATAAGCACCGGAATCGGAAAAGACATCGTTCCACGGTTGCACCCAGCAGCTGCATGAAGGAAGACATGAACTGAGCGACTGAGCTTCAGCTTAAGATCGTCTGCGGCTCAAAAGCAAGCCAGTGGCAAAAGCAGGGCAGTCGGGCAGTCTCGTTGCCATCACTATCGAGCAATGGTGACACCCATGCTGGCTGAACAGCGGCGGTATAGCGACAGTTTCTGGCGGTGCCAACGTGTGTTGTAGACTTTTTTGGCGCATTTGTCAGGCTCTGGAAATGCATCGAAATGTTAGAGATTCGGTTTCCTGCATAGCAATAAGTATCTGAGCATGGAATCGCATCGTAAAATTTCGTTGAAGCGGGACGATTGAAAAAAAAAGTGTTCGTTGTTGCGACAACATTTATGCATTGACTCCTATGGACCACTGATGGGAATCGTGAATTTTTCATTGTAGTGGAAATTTCGTTGAAGCGGCATTCGTTGTTGCGGAGTCCGACTGTACTTCATGACTACCTTTCTTTGATGCATCATATCTCTGCAGAGGGACCTCACTGAGGCTTCGTTCTTTCAGTAATAAAAAAGAAAACATCGATGATGCTTGTGAGAAACCTTTCCTGAATCTGTTCAGAAGTAGTAAGTTTGTGTGCATCGCTTGGGTTTCTGAGGTTCTGGCAGCACACCTCTCTTTAGCAATAAAGTACTTTTTATACAGCTTTCAAACACACTGGCTGCTTTCTTCATGACGAATATTGCAAAGCCATGCTGCGTGGTGTCATCAAAAAATGTCATTCTTTCCCTGATTCTGAAACGTGAATTTCTCGCTCGTGAGATCAGTGCCCTTTTATGTAGGGAGGGTGAAATGTAATGGCAATCTCCAAGGGAAGGACTATCTTATGTAATAATTGGTACGCTAACAAGAGCACACTTTCTTGACATTTGCGCACCAACTAGGCAGCAACGGAAGGCAGAACACATGAAGCGAGCATTCATATCATTACGGAAATGAAGTAAAGGAAGAGGAAGGACAGAATCAGCTGACAGGCGTGCGAGTGTGCCAATCAGCCATTGTGATTCTCGCCTGAGGTTGTTCCTCTGTAATTGCGTTTATACAGAAGTCACTGACCCCGTAACATATTGGTGGAGGTGCTGGGTAACCATCAGGCAATGGAGCTTCGCAGCGGACGCCGCATCGGTTTTCCAGCCATGGCCAATGCTGAGCCCTCCGCGTCAACGTCAGTGTCTCCGAAGAACACGGCGTCGCAACCATACGTTTTCACGCCACTTAAGGATTCTGGTACATTCTGCGGGACTGATGGCGTCGACGTTGACGATTGGTTGGCCATGTTCGAACGAGTGAGTGTGCCGAACAGATGGGATCCCACACTTCAGTTGGCTAATGTGCTGTTTTACTTGAGAGGCACGGCGAAGGTGCGGTACGAAAACAATGAAGAAGAACTCACTAGCTGGGACCAATGCAAAGAAAAGATGCGAGAGGTGTTTGGCGAAACCGCCAGTCGTAAGATCGCCGCCAAAAAGGAATTGGCCTGCCGTGCCGAATCCCCAACGGAATCATGCCTCGCATACATTAAAGACGTGCTGGCCTTCTGCCGAAAGGCCGAAAGCGACATGACAGAAGGTGACAAGGTAGAGCATGTCCTGAGAGGGATTGCGGACGACGCGTTCAATCTCCTGCTGTGCAGGCGCTGTTCCACCTTGGACGCGATCATCAAAAAGTGTCGTCAGTTTGAGCAAGTAAAAAGTCGCCGCATTCTGCAAACATTGACCGCAGTCAATGTTTGCAGAATGACCCAGTCCGCACCACAACACGGCGGCGACGGTCGTTGTGGTGCGGATTGGTCGTGGTGCGGACTGAGCGCAGAGTTATCCAAGCGGAAGTTGACAAAATGCTCGACAAAGGTGTCATAGAACCATCAAGTAGTCCTTGGTCCTCCCCTGTCGTCCTTGTGAAGAAAAAGGACGGTACCTGGCGCTTCTGCGTTGACTATCGTTACCTCAACAAGATCACGCGAAAAGATGTATACCCACTACCCCGCATCGATAACGCGTTGGGCTGCCTGCAGGGCGCTACGTACTTCTCGTCTATTGATCTTCGGTCCGGCTACTGGCGGATTTCTGTTGATGAGATGGACCGCGAGAAGACGGCCTTCATTACACCGGATGGTTTATACCAGTTTAAGGTGATGCCTTATGGACTGTGTAACGCCCCTGCCACATTCGAAAGAATGATGGACTCTCTCTTGCGTGGTTATAGGTGGTCTACTTGTCTCTGTTACCTAGACGATGTGATAGTCTGTTCATCTACTTTCGATAGCCACCTGATTCGTCTCGCTGCAATTCTCGCAGTCTTCAGAACAGCTGGGCTACAACTAAACTCCAAGAAATGTCAATTTAGCCGCCGTCAGATTACCATTCTGGGTCATCTTGTAAACGCCCATGGCGTCCAACCAGATCCCGAAAAGATCGGCGCCGTCCGTAGCTTTCCGGTGCCCTGTTCTACATCCGACGTCCAGAGCTTCATCCGCTTATGTTCCTACTTTCATCATTTTGTGAAAAACTTTGCCGACGATGCCAGGCCACTCACAGATTTGCTGAAGAAGGATACCACATTCTCATGGGGCCCTGAGCAGGAGTGTGCCTATCAGCCATTGTGATTCTCGCCTAAGGTTCCTCTGTGATTGCATTTATACAGAAGTCACTGACCCCATAAGAAAATTGTGTATTATTCTCTTCATTCGTGTGTAACTTTTATGTTATGCAAGCACTCATTAGCTCACCCAATTTAGCTTATTCCTATGCGTATCTTGATCCTGACCTTTCTCTTTCAAATTACACTCCAAAAGTCTTTCACCTTTTGGGATGCCTTTCCTTTTCCTGTCAATGTGCGCTCAGTACTTCCAGGTCATGAATGGCATGCTTGCTATTGGCTTGACATGGCATTTTGGATATGAAAGCAATCAGTGCAAGGTTTTTATGAAAGGAAATGTGCGTACACCAGAGGGCAATTATTCTTACTTGAAAGAAGGATATCTCATAGCGTGCAGTTTTTTTTAGTGTACTGAGAGATCAAACTCTTCGAGTGCAAACGATACAGAAACGTACTACACTTGTGCCGACATCTTTCGTGCTTACTGCAGGTGATCCTAGTGTCCACCACGGCAGCACCCAGCCCCATGTCTTCAGGCTTGCAACGTCCACACCTGAGTGTGCCCGTGGTGAAGACAGTCTCTGCACCGGGCACAGCACCACTTGTTCATCAGGGCAAGGCACCTGTGGTCATGGGCCTACAAGCTTCCTCAGCCGCTCATCCTTCTTCCCCTGCCGCCCTGACCAGTGTCACATCTGTTGTCACCACTCCAGGTGTGTGGCTTGCGATTTCGGCAGTTGGGATTTCAATGTGTGTTTTTCAATTATGCAGTCTATCGCTTAAGAAGGCAAGATCTTCATTCTGTGACAGAAGACTTGCACGTCTGATCGATGACTGGGGTAGTTAACTACCATATGAAATCTGGGCTTTTGCAAAAAGGCTACTTTCTGTCGGCAGTCCCCATTTGATACACGAATTGTGCCTGCTACTCTTGTTTTGGCATGCACAGGAACCCGGCACATGTCATTCTTGTTCTGCTCCAGGTTGCTTGTCATCACCGTCTACAATCGGCGAATCACACTGAAGTCAAAATCACCGATTTGGAAATCTTTGTAGTTAAGTGAAATGCGGGTAGCAGCATGTGTTTGCAGCACGTTTTGACATCAGCTACATAATAAGTCAAGTGGTGCAGTCAATCTCTATGTGACCAAAGATTATCACAATACATGCTAACCGGTATGTCTGAGACTAGACGCTACAGTTTAAGCAGTCAGCGAATACATAAGGATCTAAGGGACTTGGTTGGTGATTCACCACTACTACTTTTTAACCTTTAACTCGCTAACTAATACCAGGGCTGCTGTATTCTTTGCCAGAATCGAAACACATCAGTTCAACGAACTTCAACATAATGCTCTCCAATACCGGTGCAGTGCCATCAGCATCCGTGGCAATGACTGGCGAGCCGGGTGTGGTGCGCCTGCGACCACGGGCGGTGACCGTGAACCCCCGCATGCCTGTTCGAGTGCCACGCGTTCCTGCCCCGGTTCCTCCTTCGATGGGTGGTGGGGCTCCACAGCTGCCGTGTCCATCACCTTCATACGGCAAGGCCACCATCTCGGTGCCCAAGGGGGCCATCATGCAGTATCGCCACGAAGGCAGTGAGTGGCTGACCTTTGGCCATCTGCCACCTGCTGGTGGCCTGCGTGCAGACAACGTCGATTGGAACAGACAGAAAAGTGTGCAGTTGAGAGGAGTCCTTGACATTGCGTCTTTGCATTTAACCTCTTTCACCTCATTATGTTTGTGTAGATCGGGGGAACCATGCGTGGGGAAGAATGAAATGATGCAGGTGCTTTGAGGGTGTCCCTGTCGAAAAAAGGGAAAAAAAAGCATTGCTTCCGTAAGCAGCCAAAACTACCTTGTGAGCAGCCCGACAATAGAGCAAGAAGGGTAACGAACAATAGTTCTTGCTGGGTACCAATTGGGCGGTTGTGCACTGCCCATGAGTGTTCTCTGATGTCAACTACACTCACCTTACTCATGGAACGTCACACGGGGCCTCGGTGTACGTCATGCCTGTAGCAATGTCATGAGGAGCTGCCAACTCAGATGAGGACTCCCGCTTACTTCAAAACCAATATAAAATCTTAGAGCTAACTTCCAGCACTAATAATTGATAAGAAGTGCCTCCGTATGCAGGATAATCAAACAACACAAACATCTTGAGGTTTCAATTTTGGTGTCTGGGGTCCTTTAAATCCATAGTGGTAGAATAACCGGTTGCTGGAACTACCACATTTACTCGCGTATAGGACGCTTTTTTTTTTTCTCGAAAAATCGTAGCAAAGTTGTGGGTGCATATACTACACGGGGCAAATTTTATGAAAACTTTTTGAGGATGAGCGGAAAATGCGGTAGTCACACACAAAAAAAAAGGTAGGTCGCTTCGCCTTTTGAAATTAATTTACACTTGAACTTGATATAATGAACCCGGATACAACGAAATATCAATTATAGCAAAGTAACTGAAAAATAGTCTTGCAATAGATATAGTGTTACGAATAAACCTTTATAACGAATTTTGGATATAAAAAAGCTACCGTAATTACTCGCATAATCCTTGCACTTTTTTCGGCAAAAAAACAATGCAAAGTTGGGGAGGTGCGATAATTAAGCCGGAAAAACTTTCCACGAAAACGTACAGAGCGAAAAAGAAAACAAAGTGGCCACAAATCGGGATTCTCACACCAGCAACTAACAGCAAGCTTTGAGAAGTACTAATTAAAATTTACCTCAATAATAAAAGCTGAGGTTCAACATAAGGCAAGATTTATTTGATACACAAAAAGTGCAAGCAAATAGTGCAGAATGAGAATACCATACGCAAAGCTTGTGGGCATTGTGATAGCGTTCATCACTCAACTGGAGACCTCAAAAAGTAAGCATAGGATGTCAGTATTGGGCTGGTGGCTATTTAACAGAATTGTCCTCAGTTTCCTTCTGAAGAAATAAAGTTTACCATCAATCCCAGTCTTAGGCACACGGCAGGCCCAACCTGTCTTGGTGGCTTTCAGCTGCCGTCACCAGTAGCGAACACAAAACTCGTCGACTCCAAAGCGCCTACCGGCGGCCCTGTTGCCGTTGTTTAGTGCATAATCAATCACTTTCAACTTTAAAGCAGCCAGGTAGCTTCAGTATCGCCCCATAACGTGACAAGATTACCAACAAAACATACAAAGCACGCCGCAACGCGCACTTGCCGCTTTGGCTTGGCTCGAATTGGATATCTGTGCAATGATAGTACGCTTGATGCTTAAGAGAGACCGCCAGATGGCGCGTGCTATCATCATCAACGGCTGGAACGAGCAGACAACGTTATTGCGTCAATTTTTGGTGGTGCGATAATTACCCGAGGGAAAAAAATCATATTTTTGTTGGACAATGTGGGGAGTGCGAGAATTATGTGAGCGCGAGGATTATGCGAGTAAATATGGTAATTTTGTGTAAGATGCAACTTTGTTATAGCGACGTTTGAGTGCACGCATACACTGTTTGGAAACAGCTTCTTTGTTTCACTTAGCTCATCTTCGGTAATTGATGGCGCTATTTTTTGCAAGCTGTCTTTGCGCCCCCCCGTACACGTTATAAAAGCATTTCGTGCATATCTTTTCACTTAATTGTTGAATCGCAACAGTGGTATCTGCTGTTATCTCGAGGCGCACCTTTTCCCGTTAAGCGGGTTGATAAATCGCATGTGCGTTAGAATCGAGTACGAAAAAAAATGAATACGGTCATTCTATTGCCATCGGCATTTTCAAAATGGTTGCTCCCTAGGCGTTCGGCCATTTCTGCCCATGTGTTTCCCATGTGCGGCACTTCGTACGTGTGCTGAGGAGTTCGTCATCTTGTAGTGCATTACCATCGACGACATGGAAGGACTGACTCCAAAAACTCGAGTGCACCACGATGCTACTTTTAAAAGGGAAGTCATCGCGTGTGCAGAAACGGACGGAAATCGGGCCACATCGCGGTCGTTCGGAGTTTTTGAAATGTGCGTGCGGGACTGGCGGAAACAAAAGCAGAAGATTGTCGACAGCAAAGCTTCACGCAAAGGCTTCAGTGGACCACAGCAGGGTCGGTTTCCGCAAATTGAAGAGCTGCTCGGCGAGTATGTGCTTGAGCAGCGAGCGGCACAGCGGCCCGTGACGACAGAACTGCTCCAAGTGCGGGCTATGCAGTTAGCCTTAGAAAAAGGTGTAATGCGGAGCCAGTTTAAAGCGAGCAGTGCTGGCTAACTAACTTTAAGAAGAGGAAAGGCTTTTCCTTCCGAAAGTGAACGGGCATATGCGAAAAATTCTGCGGAGGAGTAGGATAAAAAGCTTCACAGTTTTCACAGGTTCGTCCTAAACTTGCGGCACAACAACGGCTACCTGCTTGGGCAAATCGGGAATGCCGATCAGGCGCCTCTTTACTTCGATATGCCTGGCACCGCAACCGTCGAGAAGAAGGGGGCGAAGCAAGTTCGCATGCTGACGTCGGTCCACGGTAAAACTACAGTGACGGCAACCCTCTGTTACACGTCAGATGAGCACAAGCTTCCCCCCGTACCTCATATTTAAATGGAAGACGCTCCCGAAAGGAGTTGTTTTTTCTAGTGGTGTGATCGTGCAAGCCGGCGAGAAAAATGGGTGCGCGTTGCAATCGATGTCATAATTTTTTTTTTTTCGTCGTGGAAATCGGGTGCGCGTTACAATCAAAGGCGCGGTAGAATCGAGTAAATACGGTAATAATGAAAAAAACTGAGGCGAAAGTTGTTTGTTTGCGGGACTGCAGCGGATGAATGTAGCTGGTGCGTTTATTATGTGGGGAAATAAAATTCAAATTTTGACAACTGTAGTTGGGGGTGTATCTATTATGCGAGTGCATTCATTATAAGTAAATACAGTATTTTCATCCGCTACTCAAAAACTACATGCAAGAAGTGCTAGCGTAGCTTTTGACGTAACCAAGAGAAAAAATAACAGCAGTACAGTCTTTGGTTAAAAAGTTTGTTTTCACTATGTGTTGTCAGTGAAATATACACAGAGCTCTGAAGTTTCTCAGTGGCGACTCTATTACCTTGTCCCACCCTGTTGCAGCAGTGAAGATAATTGCTCAAAGCCAGCTGCCCATCTCGGGTGCCAAGCTCGTGACCAAGGCAGGGCCTGGCTCCACCATTGCGACCTCCTCTTCCTCATCCTCCTCCACCTCCCTCAACGTTCCACCACGGGTTTCTACAGTCTCCATTACAAGTAGGTCGCGAGTAGCTGCTTTATATTGTCATGCCCCGAACAGAGTTTATTGAGACGCGCTCAGCTGTGGCGATCTCAAGGCACGTCCTCTTTTTCTTCACCTCTCTTAACCGTAGACCCACTACACACAGGTGCACATACCCAAACTACAATTGTAACATCTCTCTGCGCTCAGACAAAGCCCACCGGGCGAGTCAGTCAGTCTTTCTAAGAATGAACGGCTATAAACGGGCAATATGTGTAAGTTCTGTCTTTGCAGAACGTCGGCCATTGGCGTGAATGGGAGCAGCGCGGTACGTCATGTCACTTAATGCGGCCAACAATGACATAGGGTACAACATAATGCGCCAACAGTTTTTACATAATCGCCGTTTTCGCACTGGAGTCCAAAGCCACATCAATTCGCCGTGTTCAAATGTGATGTGTCGGCATTGTCTGTCGAACCGTACCTTCGTGCGTTGTTGGGAAGCAAGAGTGCACAAATGAGCAAGTTGTCTGGCCTCTTCCGTACGACAGATAGTCTCAGATATGCGGGATCATTGTGATCTAAAAAAAAATGGCAGTATATCCATGGAGTGAATGATGGAGAGTGGGGCGAAGCATCCGTCCGTTCATTCGTTCTTGCTTCCGTTCGTCCATGCGTGCGTCTGTGTGGTCGTCCGTGCATCCATCCGCCCGTCCGTGCGTGGGTCTGGTCGTGCGTCCACACGTCCATCTGTGCGTCCGTCCCTGCGCTCGTCCATGCATCTGCTCCTGCGTCCGTTCATGCATCCATCCGTCCGTGCAGCCATCCGTGCGTCCGTCCATGCATCTGTTTGTGTGTCCGTTCATCCACCTATTCAACACTCCAAGTACCACCATTTCGCATCTTTTCATCATATATTCCTCATATAGAAGCGCCACCATCCAGCGGACATTCCGAGGACTGATCGAGAGAAGGCACACGCACACTTTTTTATGGCTTGCGCTTCATGTCTACTTCCCACCTTTAACCACCTCGAGTTCATGGTATATACTAGTTCACTGTATTCATGGCACTGCGGCCCAACGCTTGCTAAACCTTTCTAAAACCAAGAAGGTTACGCCCAGCGAGTATAACGTAGCAACCCTTTCTTGTCAGATAGTGCTCAATGTACATGCCAATGGCTGCTATGGAGGAATGAGAGACAGGAGAATTCGTCTTTCAGTTAACGCACACGCTGCGAATGTTTTATTGTTCAACAATGCACAGAAGAAATCTCTCACCGGCACCACCTTGGAGGTCAAAATGTAAGACTGGTTACACACTACTACTACTACTGCTACTACGAGGGGCGAACGGTTGCCGCTATAAGGAGCTTCGCCCCTAAAACTGGAAAATTGTGACGAGTGTATAGCGTAGCGGTCTAGCATAAAGAAGAAAGAAGGGACTGTAGCCGGTAGTCTCACGCTGTGCGGTGTTGAAGGAATAAGCAATAAAAGGCAGAACATCGTCCTAATTTTTGTGATCTGATGACACATACCTAGAAAGCAGTTCATGAGAGTTCTGTTTGTGTGTTCAATGAGAACATTTGTTTGAGGGTGATAGAGCATAGAGGGTCGAAAACTTGAAGCACACAGACGAAGCATCTTTTCGGCGACTTCTGCCATGAACTGGAGTCCACGGCCACTAATAATGACTTTTGCAGATCCGTGTCAGAGAATCACTTAGCGTAGCATGAAGAAGCACAAGTCACGTGCAGTAGCCGATGGTATAGCGGCCATCTCATAGTATCGGGTCAGATGATCGGCATACAAAATGATTTAACGATATCCTTTGGAGGACCGGGGAAAGGGACCGAGTCGGTCGGTTCCAACTTGCTCAAATGGAGTTCTTGGAGGTGGCTTAGGACGTAGCCTTTCTGGAGGAGTACTTGTAGAACGCTTTCGTCTTTGACATTCATTGCAGCTAGACACATATTGCTGCATAGTCTGATGCATTTTAGGCAAGTAAATCCTTTCTTGAAGGCGGTAGAGAGTTCTCGTTGCTCTTAAATAGCCGGATGTTGGATCATCGTGCATGGCTTTCAAAATTGAAAAGTAGAGACTCTTGGGGACTACCAGAACATAGCGCGAACCTGTAGTACAATAGTTCTTGTATAGTAGCCCGTTGCGCATGCAAAAACGAGTGGCTGATGAATTCTGTCTGCTAGCAAGAAGTTACTGTAGAGCACTGTCCTTTTGCGGCTCCTAATTGCACTCTTGTCAGAGAATCCTTTCTCCAATGATGCAATGTACCCGTCGAAGTTGTCCACGTCACAGTCCATCGAAGGAAGTGGCAACCGCAAAAGGCAATCTACATCAGCGTGCCGGCGACCACTTTAATAAGCAACTCTAAAGTCGTACTCTTGTAGGCAGAGTGTCCAATATGCAAGTCTACTGGATGGGTCGTGCAGATTGACCAGCCAACACAGAGAATGTTGGTCTGTCATGACGGTGAAGGGGCGTCTGTAAAAGTACGACCAAAAGCGTTGTACTGCGAAGGCCACTGCAAGAGACTCCTGTTTCGTAACAGTGTAATTACACTCAGGCTTCTGAAGGAGTGACTCGCATATGCCACGGCATGTTCTTTAGTGCCGACACGCTGAACCAAAACAGCACTGACACCAACGTCACTAGCGTCCGAGAGCACTTCCGTCGGAGCCATAGGATCGAAGTGTCGGAGAATCGGGTGGGACATCAATCGGAACTTCAGCTCGCTAAAAGCGGACGCACATTCCGCGGTCCATTCCAACTGCACTTATTTTTAGAGCAGACACGTGAGTGGATGCGCGATATTAGCGAATGCAGGAATGAAGCGACGGAAGTTCGAACTTAGTCCCAGGAAGCTCTGTAGTTTTTTTACTGGGCGAGTCTGCTTGAAGGCTTCCACTGCTGCCATCTTCGCTAGATCAGGTCATATCCCCTCTTTGTTCACCAAGTGGCCTAGGATGAGTGTTTTACTCTCTCCGAAATGGCATTTTCTTTAGTTCAGTACCAAACATGACTTGCTTAAACAATTTAGCACAAGGTTGAGTCATGTGTTGTGCTCACAGAACATGCATTTAAAGATAACTACATCATCCGAATAGCACATGCAGATTTCCCATTTCAAATCACGCAAGATGTTGTCCATGAAGTGCTTGAATGTAGCTGGCGCATTACACAGCCCGAATGGCATCACATTAAATTCGAAAAGTCCATCGGTTGTTACAAATGCAGTTTTCCCCTTATCTTTCTTGTGCATCAGTATTTTCCAATATCCTACTCTTAGATCGACAGATGAAAAGTAGGAAGCTGATGAAAGGCAATCGACAGCATCATCGATCCGTGGAGAACGATATATGTCCTTTTTGGTGATGGCGTTGAGATGATGGTAATTCACGCAAAATCCCCATGAGCGCTCTTTCTTTTTAACCAAGATTACTGGCGCTGCCCATCGACTGCACGATTCCTGGACAACATTTTTTTTGGCATGTCACGAACTTGGTCATTGATTACCTTGTGCTCCGAAGGTGACCCATGGTATGGTTGCTGTCGGATAGGCGGATTACATCCCGCCTAAATGCGGTGTTGTATACGAAAAGGGGAAAATGATGGCGGATCGTCCTTCTGGGCAGTCGAACACTCTAAAGTGTTTCGTTAGGATACTCGCCAGTTCACGGCGCTGGGTTGTGCTTAGCGCTTTGTTGATCATAGTCATAATCAGAGTCTGTGGCGTGCGCATTGACTGAACTAGGCTCTTCTGGGGAATCGCGGCACTCTTCAAAGATTACAAGAGAAAATACTCGCTGTTCATGAATCACCGCTGGTTTCAGACCCTCCGGCAGTATCGTGGGTTCATTGGAACAGTTGATGGTCAATGAGCAAGTGCGCCCTTGAACAACTGGCAGCGTACAATAAAGTATCAGAACATTCTTTTTCATGCAACTAAGGTGTATCGGCTCTATCATGGCGTCAAATGTTTTTTTGGTGGAAGGGGAACATGTGATTGGGACACACTTTGCTGACAATGGTGGGACAACTGTATCCATGCGTACGCAAAAGGCACTTTCGGTACATGGTGCGTGTTCCATAAATGCCGACGAAATAACAGAATCTACAATAATTTCTCTCGTTCAACAATCGACATTGACATCACAAAGCTTTAGTAGATCTAGTCCCAGTACTACGTCATCCGTGGCAGGAGGTAGAACTGCGAACTCGGCGTTAAATAAATGACCACCCAAGCTAACTTCAACACTGCATACACCAACAAAATATAGGGGCTCATAATTCACTCCACGAAGCGTATCGGCGCAGTCCCAGCAAAACATCACTTTTCGCTTGAGAAGGCATTTGAACGCGAAACTCATCACTGTAATAATTGCTTCTATGTCCACTAAGGCCATAGTCGAAATGCTGTCTATACACACAGACAGCTTATTCTTAAACATACAAATGTATGGAGGTATTTTTGTAGAAATCGTGAGATGGTCCAGTGACCTCATTTCCAACGGCCGCGTCGACTACCGTATAAACCGGACTATAGGTCGAGTAGTAATATAGGTCGACCCCCCAAGTTCAGGCTACCGAAAAAGAAAAAAAAAAGAAGAAAACAACCCAAAACTGCCGAACCACATTTATTTGCGAATTGGGCGCACTGCATCCCGATCGTCGGAGCTCCCCTCTACCACCATCGCAACTGCTCCTATTCGTCCGACGAAGCACAACTGTCTTCTGAAGACGAGAGTTTGTCGCTGGCCGCCTCCCACAGTGCGTCGTCTTCAGTGCCATCCAGCGAGTTGCTGATGCAACCTTTCTTGAAAGAATTTTCCACCATGGAATCCGGCAAGGAGCGCCAGGCGGAAAGCACCCAGCCACAAACAGTCGCAAGCGGAGGCCTCTGTAGGCGCCCCGTCGGTGTCTTGGGGTTGTTGCCGGACATCCACTCTTGGTATTCCAGGTGCACTCGGTCCTTGAACGGCTTGTTTAGTACAACGTCGAGCGGCTGGAGGGTGGACGTCATACCACCTGGTATCACAGCTAGGTCCGTTTTCCCGTCGCCGAGTGCGCGTTTCACTGCGTCGGTCAAGTGGCCACGAAACACATCCAACACCAGCATGCTGCGAAGACGCAGCAGTGCACCTGGCCGACGGTTCCACACCACTCGTATCCATTCGAGCATCATGGCCTCGTCCATGTATCCCTTTTTGTTGACGCGAACGACAACACCGGGCGGGAACACTTCCTTCGGCATTGTCTTGCGTTTGAAAATGATGAAGGGCAAAAGCTTTCTACCATCTGCCGTGCCTGCCAGCAGGACGGTGAAGCGCGAGTGCTTGTTGCCAGTGGACAGCAGCTTCACATCCTTGGCGCCTCGCTGCGTGATCGTGGTCGACGAAGGCATGTCAAACCACACGGGGGTCTCATCAGCGTTGCCAATCTGCCCCATCATGTAGTCGTTCTGCTCCCGAAGCCGGTTTACGAAGCGCTGAAAGTTTATGAGCTTGTCCTCGAACTCCTCCGGCAAGTTTTGACAGATGGATGTGCGCCGCCGGAGAGAAAATCCTTTGCGTCGCATAAATCGACGCTCTCAAAGTTCGGTGCACGAAACTCTTCTCTCGTGAGCCCAGCTTCCCGAGCGAGTTCCACTGCTTTCTTGCGAATGGTATCCACGGTCACTGGCAGCGAGCGCGCACGAACTTCCCGCACAAAGTCCGCTAGCTTATCCTCCAGCTGCGGATGAACAGCACTTCGTCCACGAAACGACATTTTTCAAGGATTGCACATCTGCAGCTTCCCTTTCTGCGCCCTCCAATAGCGCACGCTTTTTTCTGATACACCAAAGCGGCGCTGAGCAGCCATATTCTCGTTCGCTTCTGCGAACTTAACATCTAGTTTAAACGCAGCTGAGTACTGCCTCCTCAAACCGCTAGACATATTCAGTGAACGAAAAAAATAAAGGCCACTAAAAATGCAGCGCAATGTCAAGCGGAGCGAAAACTCGGGACAGATCGGAAGCAAATCACGAACACAAAAAAAGAAAAAACAGAGTGCGATTGGATTTGGATGCGGATATGGCCGCGTCTGGCTTCACAAGCACATGCAAGCCATATGTTGCCAGACAGCGTCGCACTTTCGGCTAGACACCACTATATAAGACGAGGGGCAACTTTAGCTTATTATTTTATTGAAAATATCTCGACCTATATTCCGGTTTATACGGTAGTTCTCCTGATAGGGCGACGCATATCGGTGCCAACAAGATGGCGATCAGCTTTCACGAGGAGCAGGCGGAGGCGTCAAGCTGTGATTGGAGGCCGGAGAGGGGTTTCGCAGCATCCCTGATTTGTGGTTGGTTGATCTTTTTGTGAACATATAGCCACTTGAACCACAAGGTCGCTCAGATGTAGACTGGTGGTACCTCTGCCGCTGGCGGCGATGGCAGTATCTTGCAATGTGACCCTCGCTGCCACAGCTGCTGCACACGGGCAGAGGACATTCAAAGAAAAGCTGTTGCGAGCGCTCAGCCATGAAGGGTCGTCTCATGGATTGCGAAGGCTCTGTAGTCTGGACTGTAGCTGTCCGTAGCTGTGTGCCGCGGCTGAGACACGATAGTGGTGCCCATAGTGCTGCTCAGATGCGAACGTTTCTCAATGCGGCCACCTTCTTCCTGGTTTAGTGCGATCAGCAACCCACACTGACAGTGGCAAAGGAGCACATGGTGCTACTGGCGTTGAGTACTGCAGAGAATAGGTGACATCGTGCTGCCGGAGTTCTTCACGCACCATTTGCCGAGTAGTTGAAGCAAGGTCGGCGGGCGGACTCGCATGAATGCTAGCGACTGTAGTTACATTTGCCAATCGCCCAAATTTAAGTGCAATGCGGCGGCGGGTCTTCAACGTCTCAAAAGTACGGCAATGACAAAGAACATCCGAGACAGTGGTGAGATCTTCTCGACCTATCAGATAGTTATAAACATCTTCGGCGATACTCTTGAGAATATGTCCAACCTTACCTTCTTCCGACATCCGTGGGTTTATAATCTTGCACAGTCTGAGGACTTTCTCGATATACGTGGTGCAAGTCTCCACAGGAGTCTGAGCTTTTTGAGCAAGTGTCCTCTCAACGCATTTCTTCATGGAGTCCGAGTCGCTGAAACATTTCTTTACTTCTTGAACAAAAAGGTCACATGTTGTTAACGACTCTTCGTGATTTTCATACCACATGAGAGCGGTTTCCGTCAAAAAGAATGCTACATACTCAAGCTTGGAGTTAACGTTCCAGTGGTTGTAAAGGCTCATCCTGTCATAGTGCTTGAGCCACTCGTCCACATCTTCTCCTCCTCTTCCAGCGAACGGACGTGGTTCCATGTAGTGGCGAATAGGTGCATCCGGCATGGTCCTGGGCTCGGTAGCAGCAGGCCCTGTGTCTTCCCCTCGTTATGGAGCATAGAGAAAGTCGTCAGTGAAAGACCGGCAAGGTGACGGCTCTGGCGAAGTTGAAACGGTTGTGGCTCCGTGGTACGTTTACGTCGCGCACCCCTCACCTACACCTCTCTGTCATGCCCCGAATGGAGTTTATTGAGACGCAATGCAGCGGTAGCTTCAGCAATCTTCAGTTTGAACCGAGACTGTCACGATCGCAAGGCACATCCTTTTTCTCTTTTAACCATAGACCCCCTGCACACAGGTGCAAATACCCAAACTACAATTGTAACAATATTGTACTTACAAGTTCAAGAAGTGTTGTGCAATTATAGGCCATTACAAGCACAGTGCCTAAGCTGTGGCTAGACTGCAGGACTGCCAGAGACAAATGGAGCTCTCAGTTCTGGAACTTACTCAAGACGTGGAAAAAAAGCGGAATAGTGAGCACGATATGCTCTCGCATCTTGTGCAGCCAAAGGAAAACATCTGTTTGGAGCTGGTCACTTCTGAGACAACTGTGCTGTACCGTACGCACGCACTTGGCGTGAAAGTTTCAATGCAGTGGTTTTTCTCTGCATCTGCGAAGCACGACACTCAACTCAGCAAGTACAGAAAGTTGCTTTCTTTCTGCAAAGCGCCGTGTACCTCAATGTGGTCCTAAGCAACGAGGCAACTGCTCGGCAGCCTAGTGCATTCAGGTTGTCATTGTTGCCTATCCAAAGCACGCACTAAGCAGGCTTAAGGGGGCAGACTGGTCTTAGACATTTTTTGTTTATTTCTTCAGTGATCTTGATCAAACTGCACAGGATTATGCAGTTTTTTCTGCTGATTTCAAATATTTATTTAGTTTTCCTATAACGAATCTTGTTCCTGAGATAACTTAAGTTCACACCCTATTGTTTAAGGCCGCCATAGAAAAAAGGGCTTAATTAGAAGTGACACATAAGATATGCCAACATAGACTAATAACTATAGATTGAAACTATGGAAGAGTTTTCTGTTTTAAGGCCTTTCTTGGTTATTTTAGAGCAAAATGAACTAACCATTTTCAAAAGCAGTTAGATTTGTGTTACAATTTTGATGAATAATTAATTAAAAGGACTTGCGCTCTAAATTCTGCTCCCATACTTGCATTCTACACACATACAGGTTTCCATTGCAAAAAAAAAAAAAAAAATGCTGTACCGGTCCTAGCTGCAGAGATATTGAGGCCTCAAAATTGAACAGTTGTAAATTTACTTTTTTGAGAAAAATAGAAAAAACTAAAAGCACACAGCTTCTTCAAAAAGCAACAGTCATGGTGCGCATGTTTTGCAATCCTCATAAAGGTGCTCATAAATTCATAGCAGAGCTTCTAACACAGGTGCCGGCAAATTACAAGGAAGCCTCAAGGTCTATTCCTCATTATATTGCATGTTCTGCATGTTAACAGCGCCAAGAATCTGGACAGTTATAATGACATTACAAAAAATTACTACTTCCTGGTGTGTGAAAGTTTGCAGAGAGATAGAAAAATACTTGCAGATACCAAATATGTCAATTTTAAAAATGAATTTTTTGTCGCTTTTTGGTCCCAAAGACCAGTCTGTCCCCTTAAAGTAGCGCTAAGCCATACCTGTGCCCGAGCAGATAGATGACGGTTATAGAGTTGGTGATAAGTCATACCGGCGCACTTCGGTGACACATTCAACTTTTGTGGCACAAAAGCCGTACGCATGCTACGCACGTATTGATATGCCTAGGACCCAAACCACTCTAGGCGATCAGCAAATGCATTGGCTCTATGCGACTTGGTTGGGGATTCTCTGCTACTGCATTTTAATTGTTAGTATGTTTAAAACAGGTACGTGATAACGAGGTCTGACTGTACTTCTAATGAATCATAGCCAAGGCGATCTCTATCGTCAAGAACTGAGGTACTCGTCTATACAGTAGACACTCAGTAAATGGAAATCTGTTAATTAAATGGAACTACTGTTTAAATGGAACTATTTCCTCTGCTATGCTTGGTTTGAGCCTTGTATTCTGCACCTATGTTCTTCTCTCAGTAAGTGGAACTCCCGTTAAGTGGAACATATTTTTCCGGTCCCTTCAGGTTCCATTTAGTGAGAATTTACTGTACTTGGAATTCCTCTTTGCCAGCATTTCCTTCCAATTACAAGGGGGCATTAGCAGCTCCTTAACCCAGTCACAGCTGATAGAATAGCAACATACTTGACAACATGGCTTTCATCATCTGCATTGAATAGCACCCCTGGTCTGACACTTTTTAAATTACAGAGTTAAAAGATCCTTACATCTCTCGTTTATCTCATTTGTTGATGCTTCCGTTTCTAGCAAAGGCAGTACGCCTGTCATTCTATAGAATCCCTATCTGTCAGTTCAGCATGCCATCACCAATCTTGGGGGTAAATCTCCTTAGGACCTAGCGTTGCCCATGTCCGGGGGTGTGCACGCTCATAGCACTGATGTAAAAACATCTGTGAAAACAGCTGTGGTGGCCAACAAAAGTTTAAAAGAACAGAATACAAATGTCAAACAAAAAACAGAAGGCCACACCACCATAAAAGCACCGACATTTACCCACTCCTCAACATAGCTCGGCATACTCACTCATGAGTACACTTCACACTCATTCATACTCATTTGAACATGATGAGTGTGAGTATGAGTGAGTACTGATGAGTATGAGTAGGAGTGAGTAGAACGTGAGTGAGTACTCATGAGTATAAGTAAGAGTGAGTATGAGCGTGAGTGGGTGCTCATGAGTGTGAGTAGGAGTCAGTATGAACGTGAATGAGTATTCTTCGTGTAAATAGGAGTGAGTATGAACGTGAGTGACTACTCTGAGTGTGAGTATAAGTGAGTATGAATGTGAGTGAGTACTCTGAGCGTGAGTGGAATTGAGTATGAACGTGAGTGAGTATTGTGAGTGTGAGTAAGAGTGAGTATGAACTGAGTGAGTACTCATGAGTGCGAGTAAGAGTTTGAACATGAGTGAGTACTGATGAGTGTGAGTATTCGTTAGTATGAACGTGAGTGAGTACTCATCAGTGTGAGTATCCGTGAGTATGAATGTGAGTGAGTATTCATCAGTGTGAGTAGGAATGAGTGAGAGCTTGTGAGTGTGAGTAGGAGTGAGTATGAACGTGAGTGAGTACTCTGAGTGTGAGAAGGAGAGAGTGTGAACGTGAGTGAGTACTCATGAGTGCGAGTAAGAGTTTGAACATGAGTGAGTACTGATGAGTGTGAGTATTCGTTAGTATGAATATGAGTGAGTATTCATGAGTGTGATTAGGAGTGAGTGAGAGCTCATGAATGTGAGTAGGAGTAAGTACGAACGTGGGTGAGTACTCATGAGTGTGAGTAGAATTGACTGCAAAGGTGAGTGAGTTGCTGTGAGTGTGAGTAGCAACGAGTAGGAAAATGAGTGAGTTACTATGAGTGTGATAAATATTTGTAACCATCGCAACGGCGTCCTCAATACGTTGGAAATAACGGGCACTATGGCATGCGAGCTTCCTGTACGTAAAAGCCTTCAGTTACAGTTTGGAAACTGGAGGTGCCATCCTACATCAGATGGGGGGGGGGGGGGGCGAGGTGACCGCGCAAAACTCGAGTTGAGGGTAGCCGTTCATTTTATTGTAATTTGAATTTTCTAGGCTGAATAACTTTGAACTGCCTGTCCTTCCATTCTTGCCAGCTTCTATTCTTGCTGCACTTACTTCTTGCGCTTCAGTATACGCAATGCGCTGATTATACATGTAAAACGAGGTCTTGAGAAGCCCTTTAACGAAAATCACCGCGCGAGTCGGTTCAGAAAAAAGAAATGCTCTGCGCAAGCGACAAAAAAAAAAAAAAAAAAAGCGCTGAAATGGCCCGTGAGAGAAAGCACATTGTGTGCGCTACGCACATTGTGCGCTACGCACATTGTGCGCAGCGATTTTGCAGTTTCTATCTCTGCGTTGTCCCTCAAGTGAAGGTTGCCTTGAACGAAAACCTTAAATGATCTCATGACCTCTCAAGCGTGAAGTTGTGTGCAAACTTCGCCTTCTCAGTGCCCCATTAAGAAAAAAAAAAGGAAAGCTTGGAGGACAGTTGAGCTTCGCCGTCAACAGTATAGTATGCGATAGGGTAATCGGACCCTGTTCGCATTGCCGTTTCAATCTCTACCCTCGCTTCACTTTTCGCCGGTTTATTATGCCTTCAACAGTGCAGACACAATGTGCAATAAGCGCCCAATCACCCTTGATAATTTATTCTATCATTCACATAACGCGGGCTAGTACAAAAACACACATAACGCAACTCGTTAATTACCGTTTCATTCGGCTGTCCGCGATAACCCTGCGTACGCACACTTCCAATCAACCTTAACCGCATCCGCAGATCCATAAATAAGGCCCCCCTGCAATCGTCAGTGCGGGCACGGAGCCAACGAAGCCTCCGCGTGAGCGCGACCCACAGAGGAAGGAAAACATCTCCGAAGGTACGCACAATTTCTTGAATGCAAAACTGCCGTACGCGACGCATTCCATCCGAAGGCGAGGCAGAGAGGGGAGGCGCCGTCTCAACGGTCGCGCAGGGCCACAGAACACCTACCAGTGGCCGGGCGGCCGGGGTGGCCGCGGCGCCGACGTGGCGGCGAAGCCCCGGCGTCCGCCTGTCCCGCTAGTGCAGTCAGAAGGGGCTAGGGGCAGTGGAACGAACGAAGCGGCCGAGCCGGATGGCATGGCAACGTCCTGGGTTCTGGCGGGTAATCATAGCGGCGGCGGTGTAGTATACTGAAGCTGTCGAGATCGTCTATATTTCGCGCGCGTGCGTCGTAGCCTACGAAAGCTCATTTTGAGTGCTTGTAACGCATTACTGAGATTCTAAACGATGTCTCAGCGTCTCCTACGCGTCATGGCACACAAATGAATGTGCAGGTGCGTCGTAATTGCGCTGAGTCATTGCTTGTTTGTGGAGCCTACCGACCCCAAAAGAAAGCGACAATTGTTCAGCTCGATTGTTTCTTGAGTAAGCTGAGTACACGTAACGCAACCTCAATGTTAATATTGATCATCGGCCTGACAACGTCCACTGCAGGACAAAGGCCTCTCCCATGATCCGCCACTCAACTCGGTCCTGTGCTTGCTGCTGCCATTATGTACCCGCGAACTTCCTAATCTCATCTGCCCACCTAACTTACTGTCTCCGCCTAACCCGTTTGCTTTCTCTGGAAATCCGGTCAGTTATGCTTAATGACCAGCTGTCATCCTGCCTACGCGCTACATGCCCGCCCCATGTCCATTTCTTCTTTTTGATTTCAACTATGATATCCTTAACCCCGGTTTGTTTCCTGATCCACTCTATTCTCTTATTGACTCTTAAGGTTACAACTACTATTTTCCTTTCCATCGCTCTCTGCGTCGTCCTCAATTTAAGCTGAACCCTTTTTGTAAGCCTTCCAGGTTTCTGCTCATTAAGTAAGTACCGGCAAGATGCAGCTGTTATATACCTTCGTCTTGAGGAGATAGTGACAATCTACCAGCCATGAGCTGAGAATGCTTGCCAAATCTTCTCCACCCCACTCTTATTCTTCTAGTTAGTTCAGTCTCGTGGCTCGGCTCGCAGGTACTACCTGTCCTAAGTAGATGTATATACCTTTTCCAACTTCAAGTGCACTGCCACCTATCTCGAAGCGCTGTTTTCTTTCGAGGTTGCTGTTCATTACTTTCGTTTTCTGCCGGTTATTTTGTAGATTCCAAGAGAAGGAAAGTGGGAAAGGGGGAGACAAAGTTTGGTGGGCAGATGAGATTAGGAAGTTTGCGGGTATGAAGTGGCAACAGCAAGCAAAGGACCGAGTTGACTGGTGGAACAGGGGAGAGGCCTTTGTCCTGCTGTGATGATGATGAGTATGTGAATGTAAAAGTACGTGGGTGAGTGCGCCTGAGTATGGGTAGGCGTAAGTATGAAGGTGAATTCTTATGCGAGTGCAGAGGTGAGTACTGAGGGCTTATGATCTTGAGCAGGTGTGAGTATGAAGTTGAGTGAGTAACTATGAGTCTTAATTGAGGTGCACGAAAAATTGAAGTACAAAAAGGAGACACCTGGACACAGCGTGCTGTCTCGAGGTGTCTTCCTTTTGTACTTCAATTTTTCGCGCACCTCAGGTAATATGAATTACCAACTCGCCCAGCGGTCCGTGTTTCTCTAAGAGTGTGAGTAGTCGTGAGTATGAACGTGAGCCATGAACAATGAGTGTGAGTAGGCGTGAGTATGAACGTGAGTGACTGTGCATAGGTGTGAGTATGAACGTGAGTGACTGTGAGTAGGCGTGAGTATGAACATGAGTGAGTACTCATCAGTGTGAGTAGTCGTGAGTATGAACGTGAGTGAGGGCATATGAGTGCTAGCTGGCATGAGTGTGAACTCACACTTGTGAGTACTCACACTTGTGAGTACTCACAAGTGTGAGTAGTCGTGAGTATGAAATGAGTGAGTACTCATCAGTGTGAGTACTCGTGAGTATGAACGTGAGTGAGGGCCTAGAGTGTCAGTTGGCGTAAGTTTGAACGTGAGTGAGTACTCATGAGTATGAGTAAGAATGAGTATGAACGTGAATGAGTACTTTCAGTGTGAGTAGAAGTGAGTTTGAACGTGAGTGAGTACTCATGAGTGTGAGTAGGAGTGAGTGTGAGTAGGAGTGAGTAGTATGAATGTGAGTGAGTACTTTGAGTGTGAGAAGGAGTGAGTATGAACGTGAGTGAGTAGAAGTGAGTGTGAGTAGGCGTGAGTATGAACGTTAGTGAGTACTTTGAGTGTGAAAAGGAGTGAGTATGAACGTGAGTGAGTACTCTGAGTGTGACAAGGAGGGAGTATGAACGTTAGTGAGTACTCATGAGTGCGAGTAGGCGTGAGTATGAACGTGAGTGAGGGCCTATGAGTTGGAGTAGACGTGAGTATGAACGTGAGTGACTGTGAGTAGGCGTGAGTATGAACATGAGTGAGTACTCATCAGTGTGAGTAGTCGTGAGTATGAACGTGAGTGAGGGCCTAGAGTGTGAGTTGGCGTAACTTTGAACGTGAGTGAGTACTCATGAGTATGAGTAAGAGTGAGTATGAATGTGAATGAGTATTTTCAGTGTGAGTAGAAGTGAGTTTGAATGTGAGTGAGTACTCATGAGTGTGAGTATGAGTGAGTATGAACGTGAGTGAGTACTCTGAATGTGACAAGTGTGGAGAATGAACGTGAGTGAGTACTTTTAGTGTGAGAAGGAGTGAGTATGAATGTGAGTGAGTAGGAGTGAGTGTGAGTAGGCGTGAGTATGAACGTAAGTACTTTGAGTGTGAGAAGGAGTGAGTATGAACGTGAGTGAGTACTCTGAGTGTGACAAGGAGGGAGTATGAACGTTAGTGAGTACTCATGAGTGCGAGTAGGCGTGAGTGAGGGCCTATGAGTGGGAGTAGACGTGAGTATGAACGTGAGTGAGGGTGAAGGCTGAAAAAATTGGAGTGAGTGTGAGTGAGTAGTCTCTCAAAGTGCCGACCTATGCTCCTCAATCAAAGCATATGACAGAGGAAGAAGTTAACAAGTACAAAATAAAGTCTCTTAAGCAGAAAAAAAATAGGAAACCACAGCCTCATAAAAGTGACAAAGCAGCAATACCAACAACATGTAAACAAACCAAAACATCTGTGAACTACAACGTCATCAAAAGGCTGTTAACCATAACAAACAAAATAAAAAGCCACAGCACTGTAGAAGCACCGACATTTAACCAGCTATCAATCAAAGCATATAAGTTGATATAACAGAACAATACTAGGTTGGCAAAAACAAAATGGAAGGCTGTTTACCAGAGCAAAATAGACAGCTGCAAGTCATAATCTAATGCACATTGCTTCGCCCCTCCTCAACATTCACTTCGCGGATATGCGTGGATTTTTGTTTAGAAGTTATTGAAAGGTGCGACAGTCATTGAAGGTAATCAAACCTCCTCAGCCACCAGTGCTTTCCAACAGCAGCTGATAACATTGACATAGGGGTTAAAGACATAACGGCTCATTACGTACTGCTATAAAAAGTGGTCTTGTATCCACAGGCAGCCAGACCCGGGTGGTGAATGTGATCACTGCATCGCAGCCCGGGGTGGTTCGTACTCTGAGCCGGACTGTGACACCCGGCACGTCAGGTTTGAGCCAGCGCCCGAATGCCTTGGGACTGCGACCCACGCTGGGCTCCGGTGCAAAGCCCAACGTGATTGTTGTGCACAAGGCTCAAGTATGGCCACAAGCGCAGCCTGGAATGGCGTCATCGTCGTCTCATCTAAGCGGGTCTACGGTGCGTTAAGTCGCCTTTTGGTCAGATGTTTTGTCAGTTCAGTATTATGTGTATCGGTGGTAAGCTAACTGGGCAAGAAGCGACGCAGGAACACGCAGAGAAATAAGAGTGCTGCGTGCGTTTATTGTTTTTTTACGCTATTTCATGATCATGAATGACCAACCATGAGCTCATTGCGATGCCACTGCGAAGTCTATTGGTGTTTGCTGTGACATTTTACATGTCTCTTTGCACCTGCTTGAATTTCATGGTGTAGCTGAACTCTGTTTGAAAAGGACGCTAGATAACACTTTGCAGTTTTACCGTAAGTAATACCCGCCACTGAGTAAGCAGTACTTAAGAAGCGCATCAACCTACGTTGCCATGACGCATCTTGTTGTTAGTTATGAAAATTCTTGGAGACTTGCACATTGCACCCTTTCAGAGCTTCTTGTTTTCCTATTAGCTGGCGTGGTGTGTAGTGTCTTGACGTTCGCCCTCTCGCAGGACTCTGTTACATATCTGCAAAGGCAAGACCGACCCAAAACCACTGTGGGGGCCTGTGGCACAGTGACGGTCGTCAAGACGTCGGTTCCTGTTCCCCAGCCCTGCGTAGCACCTGTTGTAAGGATGCCCAGGGAAACCACTGTGAAGACTGTGCCACGCCTGTCCGTACCCACAAGAAAGGTGATGGGTTTTTTTGGTCTTCTTTATTTGGACTCTTCCCACCCCTTTTTTTTTCCAACCACCACATCTCTGGTCACAGTAATTGCATTACAATGGAGGCGAAGTGCCATGTTTTAACATCGGGAGCAGCCCGCTGCGGCATGTCTCATAGCCTGTGTCACTTTTGAATGTCAAACACCATAATTCACTCTTTTTTTTCCTTCTTCGTATAGTGTGTTGGTTTTTCGTATAAGAGATCATGGATCTGTCAGTGTGTGTGAAAGCATTCCTGGGAATCATCTTCCAATGGATTATTGCAGAGGCTGTCTCTTCCTCAGGAGCACTGTGCGAAGTGTCGGTGCCATACTACTGAAGGAAGCATGCACTAGTGAATGTGCATTTTTGAAATTTGATAATCTTGAAAAGTAACTGCCAAAAGATCTATCTAAAATAATGTAGAGAAAACTGCTTTGTAGAAGCATTTGTATCCTCAGGATCCTGCACATCAATTATTAAGGCTGCTTTGGATGAGGAAAAGCCACCTTTCAAGATGTCACGAAAGCTGCAAAAGGCAAAATAATAAGTTTGGTCAAACTTCTAGGACTGCATCGCACCACGAGTGCAGCAGCTGTCTTATCGCTGCCACTGGGGACTTATTCCAAAAGCTTCTTTCCTTGTGTGCAATTTCAATCATCTTAGCATGGCGGGGTTTCAATAGAACGAGAAGTCTGGCAACATTCCTGAAGGGTGATCCTGAAACATTGATTGGATAGGCCATGCTTGCATAAGGCAAGCTATTCGTTTTGTGCTTCCCATTGTGAGGTGCAACCTAACTTAGACGAACATTTTTTGTTTTGTATTTTTGTTGTGCTTACACCACCATTTTTGTTTTGCTGATGTTGTCTTCATTGTTGATCAGCTCAAGAAGTAAAAGTTGACATAGAGGTTAACGCTCTGGTTATGTAGTGTAGGTCTTAAATCAGCACAAAACACTGACGGAACTGAGGTTTAGTTAAGATTTAACCAAAGCATAAATAAGAATATACTAACCACTGTGATGAGTTAGTGGCTTCACTGTGACAGTGCTATGTTCTCGGCGTTGTGTTGTGGGGCCGCAAGTCCGGCACCTATGGGCGCACCCTTCTACAACTGCTGCGCTGACTCTCCTTCTCAACCGCTCCACAAGCGCCCTTGCCGTCAACGCAGCCACACGCCGAAAATTCCACACCTCGGCCATTGCAAGCGATGCAACAACCAGTGATAGTGACCCTTTCTTTGAACGGTCCGCACAACCTTAGAGTTAACGCATCGTTGATCGCCATAACTATAATGCGTTCATAACTTGTCTCTGTTTCACTTAGTTGTTCCTTTTCATCTTTTACCGTTGGTCATAAAGTTATATTTTTCCTGTGTTAAAAGTGGCTTTTCTTTTCCTGCCTTGAAGCTCTGCTTCTTTGAGAAGTACCTATAACACAAAACCTGCATAACACCAAGTCACCCCATTACAACCATTTCTATTTCTGACTGTTACAGCCACCGGAGCAGACGTCGAATTCCAGCAGCACTGGCGGCTCCACTCTTGGAAACAGCGGTAGCAACAACAACAATAGTAGCCTGCTTGCAGAGGTGATGCATGCTGCAGGCATCCTCCAAGGCGAAGGCGGCAGTGGGCAGCCACCGCCGTTGCTTGTTATTGGTGAAGATGCGGTGCCACCAGCTGAAGTTGAAGTTGCCATCGACACTGTGCCTGTGGATGACAACGCTGTGATATTGGACGACGGCCAGCTGTGTGAGTGCTTGAGATCTCTGGCCAAGTTCCTCGCTGCAATTGGTTCTGCAAGTTTCTGGCTGTGCCACTTTGTCCCCCAACATTTGACAATTATTTTTTACTTCCCACGTAGTTTCGCACATTGAGCCCATCGGCAAAGCAATAACAATGATGACTCCATTTGTTGTTTTGTGATGCAGTCATCATGTGAAATGGCACATCAACCTCTAGTCATTGTGTTTAAAAAGGCAGTCTCCAAATGAGTAGACTTGCAATAATTCGAACTCTGATAATTCTTACTTTCAGTTAATTCAAACAAAATTCAATTTTTTGGGTGGCCCTCTATTCTTTCGATGTATTTAGAAGCCTCTTAATTCGAACTCCCTCATTCGGTCAATTCATACTTTTAGCAGTTCTATACCAGAAAATATCTGCTGCTTTTCCACTACAATTTAAGAATTTGCGTGCATATATACAGTCGAGCCTACATATAACGGCCCCACTTAAAACGAACTTTCGCTTAAAATGAACAATATCCGCGTGACCGTCAAATTATACATTGGTTCAATGGCACAAAATCGCACTTATAACGAACGTCTCCGAGCGCTGCTGATCGGTTACAGCGAACGGAGTCAGCGGTCTGCCGACTTCCCAGGAAACCAATTTCGACCACCGATCAGGCATCGGCGAGGTGCCCATACATTCTTATTGCTAAACGCCGATTTCGCCTCCGCGCCCCTCTAGTTGCCACTCTCCCCGACTACTTTTTGTTATGCACCCCTCCGTCCTTTGTCCCCTCCGCTACCCTGGGTACCCCGCATCGCCAGACGAGGCTCGTGTTTTCACACTGCCACCAATCTTTCGAAGACCAGTCGGACATCTACCCAGTTTTTGATCGCTGGTACTGTCGTTGGCGTCGCCGGTTTGGAGTTACCAGACGATTTGCCAACATCGTAGGCCGCCGACTGTATCCGATAGTCTGCGTCTAGTGCACGCGCGTACGCTACCCCACTGACTCTGATAATTTGCGATTAGTTTCGTGTTTAGGACTTGTTTTCGCTCACTTTGCACTCAACTGAGCATGTCTTCCGCGCGCGCGTGTGGAAGCCGAAAACGGCAGTCAATTTGCGCGGAACGAATCGCGAAATATCGAAGTTCGTGAAGCCACGCAAACCCACCGGTGCAACGAAACGATTTTTTGACAACGACCGCCGATTCTTCGAACACCGCCGTGCGCACCGATTCATGCGGCCATGCACTCTTTCCAAGTTTTTCTACGTGTGAGTTTCGCGGACCTTTCAAGCCAGCTACCCAACCTGCCTCCTCTCTGTGTGTTTTGGTTTTCAAGGTCGCCCTCCCGCCGCATCCTCCCCTCTCTTTATCGCAACTCATTCCTCTTCTCTCGCAAGTCTGCTCACCTCTCTTGATCACAACCCCTTTGCCCGTCTCCGCCGCTCCGCGACACCCGCCACGCTGGCTCGAATCAGTTTCGTTTTCTGACTGGAAACGGGCCTAGAGCTGTTCCACCGGCTCTGGCATGTGTGTCGCGTGTGCGTGTCTTGCTCGCTCTTGGTGTGCGCGTGGTCATGATGGCCGACGGGAGGACTAGCACGCTTTTTTGTGCCGCTCTACAAAACGTCGAAAGTGTGACCGCTTGGCTTGAGCGTAATCAGCGCGTTAGGTGCCGCGTTGCGGAGCGCTTGCTCATAGCTATTGACCGCCTGGCAGCCAACTTGCCGCTTCGGGAATCCCTGTATTCAGCTGTGGAGATGGTGAATATTTCGTGGGCGGCGGTGACGACTACATGCGCGCGAAACTGTTTTCGCGAAGCCAAGTTCGTCGACGTCGGGCCCGATGCCGAGCCTGAACTTTACGAATTGCGGCGGCGATTTGTGGCCACGCGTCATCGCCTCCGACCTGGGAGAGCGGGTGGGACATCTGTTGCGATGATTTAATTACGGCCGATGATGATGCCGACACTGCGGAACCATGCACGGATTGGGGCATTGTGAATTAAGTACGTGGCGAAAGCGATTTGGAGGAATCGGATTGCAAGAATGACATAACTTTGGAGCCAGTGCCTCATGCAGATTATGCCGTGGGCCTTGGCGAATGAGCACCCTGCCGTTTTAAATGAACTCAAGACCACCCTTATCGCTTCTGCTCTTCGAAACACGTACATTGCGGACTTTTTGGGGAACAAAGAAAAGTTGTGTTTTCACTCGCAACTTTTTTAAAAGCTGTGTTTCATTTACTACGAACTTCGGGATACAGCGAACGGATGCCGCGTCACGCTCAGGTTCGTTATAAGCGGGCTCGACTGTAACCCTAAATGTCTAAAAAGGAAAAATAAGCACTTCAGCTCTTCAAGAAAAAAGGCGTTTGCTAGCAAACAAATGTTTGAAACAAAGCACACACACGGTAAACTGTGATGCTTCTCAGCTGGTATAGAGAGCTTTGTGCTGAAGGCACATGTAGCAAAGAAGCAGTTGGCAGTTCACGATTTCTTTAAAACGTCTGATCAGCAGTAAATGACCGATAAACTCATGGACCTTACACCTCTGCTTTCTGTTCATTGCGATTAAAAATATTTTATGTCTTATAAAATCGATGCCTAAGCGTAATATGTGATGTAATCTCACCCATAGTCATATATCTGAGAACTTCTGATAATTCAATTTTCTTGATAATTAGAACGAATTTCAGAGGTCTCTTCGAGTTCGAAATAATGAGAGCCGACTACAAAACTCGTGTAGAAGGATGCTTTGGAGTGTTAGTGTCACAGGGTTTTGCAGCTTTTTCTATTTGTCGTTGTAGTGGTTGACAGCGAGGTGGTCAACGTGGTGGAGAACATCCCAGGCGTGGTCGTGGAGGAGGCACCGTGCCTGCTGCAGGACCACTTGGTCTGCCACGAGGTGGAACTGGTAACCCAGCCTGGACCACAGCTGGAGGTAGGGATGCTAGCAAGCTCTGCCAACTACACTGTCATAATAGAACCAACATTTAACGAAGCCAAGGAAGGTGTGGGGCATAATAATTGTACTGTATTAAGTGCATCATAGTAATTACTAAGCTTGTGTGAATGTTTCAAATATTCGAACGAATAGTGCAGTATTCGAATTCGCTTCAAATCGAATTTAAATTATTCAAAATTTTGCATTATTCGAAACAAACGAATAAATGCATATTAATCCACATGTGTCATCCCGTAATGGTGGTTTCACTGCAGTGGAGTGGTGCTAAGCCGTAAAATCACTTATCAAGGTGTATACCATATTTACTCGCATAATGAACGCACTCGCATAATTAACGCACCCCCAACTTCAGTCGTCGAAATCTGGACTTTTTTTCTCCCAAGTACCGTATTTACTCGCGTAATCTTCGCACTCGCATAATTATAGCACCCCCAACATCGCCCAAGAAAAAATACGATTTTTTTTCCTCGAGTAATTATCGCACCCCAGAAAACTGTCGCAATATTGTGGTGTGCTCGTTCCAGCCATTAATGATGATAGCGCACACAATCTGGTGCCATCTCTTAAGGATCAAGCGTACTATTGCACGGAGATTCAATCCAGTTCAAGCCAAGCCGAAGTGGCCAGTGCGCGTTGCGGCGTGATTTGTATGTTGTGTCGATAATTTTGGCACGTTATGGGGCGATACTGAAGCCACACGGCTGCTCCAAGTTGCAAGTGATAGATGATGCGCTAAACAACGGCAACAGGGCCGTCGGTAGGCCCTTCGGAGCCTACGAGTTTTGTGTTCGCTACTGGTGACGACACCTGAAATCCACCAAGACGCGTTTTGCCTGCTGTGTGCCTAAAACTGGGATTGATGGTAAACTTTATTTCTTCAGAAGGAAACTGCGAATGATTCTGTTAAATAGCCATCAGCCCAACACTGACGTACTACGCTTACGTTTTGAGGGCTCCTGTTGAGCGCCGACCGCGACCGCTACGCCCGCAACGCCCACAAGCTTCGCGTATGGTATTCTAATTATCGACTATTTGCTTCCACAATTTGTATCTCAAATAAATCATGGCTTGTGTTGAACTTCTGCTTTTATTGTTGAGGTAAATTCAAATTACTACTTATTAAAGCTTGCTGTAAGTTGCTGGTGTGAGAATTCCGATTTGCGGCCACTTCGTTTGCTTTTTCGCTCTCTGGGTTTTCGTGGAAAGTTTTCCCCGCGTAATTCTCGCACCCCCCCAACTTTGCATCGATATTCTGGCAAAAAAAGTGCGAGGATTACGCGAGTAAATACGGTAACAGACGCAATCCCTACATTCGTCCATGGCAGTCCCGCTAATCGACACCTGGTTCCTCCTTGCCAGTTAGATTTATATGCGCCCAGCATTGCTGGCGACGCCCGTTTCAACTGTCTGGCAGGGATCACTTCTGGCCTTCGTTCACTCCTTATACATGCATTTGATGTGGTCTGTATATAATTTATTTGGGCCCACATCAAGCGGCCACAGCCAGGATGCCCTCTCGGGGCGATGACGAGCTCGTTGCGTGCAAGTCGTCCTGCAGTCACTTCTAGGAGGTGACACTGAAACACGTCAAACTTCAGGCGTTTGTTCAGGCGCTCCATCACTCCTGGACGAAGTCTGTCAATTCCCATTCACATCGGAAAATGTTACATTTTTCGACCCCCAGAAACTTCTCAGGCCTCTGCACATAAAGAGGTCTTCCATCTGTTTCCTCCAACCACAAATGTTTCACTCGTGTGCACCAAACTGCCATCTGAGATCTCTTCGCTTTTAAAGGCAGCCAAATACTGTTTTCATGGTCCTCACATGATGTAAAATCGTGGCCGTCAGGAAGTAGGACTAATGCCAGTGCTGCCTAAAATGCAGAGGCCTGATGAAGATATTGCTGCACAATGCCGAAACCACAACTGCCAACTCTCGGCTGAAAATTCTTGGGGTCTGCATATAGTCAGAGGCCGAAATTTCACATCATAAAAACAAGAAACCTTCGACTATGTGCGGGTTTTTACAGTAATCTTTTATTTGTTTCATTTTACGCTTTGTTCCCCTGGTGTTTGCTACTTTGTATAAATAAAGGCTGCTTGTTGTTTTAATTCCAGGTCGTGTCAGCGTTACCTTCGACTGAAAACAGTCTTGCTCAGTTGACCCAGAACGGCCAAGTTGCTACCAAAGAGCCAGTGAGCCATAAAGCTTTCCCAAGTAAGCCTCTTTGCTAGAATGAATCCTGTTTTGCCAAGAGTGTTTGTTCTTTTTTTTTAACCTTTCTAATCATTCAGACATCATAATCTTAGAATTTTCTATCTTTGCTTGAACTTTTTATACGGGCAAGAATCTCTAAGAAGTCGGCAGATGCACTTCTCAGCTGTTTTAGGAGATGTACATAAAGGACTGTGATAACATTAAAGATGGTATGATGTGTACGGAGAAGGAAATTAATGCCATGGACAACATATTGATAATACATGTCATTAGTAATAGTCCTTGCTTATTGCACTGTAAGGGTGGCCGAGAGAGGGAGTTACGTGACGGCATCATCATCATCATCGTTGGGACTTGGCCGAGAGAGGGCACTACATGATGGCACCATCATCATCATTGGAACTGGTAGTTGTGGGGGTTGCGTGTGTGGGGAAGGGGAGAGTTCGGCCTGGTTGGGGAGACTGGCAAGACGTAGCGGTGTGTTGTGTGCGATTTAGGGTTAGCGCGTGACAAGTAGGGGCTTGTCCGGGATGGCTTCAGGCCCGACAACAGCAGCGGATAACATGCCTAAGGTCCAAGGTGTCGTTAAAGAGCTGTTGCTGGGCACTGACGGCTCCGCCATAGTGCACGAACGAATCGCAGCGGTTGTGCGCGATCGAGTGATGGCGACGCCGCTGCCCACAGCTCTGCACGTGGGAGCATGGACTGTGATCGCTAACACTGGCGCGGTTTCTCAGGCCACCGACGACTGTGCACTTCAGCTCGCGGCTGCGCAACTCCCCCGCTACTCCGGTGTTAGAGATTTGCAGTCGCCGGAGGAGTTTCTTGAACGCCTGGAAAACTTCTGCCTTGTGATGGGGGTCGCCGCCGATAAGCAACTGACTCACGTGGCACCGGCTGCCCTTAAGGGCGGCACGAAGTTGTGGTGGTGGTTCATGCGCGGGTTCGACTCGTCGGAGCAATTCACTGCCGCCTTCCGCTTCAAGTTCTCGTCGATTGACGCGCGTCGCCTGAAGGCGGAGCTCGAACAGTGCACGCAGCACCCGGAAGAGAATCTGAAGGAGTTTATTTATGCGGTCGCTACGTTTTACAACCGCATCAGGGAAGAGGTCTCCAAGCCGAGAAGGTGCAGCGCGTACCGAGGCAGATGCACCCTCAGCTGCAAGATTTGGCGGAGGGGCATGCCTACAACGACCTCGCCGAGTTGGTGAAGGCAGTCGACAGCCTAATGGAGCGGGCTTGGCGTCGCCTCCAGTACAGACCATCGCCACTTCCGAGCAACCAAGTAGCCAGAGATCCGGCGTTCCGCCCTAGCCTGGATCTGTCTATCGCTCGCTGCCGCAGCCGAGCACTATGGAGACGGCGTTTTTTGCTTGGTTTGCTGCTGTCCCACCGGTGCCGTTGACTTATCACTGGCCATTGCATCCAGCTGCACTGGACCCGTCATACTGCCGGGACCGGCAGTACTCTTGCGACACAGCGCCTCCGTTCTCACCCTACGGGCCGGGACCGACGCCGCGGCAGGAGCCCACGAGTGGAGCAATGCGTGTGCAGTGCCATCGCTGTGGTGGATTCGGCCACATTTCTCGTAACTGTGCCACGGATCGACGAATGGGGCCACCCGTTTGCTTCCGGTGCCAGCGATCGGGTCACCTGCAAGCACAGTGCCCAGGAAACCAGTGGCGGTAGGTGCTGCCCGGCGGACACCTACGGCAGTGCCCACCAAGTAGCGACCACAGCCGATGGCAAAGGGCCCCTTATGGAGGTTCGTATCGGGTCGTCGATATTCAAGGCCCTGCTAAACACAGGCTCAAGTGTAAGGTTCTTCGGACCGCACGCTGCGGCGGCGGCCCAAGCTTCTGGAGCGAAACCTAAGGCAGACGTACGCGTGCTGCGTTTGGCATCAGGCTGGTCGCAGTCAACCATGTCTCTAAAGTGCCAGATCGAGTGGGCTGCCGGTTGCCGCAGACAGCAGTTTTTGTGCGTTCCTGACCTGTGCCGTGACGTTGTCCTTGGTAGGGATTTCCTGACGGTGAGTGGCATCTCGCTGCACGTGTCACTTGGTGGCTGGACTATCGGCACACAACCACAAAGAATTGTGCCCTTTGTCAAGGCCGTTAGGGAACAGCCAGAGGTAGTGGATGATTTTGGAGACAGTCTGCGCTGCATTTTTGCTGAGGGCGAGGCCAGTGTGTGTGCCAGTGTGCCGGAGGCGACTGAAGCCTGCAATGTGATTATTCCCGGCCACTCATCGGACCTAGACCCACGCATGAAACACGTTTTAGAAGAGTTTAGTGAAATCTTCACCACCACTCCGGGCTGCACAACCCTGGCAGAGCATCGCATAGACACGGGAGACAACCCACCTGTTTGATGCAAACTGCAACCAGTGAAGCCAAGAAGCAGGCCATCATGGACAACTGCATTCACGACCTGCTGGCACAGAACCTCATCCGCCCTAGCCAAAGTCAGCATGCCAGTGCTCCAGTCCTGGTTGAGAAGTCTGGTGGCTACCGCATGGCTGTGGATTACCGCCAGCTGAATGCACGCACTAAGGTGCCAGTCCACTCCATGCCCAGGACTGATTGGTTGCTGGCACAGCTGGGACGAGCCAGGTGGTTCTCAAGTTTTGATCTTTCACAGGTTTTTTTTCAAATCCCTGTTCAAGAGCAGGATATTCCAAAGACAGCGTTCATTTGCCATCGGGGAACCTTCGAGTTCTTGAGAATGCTCTTTGGAGTTGCCGGAGGTCCTTCCACGTTCCAGACCCTGATGGACCGACTACTGGAGGGAATCAATCACCAGTTTGCCATGGCCTTTCTCGATGATGTCCTGGTGTATTCGGAGACCCTAGAGGATCATCTCGAGCATGTTCGGGAGGTATTGAAGCGGATAAGTTCGGCACAGTTGACCATTAATTCAGAGAAGGTGCACGTGTGATGTCAATACCTGAAGTTTCTTGGCCATGAAATATTGCCCGGGCAGTGTAGGCCGGACAAGGAAAAAGTGCGTGTGGTGCTGGACTATCCTCAACAACACTCGGACAGCTGCAGGCCTTCCTGGGACTAGCAGGCTATTACAGAGGGTTCATACCTCAGTTTTCTATCGCTGCACGTCCACTCACAGAACTCCTTAAGGAAAACCAACGTTGGCGGTGGGAGCTGAAGCAAGAGGAAGCTTTTAGAGCACTTAAGCAGTTCCTGGCTGACGATGTCTAGTAAACTTGCTGGACCTCAACAGACCATTCGTGGTGGAAACAGACGCCAGTGGAGTCGGCATTGCAGCGGTGCTTCTGCAGGAAGCCAAGAGTGATGCTCAACTGCGTCCAGTAAGCTTCATTAGCAGGGTCCTCACTGAGGCAGAGCAGCTATACAGTGCAAGAATGGGAGTGTCTGGCTGTGGTGTGGGTGGTGGACAAGTTCCGACCATACCTTGAGTTCACCGACTTTGAGATACACTGTGATCACTCCTCACTGTCCTGGATGTTCACCACAGACCAGGCCTCACCACGTGTAAAGCGTTGGGTTTTGCGGCTGCAAGGTTTCAACTGCAGGATCAAGCACAGGCGGGGTCTTGCAAATGTGCCAGCCGACGCCTTGAGCACAGCTCCCCTTCAGCACCAGGAAGTTCCAGGCCAGAGTCTACACGAGACGCTGTTCCCTATGGCTGTTCCAGAGCCCAGCCCACAAATCAGCTTTGAGGCTGTTGCTGTAGCGTTTGAAGTGGACGACACTACTGTCTTGAATGATGCAGGGCTCCTTGACCAGGAACAAGAGCAGGACCCCATACTGTCAAAACTACGAACTGTGATGAAGGGAGGGAAGCTTCCGCCCACTGACAGTGATCAACCTTTGATCAAAGACCTGGCGGAGACGACCGAGATGGAAAAGAGTGGGTTGCTTGTACAGCACCAAGGGAACAGAAAAGTACCTTGGCTACCAAACCATCTCTGCAACTTGGTCCTGCGACTGTCCCATGACCACCCGATTAGCGGCCACTCCGGCTTTTTTAAGACCCTCAAACGCATTTCTCAGAATTTTGTGTGGTTGGGTATGCGCTCAGACATATCTAAGTATGTGCGATGCTGCCAGGTTTGTCAGCGCACCAAAGCCCACCGCCAGAAGCCAGAAGGGCTGATGAGCAGCCAATGAGCCACTGCCCCTATGGAACAGCTCAGCGTGGACATAATTGGGCCCTTGACTATGACGCCTCGACGTCACAAGTACCTTCTCGTGGTAATTGACAAGTTCATCAAGTTCATTGAACTTTTCCCATTACGGGCAGCAAACAGCAAGAGTGTGGTGGCCTGCATGATCCAGGTTTTTTGCAGGCATGGCACACCTGTCTCCATTTCATGTGATAATGGAAAGCCCTTTGTAAGCAGGTTGTGGAAGGGCCTCCTTGGGCACTGGGGCATACAAGACCGACACACTGTTCCGTACTGCCCTGCCGGGCAAATGGTGGAGTGCCACAATGGCACTACCAAGCAGTGCCTTAGGGCTTATTGTTCCAACCACAAAGACTGGGACCAGCACATCCCTAAAATTGCTCTGGCCATGCGCACGGCTGAAGGCGTTGTCACGGGCTACACGCCTGCCTTCCTCTGTTATGGCCGGGAGCTGAGAACCCCATGGACACAGGCTGAAGCCAAAGACGACGCGGAGCCTCTTGCGACAGCATACTGTGCATTTGCTACTGAGGTCTCCTAGTGTCTGCAGGAGGTGCTTGACTTCTCCAGGGCACACCAGGACCACATGTGGCGGGCCCAGAAGACTCGCTACGACCAGAACAGGCGGCCACTGACAATACAGGAGGGTGATCTTGTTCTGCTCGAAAGCCACTCCCTCAGCGATGCCACCAAGGGCTTCTCCTCAAAGCTTGCACCCTGGTGTTCCAGTCCCTTTCGGGCAGTGAGAGGTGTAGGACAGAATGACTTTGTTCTAGTGGACTCCAAAACGAGTCGTCGCCACGGTGTGAGACAGGCAGATCAGCTGACACTCTACCATGAAGCTGCAGGCGATGTGTAGTGGTGGCTTCACATTTTGAGGGGGGGGAGACCTGTGAGGGTGGCCGAGAGAAAGCGTTACGTGACGGCATCATCATCATCGGGACTTGGCCGAGAGAGGGCACTACATGATGGCACCATCATCATCATTGGGACTGGGAGCTGGGGGGGTTGCGTGCATGGGGAAGGGGAGAGTTCGGCCTGGTCGGGGAGAGTGGCAAGACGTAGCGGTGTGTTGTGCGCGATTTAGTGTTAGCGCGTGACAGCATAGATGATATAGCTTCACCCCAAAAGTATTTTATCCGAGATAAAATTTCTGAAGTGGCATTTCAGTTTATGGAATGTAACAGCATTTAAAATGTGGTAGCAGATAAACAAGGGCAGGCAAAAATAATATTTGCACTTAAATTTTTCTAATGATGCTGCAAGCTTATATGTAACTTCTTTTTGTGCTACAATGCAAAAAACAACACCGCACTGTCGTAATGCCATCAGTGTAGAGTGCAACTTTTTTCAGTGACAAAAAAAAAAAAGAAGAGAAAAAGAAGGTCTTACTGTACATTAGAAACTCCAAAATTATGAGTTCAAACAGTGGGGGCTCTAAAATGCATAGAGGCAAAAGGTGGGTAGCGGGACGAAGGTGTCTTTTCACTGTAGTCGGTAAGTGGTGTGAATGTTTGGCTGCAGCAGTAGTTCATTCAACGCTTCTTTTTGTTGTTTTCAGGTGCGTCATCATCAGCCGAACAGCCGAAATTAAAAAGCGCAAACAGCGATGGTGCGTTGCCAACACCGGCACCTAAAAAAAGTTCAGATAGGCCTCGCGGCTTGCAGGGGAAACGGCCAGGCTCTGGTGAGTGCAGTTGCTGTGGACATCACTGGGCAGTGCTAGAAGTAGAAGCAGAGTGGCCGCCAGAGGCTTTCCGTACCTTGTGCTTATTTTTATCATTTTTCAAATTGTTTTATCTGGTGATTCAGCATGCCTTTGACTTAAGCTCAGTTTTGTGCTTTTGGTAGAGCTGTTTTGACTGCCATTGGAATTATTTTCTGGATCTGCATTTAGAGCAGCGAACAGATTGGTCATTACTGCGGGTATTGGTGAAGATTGGCCTAGTGTGCGGGTGGTACCTCATGCACTCAACACGGTTATGGGCAGAGTACAGTGGCCTTTACTCCTTGTTATCACTGGCACATTTTCTGTTGCATTTGGTCGTGCTTATAAGAGCTGTATGTCCTAGGTAAGGGTTCTTCGCTTGGGCTCCTCAGGAAGGTTGTAAAGTCTCGTTCACAACACCTGTGATGACTATGTATCATTAGTCACACGACCAAGCTAGTCGCAAATGACTGCATTGGCTGTATAGCAACTGCTTCAGTCGAGTTACTTGCTGCTCGATTTTACAAGATGTCAGCTCGTATGGGGTGATGGCGATGGAAGAAGATGCTATCTGTGAGCATGTCACATGCAGATGTGATTGTCAGTCACGTAAAGTCGCTTCTTGGTCACCAGTCATGAATTGTCATGTGACCGTTGCTAGTTGCAGGTGTGGATGAGTTTTTATGCTGGGTTTATTACTCATTTTTTCTGCGGTAGGAATCAGAAGTGGCCACTAAGTTGTTCTCAGACTGTCGCAACAGTCACTTGATGCACCCTTCCATTAAATCAAGAGATCTTCTTTTTTTCTCATGTGTGTTTACTGTTGCCGAGCGCAGAATTCCTTGCTTGCAGTGACTGCACGCTGCGAACACACATAATGTCCGATGCTTGATGGCTATGTTGACGCTTGGTCAAGTGCCGCTAAACAGACGCAATTAGAGAGACACAGCAACGCAGTAACAACAGCCATGTCTCAGCTACATCTCAATTGCAGTAGCGGAGTAAAATTGGGAAAGGACTAGACATCTGCAACAGTGTGGCATGGTTAAGATATAGGTGCCAGTAGTAACTCTATTCACGAGGATGTATTCTAGAAATTGGGTTAAAAATTAGGAGGAAGGTTTTTTTTATACATATAGTCAATGTACACTTCTCATGAAAGCTACTACGAGCTTCCCTTTTATAGGGAAGTAATGTGGAGCAATATGAGCCATTGATAACTCATAACCACAAAAGTTAATGGCATAGAAGTTTGTCCAAAACGAACTATACTTTACACATTTTCATGGCGCAAAACGAAAACTGTGCAACTTACTATAAACTGACTACATATCTAAAATCAGCATCAAAGCCTATATATACAGCAAAAAAAAATTCATTACCCTAGGCTACAGATAAATGAAACTTTTACGATCGCATCTCCCCATGAGAAAAGGGTGCTGCTGTTAGCAAAAGGAAAGGGCTACCATGGAAGCAAGGTCTGCCAGTCAATGTGGGCAAGATCATGGGAGGCCCACTATGGTTGCCAAAGAAATAATAGCGACTAGAAGAAACATTGTGCTGATGAATTTTTGTCAGGAACTATCATTGTTGATAGGTAGATCGAGCACATTATGTGCGTGCCACAAACCATACATAGAATCATACATAGAATCTAACACCCTAATAAAGAGTCAATTAATAGCAAGGTAATTTTGAGAGCAGAGCAAATCCATCTGCACAATATGTTTATGCTGTCCATGCTAACATGACAAACTAAGGGTAAAAAAAATGTCCTGGCCCTCCTAAGTGGTCAAAGTAGATGTCACAAAGCATGCATTGGGAATCAACCTCCACAGTTTTGACACAGAGTAGATGTCTTCTATGGTGTGGATGGAGGTTCTGTCCTTCGGCTGGGCAACTGTGCCACAGGACGTTGCCTGTAGCTGACTGGGCTGACGGTGAAGCCAGATGACTGTGTGTGTGGCCTTGGGCAAAGGCAGGTGACTGACATAGGAACTGGAGCAGGCAGAAGTGGTGAGCCTTGTAGCCAAGGCTCGTGACCTGGAGGCATTCTTTGGCATCTCTACATTAGCCCCTCTCGTGTCTGCACTGCTGCAGCTCTTAATCAAGTGCTCAGTACGCAGCTGGAGATGTATGTGCCTACGTCCTAGTGCACGTCAGCAGTTCAGCTTTGTCATCCCATCAATTCCTCTACCTTGGTCTCCTTATTTGGTCTTCTTTATACATACTTTACAAGCGTCTTCTTATTGGCTTCTTTTATTCTTTTCCTTCCTCACTGTTCACGGGCTTGCATCACCTGCCTCTTTTGTTCATGATGATTTCACAAATATAATAATAGTATCTTCAATTTCGCATGCCGAAACCATGGTGTGATTTTATGAAGCACTCAGTGATAGAGTGCTCCAAAAATTTTCACCCTATAATGTACTGTAACAAGCACCTAAATCTAAGTACATTGTCCTCTAGCATTTTGCTTCAATCTAAATGTGATGGGCACGACCAGTGTCACACTGGCGACTTTTAGGTCAGCAGATGAACGCTATAACCAGTGTACCACCGAGGTGGACTTTCCACAAATAATTAACCATTTTAGGGAAGTTATTCAGTTAACTTGGCAAATGTAGTCAATGTTCTGCATGACATTTGCACCGTGACCTTGTTCTAAATTCAAAAATGTTAGTCATGTGTGATAAAGCAAGCACTTTCATCCAATGCTTACAGATGACGGAAAGGACGTTCCTGGTACCAGCAATGGTATTGTTGCCAGTGGAGTTGCTGAACGTCTGGGTCTAATGGTAGCGTAAAATTCTTACATACTTGTACTCTTGAAGACATTGTGCTCCTAGGCCACTTCCAGATTATTAAAGCTAGTCATAGAGTCCTATGAGATAGCTTTGTGAGACAGGTTTATTGTGAGCCCGGCATCTTGCTCATTTTTTCCTCCATGGCTTACCTGTTCTTTAGATGGAACACTCTGTCTTGCAGCTTTTGCCAAAACAGTGCGATTTCGTCAGCGGGAACATTTCTGATGTAAAAATGTTCTAGGCAGTTCGAAGAACACTTGCAGGGTCACAGTGTGACACAGCAGTCAATGGATTTAATGTAAAGATGAGTGGAACTTTCAGTATATGCATAATACAGCATTGTTGCGTGGAATTTTTCCTAGGGGACATTGCAACTGTTCCGTGGGGAGAATAGTATATTTTTTGATTTAATCAAAAGGAAGCTCAGAGCTACAAGCGATCTTATCACAGACAGGGAGTCCTTGTTGTCACCCTTTAGTTCAGTTTCTTCTCATCCAATTTATGGTAGTGGCAAAGATGACAATTTAGGTAACAAAAATACCATGTGTTGCAAAATACACTGTTACACTTATTGTAGGGTGTGTGTACGTGTTATTGTGTGTGTGATTTGCCTAATGCTTCTTTGCCGTGTAACCGTTGTCGCTGGTTTCAGATCATTCATTCTGTGTTGTTGCAGGTTTCAGGGGCCACTGGCATTCCAATTTCATCTACCAGCAAATTGCATACCACTGACACTGCCCCAGCTCTGAGACCTGGCACAAATTCAACAGCAATAGGTTCTACCCATGCTGCCCCACCTGCCTCGTTAGCACCTCTGAACGAAGCAAGTGGTCTGTTGAGGCGGACTGATGACTCTGATCTAGCTGTCCCTGGTCCTAGTAAAGTGTCTATTGTAGGTTTAACATGGAAGCACAGTACGAAAACACCACTTCCTGGTCCAAGTTCAGCAGCGGGGCAACACCAGTCTAACGGGCCTCAGCAGTCCGTCGTCTGCATTCAACCAGATCTGCCTGTCGGCATCAGTGAAGCACTGTCTACATCCAATGGACCTTCGAGGGTTTCGCCTGATGCTGATATACTTGGCAGTGTCAATGGAAACTCAAACACAGACATGAGTGACAGTCAAAGTATTAGGCAAGCAAGCAAACATTCGGGCACATCTTCAAATGGCAATGGTGGCCCGACCCAGAGCTCTGCAGAGAACATTGCTGAGGATTCGATGGAAAACTCTGTGGAGAACCTGGTAGAGAACTCCGAGGGCAATTCAGATGACAATACGAATGACAGTTCTCAGGGGAGCTCTGGCATGGTTGGTGGTGAAACTAATGAGGAGGACTCCGTGGGGCCCATCGACCTCCAGGACTCCATATCGAGCTCCTCATCAGCGGCGCTAGTCTACCCTCGCAATCCTGACGAAGAGCAGTCTGCCATAATCAGTTCGTCATCAAATGACCACAGTCGAAGAGACATCCACAAAGCTAAGCGTGCTTGCGATGTGACCAGCTCAACATCTGTGTCTGCGTCTCCATGTCCAGTGACACCAATGCCATCGACATCTGCTGTCTTTGGGGAGCAGAGCTTGCCAGTTGCAAGTTCGACACCATCTGCTCCCGAGCAAAACTCTCCGGACCAGACTAGTGAGGGCAGTTCCACAGCCCATTTTGAGCTGCCTTCGTGCTTCGGCGAGGGCAATGGCAGCAGCAGTTCTAACGTCACGTCAGCTGAGCTGGAGATCGCTGTGGTCTCCTCACCGACTCCGGATGCTCAAGAGTTGTCGGCAAACAGCGCGAGTGGTGAAAGAAATGTCGCTGGTAGCGCAGAGCGAAGGAGCAGTGCCGTCGAGTCGTCCGAGCAGGAGGGTCCGGCGGAAGTCAGCTCCGCGATCGCAACGCAGCAACCTGGCGCTTCGTTGTTGCCTGCTCAGCGTGAAGAGGTGACGTCTGCGCAGAACGGTAATGGCCCATCGTCTGCAGCGAACGGTGAAGTGACGTCAGCCGTTTCATGTCCAAATTTTGACAATGACGATGATGATGTTGATGGTAACGAGGCCGGATCACTAGTGAGTGAGCTTGTTGTCAGTAGTGAGGAAGAAGTGAGCACTGCTGAGGCTGTGTTAGTGCATTCCGAAGGTCTGGCCGAAATCACATGCTCAACTGTTGATGCAACGAGTGCTTCAATAGCTTCTGGTAGTTTGTTTCACCACAACGCACGGCCTTTGTCTGTGTCCAGCACAGAGGAGGCAGAATACCTTGGAGGTAAGTACTCATGCTAAAATTTGATATTATTGATCCTTTGGCACGCTTTTTTACTGTACGTATTCCAGCTTGTATTTAGTTGTTATTGCATTATAGTCATATTTTAAAAAATATAATGGAAAGAAGGCTCCTCAGAGCACCTCATTTCTAAGCATAATACTAATAGCATCCAAAACTAATATAAGATTATGATGCACGCTGTAGTGGAGGGTGTCCTGAAATTTCTACCTTATGATGTTCTTTAAAGTGCACTGACACAGCACTGTATAGAGACCTTTAGTATATTGCCTTCATCAAAATGTGGGTGTCACACTGCATGGGAAGGCAACAATAAGGGAAAAAGGAACATGTCCACCCCAATTCTCATTTTTTAGTGCCCATTGCCTGGTGGTGTAAACAACGGTTATGGCTTGCATCAGTCCTGCCTCCTTTCTTGCTGAAAGCACCTCACTTCATCCTAAATATAAATGCAGTTTCACAATGATATAGAAATTGATTGCACATTAGGTGCGATCTCCTGAAAATGAGCCGCCCAGCCAACAGTGGGCAAAGAAGCTTCTTCTAGTTGCCCCAGTATCACCCAAAACAAGTCTTCAAACGCAGAGCGGCTGTTACTTTAACATTCTCAACAAAGGTGGACGTACATCCCAAATGACAACTAAAGAAGGCAGCCTGAGCTAAATTCAACCTCGAGTGAAGGTGGTTTCGATATTGGGTGTTTTGAGGTTGGTGTTCAAGACTGTGAACAGCATTTCTTGCAGGTTCTCACGGTGGTTCAAAGAGATCACCAAAGTCCCTTTGGTAGACGCTCATGCAGGAAAGCACAGATTATTGTTGATTGATGTGCATTTTTCAACTGAATTTTTCGTCACACCAGCAAAATCCAAGGAACTCCTATACAAGCTATCACCATTTACAAATAATTACGGAAAATATTCAGCAAGCACGAGGAAGCATGTTATGTGTCGGTTGCAGCAACACGTGAATCATCATGGAATAGCAGTGGCATGAGTTCACCTGTCAGCCATTTGTGCTGGCTGGGGAGCGAAGTTGTGAAAACTAATTTTGTCTAGAAACGTTCCACATTAACTTAGGTTCAATTCCAGCCCACAAGGGCTGCTTTATTGCAAAAATGCCTGGGTATTTTTATTTAGAAGCGTGGAAGGAAAGCCCACATCATTAAGGTTAATAAGGGGTCCCTTCTATTGCGGCATACTGGGTTTTTTGTTAGGAAAAAGCACAAAGTTTTTTTTCACTGACATTGTAGCACCCCCATAGTAGGCCATGCATTTGCTCTAAACGTGGTGGAAGAAAGATTACAGATTTTTGTGGTTCTGCAGGATGTGCTGTATTTAGAAGTTAGGAAAGCATGCTTATAAGGCTATGAGACTCCCACATGCAGCTGCTGTCCAGCTGTTAAAATTGGCTTCTGCGCTTTCTCACACCATCCGCAGGGTCCGTGGAAGTAGACTCCCACGAGAACGTTCCAGATGCTCAAGCCTTCAATGATGTGGGCACAAGCAGCAGCTGTGGTGACGGGGGTGAAGCAACAGGAGCAGAGGCTACAGTGGGAAATTTGCCTCCGGTGCCTGACGAAGCATCGTCGGACTCGTACTCGGGTGTGGAGTCGTCCCGCACCGTGTCAACCGCCTGTGACAGCGCCCCTGCTGCCAGTGACCACGGGAATCCAAATGGCACGTCGGATCAGCCAAGCCAGTCCGAAACTGGAGGTGGCTTTTCGGCAGCGTCTGCAGCGGAGGAACCTGTGGAGTCTGGGAACAACGGGGAAGAAGTCTACGAATTGCTGATTTGTGATTCCGGTAAGATTGATCTTGGGCAGCGTGTGTGTTCTCACTTATACAGTTCATTTCGTTGTCTTTTTTAAGTCAAAAGGAAGATGAGGTAAGGTTCATGTGTCTGATAAAGGTCTCTGGCTCTACATATCTCAGTCAACGGTGAACATTGCTGAGAGCATATTGTTCTTATACATTCGGTTTAATCAGTAGTATAACCATGGCACCGTAAAAACTCATTTATATAGTGTATATCCAATATGTGCATACATGATAATATACATGCTTGTACTGTCGAATCTCATTAATTCGAACATACTTAATTCAAACTTCCGGTTAATTCTAACTCACGCTGAGGTCCCGTCAAAGCTATGTGTATTCTAATGGGCAAAAACGCCCTGTAATTTTAATGCGCAAGCACTCGCGACGATTGATTCGGACATACCGCGCTCCGAAAATGCTCTCGGCACCAGGCCTAATCACGCGACGGCACATCCCACATTTCAACGCTGCGCACGAAGGAAAAGAAAAGGAAAGAAAAGGCTGCAGTGGGATGTTTGCTCTATCTCAAATGCCGATCTGCGACGCTCCTGTGCCACACTTCTTCCCACTGTTCGCCACTTAGTGGAGATCAGTGGGAGAAGCGTGGCACAGGCGCGTTCCCTTTCGTCCCTTTTCGTCGAAAAAGGAGTGCTGCTCTCTTTTCCGTCCCTGCCACGTTATGACCTCCTTTTAAGGCCACGTGCGAAGAGAGAGAGAGGAAAAAAAAAGAAAGTTATCGCAGAGTGTTGGCTCTCTCTCACACGCCAGTGTCACGCTTCCCTCGTTCCCCTCCCTGCCACGTAGACCCTTATTCTTTCAACACGACGTGCGGGAAGAGAGCAAGAAAAAAAAAAAAAAAAAGCTGGCGTGGAGTGTTGGTTTTCTCTCTGAAATGCTGATCTGCTTCTTTCTGCCTGACGATGCTCCTCCTTTCTTGTCACGTGCTGGCCACACTGCGGCTGCGGCGGAGGGTAGTAGGTGAGATACTGTCGTTGTTGTCGTCGTCTTCAGAAAGTGTCGGCGCTGGACATTGCCGCGGACAACTTCTTTTGCCAGGAGAATGCGGAAGCTGAAGTAGAAATGCTTTGCAAGCTGCATGCGAAATTTATAAACGTCGGCAGACGTGCATCACCGATTACTTCAATTAATGACGGATGTCCTGTGATTTGTAAGTGTAAGTCTCCTGAAACTTCTCCCTCATGTGTTAGCTCAATGCACATGCGCCATTGCATGGTGAGCCCTCCGTTCATTTAGCTTTCACTAATCCGAACTTCTTTTCATTTGAACAAATTTTCAGGCAATTTAGAGTTCGAACTATCAAGATTCGACTGTATAACATTCACAACTCATCTGCTTTAAAGCACCTAAATAAGGCTGAACAGTGATTTGGGGCCTGTTAACTCAAGCTAAGCCCACATAATGACCACCCGTAGTTATACCACATAGAAAAGACCCCATATAAACATAACAAAAAACCAAATATAGTATCTCCATTCATTTACTTATATCTTAAGTAAGTGGAATAGTAAAGACAGTATAAATTGCATGACCTGTGTTGCTCTGCTGTGAGACAAGTTTCTACTACAGGACAGTGGTAAATTATGGTATTTTTGTAAAGAACAGCTCTCGGAATGGTGGTCGTCTCATCATTATCTGTTAGTCTACTTTGCTCATCTAGCTGCAGTCACTGAGCAAGCTTTTCTCTTTGTTTTGTTTCGACTTTGCAGAAGCGAGTGAGGGAATCACATCAGTCATGGTTGACTCAGTGTCCAGTACTGTGTTCGGAGCTCAGCGAGGAGCTGGCCCATCACCGTCCACATATCATTTAGTCTCCCTTCCATCATGCTCATCGTCTGGCCCTAGCACATCATGCTCTCCTCCCGCAATCGACGTGGCATCACTTACTCTGGCATACCACAGGACTGATGATGCGGCAAACCTCGATGCTTCATCGTCGTCTTCATTATCAAGCAGCAGCGGGCCGCCCATTGTGGCCGACTCTTCCGCCGGCCTGCCATCACACGACGGCACCCCTGCCTCAAATAGTGTTCCCGGCAGCACTTCTAGCAGCAGTCAGCCCTTACAAGTTGACAATGGGAATGCCAGCAATAATGGCAGTGGAAGCAGTAGCAGCAGTGGCACCAGCTCGGACCCTGCGACACCGCAGAATGTTGACGACTCCGAGACGTACGAAAATGGTGCGGCCTCGGCGGCCTCGTCTGCTTGCGATGTGATTCTTGTCGAAGCCCATGCAGCGGGAACATCATCCGAGATTGTGGTCTATGCAGAAGAAGAAGCGGCAGCTGGTGTGAGTGTTTCCTTGGACAACTGTGACAACGATTGCAGCAGTAACGCTGCCCCCGAAGACGTTGGGGGCAATTTGCTGATTGTCAGCTCGTCGGCATCCGTACATGGCCACGGCGGGCTAGCAAATGGAATGCCGGACGAGCATGCGTCGACATCAAGGCTCGCTTTGCACCAAGACGAGGACTCTGCAGCAAGTTCAGCCGTTTCAGACATTGATGCCGTGGTTGGCAACGTGGTGACCGTTGAGACAGTGAGGGACATTGTGGAACAGGTGGTGACCTCGTCAGCCTCTGTGACCCCTGCGTCACTGTCCCAGCCTAGCACGTCAAGAGGTGCAGCAGGGCCACAGCAGGTGCTCAAAAGGAAACGTCGTGTGAATGCACTTATTGACGAAGCTTTGTGTGCCGTGGGACATGTGTCTGGTTGGGCGCGAGCAGCATCAGGACTTCTGGATAGGGTGTGCAAATTTAGAGGTGCCAACAGGTCAAAAGGTGTGCCACCACCAGCGCACTGGTTTTTGGAACCAGGTAAGCACCTTGTTGCTTGTAAGATGATGACATCTGTGGGCTTGTTCACAGTGCGTATCTAGGCTCAAATGTTGTCTTGTGATGTAGCGAGGTATTAACTTCTAAAAGACAAAATATGCTCATCTCGCAGCATTTTGTAGCCTCCTAATGCGGTGTAGGTAGACGAATCTGTCTTGTTGTTAGCTTCAGTTCTTTGTCATACTGAAAACTAACGTTGACATAGACAAACTCTCCTACAAATCACTGCTGATGCTAAAATAAGAAGGGAAGCCAAAGGGTCTTACGTTTGCCAGTCATGGCCATATGAAGTTTGCAGATAAGAAATAAAGGATGCTGGTGTTTTTACCAGCCAGGTCTGTGATACCATTCACCACAGAATCCTTGGTCCACGTGACAGCACATTGAGTTATCATACAGTGCAGTGGTGATCCTACTGGGTAATTTGTGTCGTTTGGCTATTGTTTTACTTGCCTGCATCTTTCTGTATCCCTTCAAATGCAATGTGCGGGAAATGCCCTAAAATTTTCTATTTTTGCGTGCTTGCCGAGTAATAGAGTCGTTTTCGCCCTGATACCAAACGCTCTAACAGTTTTGCCAGGTTGTCGTGGAACTCCTGCCCTCTTTTAATTTCATATTTTTGCACTTTGCCTCGTTAATGTTTACAGTTTTAACCAGAATATCAGTGTGGCCACAGCTGCCTGCAGCCTCTCTTATTGACAGTTGTATAGGCTTTTTTCAGATTGGGAGATCATCGCTCTTGAAGAGGAGCATACTAGCAACTACAAATTTGCTGTTCAAGCCACTTTGCTAGTTAGTTGTAATCTAACACACGACGGCCGTACGACTGCCATTTTAAGCATCTTGAGCCATAAACGGTGCCTTCGAGTGAGGTGTGTGAGATGGCATGAGCTGAGAAATTATTAATGCTTGGAGCATTCATAGCCTCTATAAGCAAAAAGTATATGGAAAACATGTGCAAGTTTTCCATCGGAGATATCGGTGCCTGTGCCTTAAAGAAATAAACAAATATATATTAGAGGATCTGAAATTTTTTTTTTAACAAATAAAAAAAGTTAGACATGATTGTCTCATAGGATTTGAACTCACGACGTCTAGCACAGATGCCCAATACTGTAACCATACATCACAAATTCATGCATCAGTGGCACGATTAGATATGTGCTAGCTAATGAATTTAGATGCTTTAAGCCACTGCAAGGTACTTAACCTTTCTCGAGAAGGCGAAGACGTCTGAAGCCAGGCGGTATTTACAGCTCTAAAAGGCAATTGATGAAGACCGTGAGGCGATCGTCAGCGAAACGTTACAAGAGGCTACACCACAAGAACGCGACAAGACTTAAGGGGCCTTGCAACACAATTCCAAGTAGCCATGGAATGGTTTCTTTTTTAAAAAGCCATGTAATGTATTCTGTAAAGGAGCTTATTGCCTACGATTTGGCTGCCACAATAATTTACAGTATCTGTCTAGTACAAGTGGAGTTAGAAAGTTTGTCGCGCACTGCAATGGTTTTCTCTCTCTTCTCATTCCAATGAAAGCGCTGGAAGATAAGCAGGGAGGGATGGCAGGGGGAACAAGGTACAGTACGGTCGACTGTTAGGGAGAACATGCGAGCGTGCAACCGACGGTCCGCGGGGGGCTAAGTGCTGGCGAGATTTGAAAACGCGAAGCATGCGCACAAAATCGCAAGGGCGGTTCATGCTCTGCGTTGTCTGCTACTTCCTGCCCGAGCACTCGGCGCGCGCTAACGCCCTGCTATGTTTTATTGGTTGGAAGAAGCTGGCTATGCTCGTTGCATGAAACATCAATTTTCTTGTCTGTTATCAAAGGCAGCCGGCTGGTTCGGGCGTTGTGCAAAGCTTACGACTGACATTTCTGTGAGCATTGGCACTGTAGGTTATGCAAGTGATGGGGTTCGTTCTCACTTTCACAGAATTCCTCAGCTGCGGGCGTAATTCATCGCCAAACGAATTTTTTGTGGTGCCAGCTTTTATATGTGGCATGGCCAGGGCACCTGAGGATGAAAGTCTTCTCATAGTGAGCTCTACACTAAAAAACACAGTCAGCCTGCTGTCGCTGCCGTGGTAAACAGACCACTGAAGAGAGCGACGGTGCTAATGTGCCCCCTTGGGTGCTAATGTGCCCCCAGTCGCCTTACTTCAACGTAATCGGTGGTGTGCAATTTCAGAAGTAACATGCCGAGTCGTGCAGGTACTGCAGCTGTCCCTAGGGGTGCTGGCTCACACACGCACCACCTATGTCTGAATGATAAGCGACCTGTATGGCAGAAACAAAAATGAAGAGAAAAAAAAACTGCAGATATCTGAGGCCATGTACGTTTGGGAAGCACTTTGGCCCCTTGCCATTCCTCCTGTGCAGTTACGTTGTCAGCTTGGTTGGATAATGAAGGTACAGAAGCCCTCGTTTCATAAGATATTGCTGCTTGTTCTTTGAGCAGAAAATATTTTGCGGCGTAAGATTCAGGTGGCAACAGCATCCAACATTAAGGTCATCCCATGATAGCTTCAGTGTTGACTACCTTGTATCAGAGCCCTTTTAATATAACAGTTTCTCAAGTTTGGGTTTCATTATTGGATGGCACTGTGACAGAATCATATTGCTTCAGTTTTTAATGACTGCATTTTTTTTCTCTCTCTGCCAGTCGCATTGTTTCATGTTGACACAGGTAACATTATGTTGCCAAGTGACATTTCTAGAGGTACCTTTGACTCCAGTTATTGTGCCTGAAGTGAATCACTGGAGAGGCTACTTTATTGAACTTTTGTTTCTTTCCTGAAAAATTTCTTTCTGCATTCCTTATTCTCACTGTCAGTTTGATATGCTGGTAATTTCTCCCAAATTTCTTGCAGCCTCTGCATTAGTGTCTGCTTGCACTGTAGCACACCTGCTACTTGTAACACATTAAGGTATCATTATAAGTAACACAAACATTTTAGGGGGTGAAGCACCTCGGGGCCTAGTCTTGTTCATTGTGTGTTGTCCATTGTCCGGCACATCACATGCAAAATACCCACTATACGCCTACCATAACTTTAATGAAGTAGGGAAGCACCTACTATGCTATGACACTCGTCATTCTGCTGATAAGTGAAGTACCAACTACACATCTCTAAGCCATTATGCGCACTTTGTGCTGTGGCTGATGACGATGGAGAATAAGCGCGTTCTGAGTCCGCCTCGGTGGATCAGTGGCTAGGGCGCTCGGCTGCTGGCCCAAAGGTAGCAGGTACGACTACGGCCGCGGCAGTCGCATTTCGATGGAGGTGAAGTGGTAGAGGCCCTTGTACTGGTGCAATGTCAGTGCACATTAAAGAACACCAGATGGTTGAAATTTCCGGAGCCCTCCACTACAGCGTCCCTCATGATCAAATCGGGCTTTTGGGACTTAAAATTCCGCTTATTATCAATAAGTGGGTTTCTGACTGCACATTCTCTTTCTGTCATGGATGAAAATTAATATGCTCTCGCTGCGAAAGGCAATGCCGATGCAGAAAACAAGCTAGCCTGGAGGGAAGAATTCGGGAAGCAGCGGCAAAGTGGCAGCGCCAACAACAAGTTGCTACTCCAGGGGTGAGAGCTCGGGAAGCAGTGATCAATCGCTCCATGACTCCCATTCATGAGCATCATACGTTCAATGGTGGTATGTAATCAAAGGTCAAGTGGTCAATGTTCCTGTAGACGTTAAGAAAACAGGGCATTGTCTTCTTAGAAACATACCCGAAGATGCAGCCATCGACATGCTCATAAAGCAAAAGCTGAGAAGAAAGACCTTGTACAAATCTGGCCTAATCAATAAATGAAACATTCGCGTGTGGTTGAACTACCTAGAAGTCTCGCCCTTCTACAAACACCTAAATATTAAGAAAACTGGCATAGATCTCGTGTTTTCCCAACTTCACGCTAGAACCAATCGAAGAGTTATTGGTTGTACATTTTATGGTCTGGATAGCAGTAATAATGAAGGCGAAACAAAATGCAGAACTCAATACAACATGCGAGTTATGACCAACAAAACATTGTATATACTGTAGATACGCGTTGTCGCTCATTTACATGCGCAAGTGGGCGGGTGATGCCCCAGTTTTTTGCCCACCAGTCATTATTCACTCTGCGGAGGTGCGTACATTTTTTTTCATGAGCATTTGATTGTGGTGAAACCTGTGAAGGACCAAGTTTTTGTCTGGGATCATTTTACCTTTGGCAGCATGCCATTCACTCATTTTGTTTATTTCTGTAATCTCTAGCAACGTGAAAGGCTGGCTCTCTCTATGTTTCATTCTATAATAATATGATTTGCAGATGTATAATGGAATTTAATGTGACTGACTTAATTTTCTTGTCTATTCGCATAGTTGATCCTGAAGATGCTCCTGGTTACTATGACGTCATTGATCAGCCCATGGATTTCTCCACCATAAAGAAAAAACTGGAGGCAAGTGTTTGTTGTAGGTCTTGCACTATAGCAACCACAGGATTACATATTTTAAAGTGTAGATGCTACAGATCTCTTATGGAATGTCATCTGTACTTAATGTGAACCTTGTTGTTTTTTTTTATTTTCATGATTCTTGTTGGGTGCAGCTTTTGCATGCAAAAAGGCCTATAATAACTGTTCGCTGCAATCCTTTAGCAGTGTTTCATGCATGTTGTTCAGCGTTCTCGGCACAAGAACACTAAGCCACACAGTGAATAGAGCATACCTAACCACCATTTTACCCGAGTCCGACTCGGCGTTTTCACTAGTACACTCTGATCTCGATATAACGAATGTGGATATAGGGAAATATTAGTTATAACGAAGTGAATGAAGAATGGTCTTGCAATAAATACTGTCTAAGGAACATACATTTAGAACAAATTTTCGAATAAAACGAACCTATATTCGTGTCAGATGCAGCTTTGTTATGACGTCTGAGTGTATAAAAAGTGTTATTGTGGAATACCTACTCACCATATCACATGATCTTTCTAATCTATGTTGCCAGTGGCACTCAGGTAACGCTGCAAATTGAAAGGGACCCTAAAAAAGAAGAGCTCTGCCATTTTAAAAACGTTGTTGCTCTGAGAAATTTGGCATGATGGGAAACATGCAGGAAGAAAATGCAGGTGGGGATGCTGCTTTCAAGTTCTCACACCAATTTACCGTGACATGACAGTCGTTGCTATGCTCTTGGTAGCCCTTTATTGATAAAAATGAATTACATCGTGTTCTAAAAAAAGCCAGGTACTTAAGAATTAAAAGTTTACGGAGGTCTTGTTCATTCGATGAGGCCAATGTTCGAAAAGGGGCATTGAAATTCGTGGCATCACACTGGCACTCAGTGCCGGTGTTTTGGTGAAATTTTCAAAAATGGCACTTTGACTTTTTGTAGTCTAACAAGGAATGTATGGTAATGGAAATTATGACATCGTAGATTTCATATAGTAATTATTTGGTGTACAGGGATTTAGTTTTTCGGTTTAGTGGTCCTTTAACACCTTTATTCAAGTGGTATATATTGAGAACTTTTGTTCAGGAAGTGTTTGTTGTTTAAATTTTTATATTCAATATTTCTTTTTTCTAAAAAACTGTTTCGTTGGGCTCCGTGGTGGGTGGCCGCCAACGCTGCTGAACAACATACATTTAGCATGCATAAAGCATTCCCTTTACTTACTGATTGTGCCTCCTCAAAGCGTGTACGCACCGAAGATATCAATTTTTTCATCCGGCCAAGATAAATCTTTCCTCATTTTCACGTTATACACTGCGAGGAAACTAACAAGCAAGCCAGAACTGTATCTCCCTTTGTAGTGGCTAGGTGCTTAACCGAAACTCTCGGTGCCGGGTACAAGGTTACCAAAATGGCCAGCGGAGATCTACTCCTTGAGATGCGTGACAAAGACCAATTCGATAAACTGAACACCCTCACAACGTTTGGAGACACACTGTTACAAGCTGCCACTTTAGCGTCGCCAGCGCGAAGTCGGCGACGGGAATGACAGCAGGTTAGTTCGTTCCATACGCAAGCAGAGACAGTGAAGAGATCAGAGACGTGAGAAAACAAAACAAACTTTACTCTAGTGATATTGCAGCACACGGGATCTAGTACAACACTTCAATACAACTAACAAAATACATCAACACTTTATACAAAAAAATATATAAACAAAACAATAAATCAGCTTACGAGAAAGAACTATTACAAACTACACAAACTAACAATAGAACTACGGAGGAGAAAGTTCGAAGATATAAACAGGTGAAGGCATACGTGTGATGATCGGCAGCGTTGCGTCCCCGACGATCGGATGCGAGAAGACGAAGAGAGTTCTGACACGACTGCGATGTCGGCGGTGTTGCAACGCTGGTGGCTCCGGGAGGCTAGTGCTTGCAGGTGACTTCGGGCAGGTTGAGCTAAGTTGAGGCGAAGTCTCGATGTCTACGTTGCAGATCTTAATATCGCATCACAACTAGACGAACGGCTAAGTTTAGGTGGCCAGCCGATACAGAGCCACACTAAAAACTTCTAGAAGAGATGCTTGTTGATCTGTTTCTACACCATGTTGGTCAGCGACTAGTCTGCCTAGCAGGGCAAAACCCTGCGTTTAAATCCCCCCCGTGTCTCCTCGCTTGGGGACAAGAGACCTCTACATGGGTCCAATCATGCGCGTTTCCTTGATGGAAACTCCGCCCCAAAAAATATATTGACCCCACCCATTTTTAATTAGGAGAGGGCCCTCAACTAGCGAGAGTGACAGCCTGTTGGGATGTTGTCATACGGCTTGGCCACCAGAGGTTTTCCCACGGTTTCCCCCCGTGGGAAACGGTCAGACTGTTTGGCTCTCAGCCGGTGCGTCCCGTAGTCTAATCCTTGTTCGGGGTACATCGCGGCCTTCCACGATCTTGCAGATGCCGCCGCAGTTACAAAAGGATCAAACGTCAGCGGCGACGTTCCAAGAAGAGCACCCCATTCTGCACTTCTCGGCTCTCTTTTATGCGCCCGCCGTTCCCACGGTCAGTGGGGGAGTACGGCGCCCGTTAATTGCCGTGACGCGGGGCCGCCAAAAATGGCCGTTCGTGACACACACCCATCAGTATTACGCCATACAGGTCCATGAACTCAACTCGCGGGGTAGTATCGGACACAGATTTGCTTGACCTGACCGAAGCTGAACTTCTGGAAGGATGGAAGAGCCAAAACGTGACAAGCGTACAGCGTATTAAGATAAGAAGAGATCAAAAGGAAATACCAACCAAACACTTAGTACTGACCTTTGCTTCGAGTGATTTGCCGGAAACCATTCAGACTGGGTATACAAAGACATCCGTGAGGCCATATATTCCCAACCCCCGCCGTTGCTTCCAATGTCAGAGATATGGCCACGGCTCGCAAAGCTGTCGTGACCGGAAAACTTGTGCTCTGTGTGGAGTCGTGGGCCATGCGTCCGACAACTGCGAAGCACCTGCACACTGTGTGAACTGTGGCGATAATTATGCCCCGTACTCACGCTCCTGTTCTTTCTGGAAAAAAGAAAGAGATCATCAGTTTAAAGATAAAAGAAAACATTACATTTAAAGAAGCAAGAAGGAGAGTCTCGCCATTTTGTGGCCCCACATATGCTGATGCGGCGCGCCAGGGGGAAGCGTCGCACCAGCCCTCGCCACTCCTTCGGCCTGCACAGAGTGAGCCATTGGCGGTGGCGCCTGCCCCCAAGGCGGCAGTAGTTGAGTCTACTCCGCCTACTACTGAACAGAGACCACAGACTCCAGGCTCCTCGGGTCTCAAGGCCTCACCTCGCCAGGCGAGGCCCAAGCTTCGAAAAACCAGCTCGCATTAGCGGGCATCCAGTGCCTCCGAGGAGGCAATGGATACGGCGGCACCCCTGGTGCCAAAAGAGCGGCGCGGCTCTCTGGAGCGTGCCAAGAGAACTAAAAAGCTCATAACAGGGCCTGATAATAGCCCTGTTACTTGAGCTCGACCTTTCAGCTTAAACAAGTCACTCCCTTAACGTACACACAGCACTACTTTACTTCCAGTACGGAAACACAAATTATACATTGGAACGTCAGAGGACTGCTTAAAAACCTCGACGACGTCCAAGAGCTTTTATACAAACACTCACCTCAAGTGCTGTGTGTACAGGAAACACACCTAAAATCCTCCAATAAAAATTTTTTACGTGCTTTCATCATATACCGAAAGGACCGAGATGATGCTGTGGCGTCATCCGGTGGCGTAGCCATTATCATTAACCAAGGAGTTGCGTGTACACATTTACCACTCCAGACATCCCTTGAGGCGGTGGCTGTTCGAGCGGTACTTTTAAACAAACTCGTCACCATCTGCTCTTTGTACGTACCTCCCCACCACCGTCTTGAAAGACGTGAATTCCAGTCTTTAATAGACAAACTGCCTGAACCTTATTTGCTTCTTGGGGACCTAAATGCACATAGTGGACTGTGGGGCGATTCTCGCTGTGATGCACGAGGTCGTCTCATTGAACAATTTCTTTTCTCTTTCGGTGCCTGTTTGTTGAATAGGAAAGAGCCAACAAACTATAGCTTTGCCAACAAACCTTACTCATCTATAGACTTCAGCGTCGTATCACCTTCACTCCTACCCCTACTGAAATGGAAAATCATAAATAATCCATATGGAAGTGACCATTTTCCTATAGTTCTGAGTTCACAAACAACATATGAATGTCCTCTACATGTTCCCAAATGGCTGATAAACGAAGCAGACTGGGAACAGTTCCATAACACTACACATTTAAGTTGGACAGACATATGTAGGTTAAACATAGATGAAGCTGTGCAGTACTTCACAGCTTTTCTAACTGATGCAGCAGCCAAGTGCATACCGCAAACATCTGGAATGCCCGGCAAACAAACGACACGTCCCATGGTGGAACACAGAGTGTTGTAATGCGCGAAAGGAACAGAACAGGGCATGGAGGTTGCTTCGGACCGAAAATCTTGACACCTTCAAGAAAATAAAGTCTCAAGGCAGGAGAACGCATCAGCAGGCCAGAAGAGAAAGCTGGCAGAAGTTTTTGTCAGGGATCAATTCATACACACAGAAGGCTAAAGTCTGGAACATGGTCGGTAGGATAGCAGTGAAACAAGTTCACACACTTCCACTCGTAAACACTCTAGGTGATACCTTGGAAGATCAGGCAAACTTCCTCGGTGCACACTTTGAACGGGTATCCAGCTCGCCCACTATACTGACACTTTCCAAAAATACAGAACAAGAATAGAAAAGCAGAAGCTCGAACACAAATGCACTAGATACGAGGCATATAACCAAGCTTTCAGTCTAGCTGAGCTCCGAACATCTCTAAACTCCTGCAGTACTTCTGCCCCAGGTTCTGACCGTGTGGTGTATGAAATGTTAAAAAAACCTACCAGCCGAAACACGAAAAACCTTACTTTGTTTGTACAATGCTATCTGGTTTTCTGGCACTATCCCTACCTCCTGGAAAGAGGCTATTATTCCCATTTTGAAAGAGGGCAAGGACCCTTCTTTAGCTTCGAGTTATAGGCCTATTGCACTTACAAGCTGCTTGTGCAAAGTCTTCGAAGAAATGATAAACTGCCGACTTGTACATTTCCTTGAAACAAACAATTTGCTCGACCCATTTCAGTGCGGGTTTCGAGAGAGTAGATCCACCACAGACCACCTTGTTCGTATTGAGGCACAGATCAGAGACGCCTTCATCCATAAACAATATTTTCTCTCTGTGTTCCTCGATATCGAAAAGGCTTATGATACAACATGACGTTTTGGAATTCTAAGAGACCTGTCCCACCTTGGCGTGCGCGGAAGAATGTTTAACATAATCGAAAGTCACCTGTCAAACCGGACATTCCGTGTCCGAGTGGGCACGGTTCTTTCCCAAACATTTGTCCAGGAAACAGGCGTGCCACAAGGTGGTGTACTTACCTGCACACTTTTTCTCATCAAAATGAATTCCTTGCACTTGTCCATTCCTCGCAATATGTTTTATTGTACATATGTCGATGACGTCCAGCTTGGCTTTAGATCTTGCAATCTGGCAATGTGTGAGCGGCAGGTTCAGTGAGGCTTAAACAAGGTCTCCAAATGGGCAGAGGAAAACGGATTACGACTGAACCCACAAAAAAGCACGTGTGTCTTGTTCTCCCGAAAGGGAGACATGCACTCAGAACCCGACATTGAACTGAACGGTCAACGTCTGTCTGTTAATGCGGAGCATAAATTCTTAGGCTTAATCTTGGACAACAAGTTGACCTTCGTACTGCACATCAAGTATTTAAAAACAAAATGTTTAAAAGCCATGAATGTTTTAAAAGTGCTGTCACGTACTACGTGGGGTAGTGACAGGCAATGTCTCATGAATCTGTATAGAAGCCTCATTTGCACCCGCTCAGATTATGGGGCCGTTGTTTATCAGTCTGCGACTCAAAGTGCTTTGAAGATGCTGGACCCCGTGCACCATTTGGGCATCCGCCTTTCTACGGGTGCTTTTCGCACCACCCCCGTAGAAAGCCTTTACGTTGAGTCAAATGAGTGGTCGCTTCATCTGCAGAGAACTTACATGTCCTTAGTTTATTTCCTTAAGGTGAAAGCAGACAAGAAGCATCCCTCATACTCTACTATTAATGACTTGTCGAGCTCAATTCTGCTTCAAAACAGGCCTTCGATGAGGCAGCCCTTCTCAGTTCGCCTGAATGGTCTAGCTGAGGAAACTGGAGTGTCACTTGAACACAGTTTAATGGCTCCTGTAGCATACCCGCCACCGTGGCAGTGGCAGACTATAGACTGCAATGTGTCTTTTCTAGAAGTTACAAAACATGCGCCTATTGCCCATATTGGAACATACTTCCTGGAACTTCAACACATATACACACGTCCTGAGTTCTTTACAGATGCCTCCAAGTCTAACTCCTCTGTGTCCTACGCTGCTGTCGGCCCATCCTTTTCGGATGTTGGCCCTCTACATCCAGGCACAAGTATCTTCACAGCGGAAGCTTATGCGACACTTGTGGCGGCTAAACACATCAAGCAATTACAAATACAAAAAGCAGCAATTTATACAAACTCCCTCAGTGTGGTAATGGCTCTGCACACTCTTAAAAAACAAAAAAACCCAGTCCTTGTCTCACTTTACTCCATTTTGTGCACACTCTACACACTCAAACAACATGTTGTAGTGCGCTGGGTGCCAGGGCACCGTGAGATCCAAGGCAACGTGAGGGCGGATCAGCTCGCTGCATCCGTCCACAAAAGCACTGCCCCTACACCTATATCAATCCCGGCCCTTGATCTCAAGCCATCTCTCGAACGAAACCTCAGGGACTACTGGCAGAGCAAATGGGATACACACACACAAAACAAACTACACACCTTGGTCATTGGCTGCCAGTATCAAAATCGCGTCATACAGAGGTAACACTCACGAGACTCAGGATAGGACACACATACACACACATATCTTTTGTCCGGTGGCGATCCACCATTGTGTGACAGATGTGGTGAAGCATTAACAGTCCTTCACATGTTAATCCAGTGCAAAGACTTAGAAACTCTAAGAAAACAACATTTTCCATTACCCTACCGACAACATATACCTTTACACCCTGCAATGTTTGTCGGTAGGGAACCGCTTTTTAGTCATAAATCATTGTTAGCGGTTTTAAAAAGAAATTCATAATTTTCATATATACCCGGGCATTCCGTAGCACGACCTCTCCAGAGAGGTTTTTGCTGCGGTGGCTGCACAAGAAAGCACTTGCCTCACGGCCCTTGGACGCTAGGGTATGAACGAGTGAGGTACTTGTGCTAATGCCATACATGTCCACCATCGTTTTTCATTATCACCAATTTTTGTCACCTATTCACACCACACACACCTTTCACGGCATGGTCATGATTTTATTAGTCGTATGTTTTTACCCACCTTACCGCGAGGAATTTTATGGCCCTTATACAGCCGCTTATCACAATCATTGTCCATATTTTTAGTAAGATGAACTGGCACTCTTTGCCCGTGAAATGGCCCTTGCGCCACAAAACATCAAACATCATCATTTTTACTAAAAAGCTGAAGAAAATATTTGAAGAATGTACTAATCCAGTTTATTGATGCTCATGAGAGAAGTTCAGCTGCCTGCTGGCAATCAGCAGTAAAAAACATTAACAAGTGTTTGTGGGAAATTTTCAACATGATGATGGTTTCATTACACTGACAATTTTAATCACTCTGGCAACAATGAGCAGCTCTTCCATGACAATGGTTTAATAACGCACTCGTCGCTTTCACCATACACCATCTACAAAACATAAGTTGCCCCCTCTTCCTTCTTGTTTTCCTAAAAATTTGAAATGCCTGTTAAAAGAAAAAGAAGTGATCAGGTCAGTGCTGCCATCTGCAAAGCGATACACAAGCTAGCACGCGAACGAGCGTGTCTAGTTCAAAATGTTCGTAAGGAGATATTTCGAGCATAGGAGGTAAGCTTGTCCGTAGCAATTCAGGGACAGTGCAATGAGGGGGATCTAAAATTGTTAAAGGGTTAATGGCTGGTTTTTGCTGGCACATCTATTAACACAATGGAACAGCCGAGCTACACATTTGTAAGGTTTTACAGCATGCTGGAAGAATGTTACATCACAATCTTCTAGCACGCCTCGATGCTAGAAGATCGTAATGTAGACCTTCATGTGCTGTCCAGTTGTTTCTGAAAATTAAACAGCTGCCATGGTGAATTGAAAACCAATAACGATTAACCAGGTGCCCTTCGTAGTAAACAGCTGCTGCATGGTTACTTGACATTTTCTCTCCTTTCCTGCTAATTTATGACCCTCATGTGCACCATTTGTCTTAAACGAAACATAACAGAAGGTTGGAAAAGGGTGTGTTCAAGGTTTGTTCAGAAATAAGACGCAGCTCACATAAGTGTAGTCATGACAAAAAAGTACTATAAATGAAAGTGTAAATGTAGCAGCAGAGAGCAGTTGCACATTTATGCAAAACAGAACACGTGCTAAAGAGAAAGAAAAATGAAGGCGGAGGGACCCAGTTGTGTGGCTGAATGTTTAGTTCTCTTTCCCGATGAATGTGCTGCAGCCCACTAAACTGTGAGAACAGGAATTAGGCAAGTTTCAGACTCAAGCCTATGCAGTTTGAAGACTAGAGCATTGGTAAGCAGAGCTGTGGCAGACCTTTTCTTTTCCTGCAATCGCATGGTCTCTGGATTTTGTTACCTCGTGACTTACCGTATTTACTCGATTCTACCGCGCCCTCGATTGTAACGCGCACTCGGTTTTCACGACGAAAAAAAAAAAAAAGTAAGATATTGATTGCGACGCGCACCCATTTTTCTTGTTGGCCCGCATGATCACACTACTCGGGAAAACGACTCCTCTCGGGAGTGTCTTCCGTTTAAATATGAGGTACGGGGGAAGCTTGTGCCTATCTGACGTGCAACGGAGCATTGCCGTCACTCTTGCTTTACCGTGGCCCGATGTCAGCATGCAAACTTGCTTCGCCCCCTTCTTCTCGACGGTTGTGGTGCCAGGCATGTCGAAGAGGCGTCTGATCGGCATTCCCGATTTGCCCAAGCAGGTAGCCATTGTTGTGCCGCAAGTTTAGGACGAACCTCTGAAAACTGTGAAGCTTTTCTTCGTACTCTTCCGGCAAGTTTTGGCGCATGCCCGTTCGCTTTAGGAGGGAAAAGCCTTTCCTCTTCATAAAGTTAGCCAGCACCTGCTCGCTTTGAACAACTGGCTCTGCGTTAGCCCTTTTTCTAAAGCTAACTGCATAGCCCGCACTTAGAGCAGTTCTGTTGTCACGGGCCGCTGTGCCGCTCGCTGCTCGAGCACATACTCGGCGAGCAGCTCTTCAATTTGCGGAAACCAACCCTGCTGTGGTCCACTGAAGCCTTTGCATGAATCTTTGACAATCTTCTGCTTTTGTTTCCGCCAGTCCCACATGCACGTTTCGGGAACTCCGAACGACCGCGATGCGGCCCGATTTCCGTCTGTTTCGACACATGCGATGACTCTCCTTTTAAAAGCGGCATCCTGATGCACTCGTCGAGTTTCTGGAGTCGGCTCTTCTATGCCGTCGATGCTAATGAACTACAAGATGACGAACTCCTCAGCACACGTACGAAGTGCCGCACATGGGAAACACATAGGCAGAAATGGCCGATGCGCCATGCCGAAGCATGTAGGGGGCGGCCATTTTGGAAATGCCAATGGCAATAGAATGACCGTATTCATTTTTTTTTCACTCTCGATTTTAATGCGCATGCGATTTATGAACTCGCTTAACCGTAAAAAAGGTGCGCGTTAGATTCGAGTAATTACGGTAGGTGTGGTTTTTTTTTTATCATGGAAATACACAGTATTTCTATTTACTAGCCAATTCTGATTGACCAGGCTATCATTATCTCCATTTTTGCACCAGACATGACAAATGCACCACATGGCATTTTACGCATGCCAAGCCTTTTCGTGCACTCATCTTTTTTGGCTCTTTTTTTGGAGTGCTGCCCTTACGTAAAATTTACTGAAACGTACATTGTTTAACTTGAACAGCAGCTTGCATTTCAAAACTTTCAGAGTGGCCAGTACCGGGACATAACAGAATTTCACGAGGACATGATGCTCGTGAAGCGCAACTGTCAGACGTACAACCCCGCAGATCATGAGGCGTCGCAGGACTGTGAAGAAGTTTTTGCCTTCTACCTGCAGGAGTACAATCGGTTGGTCGAGAAGTGGCAAAAGGTGAGAAACTACAGCCACCTGTGAATCAAAACCACCTCTCTTTGCATGTCCAACGACTAGCTAACACATTCAGCTCTCAGCTTTTTGGGTAAGGGCCTAAAAGCACATGCAATTAAGTGTGTGTATATGTGTTTTCATTTTTTTGTGAAACGAAACCTCCAAGCTTAGAGGTTTTTCTGTGGTCGTGCCAGTAGAGAGTGCCAGCTTATTACTTTGATACATCGCACAAAAAAGTGTTTTCAACGAGTGTTTCCTAGCGACCCAGGAAAAACCCACAGCGCAATCAGAAATTCCGGGAGCCCTCCTAGCAGATCTGAAAGCCTTTGCTCCACCACATGTGAATCTTGGTATACTAAAGGAGCACCCACCCTGAATGCTACAAGAAGCACATTTTTCTTGCTTAAAGGGGCAGACTGCTCCTTGGGACCAAAAACTTACAAAAAATCATTTCTTAAAATTGACATATTTGGTATCTGCAAGTATTTTTCTATCTTTCTGCAAATTTTTACACACCAGGAAGTGGTAATTTTTTTGTAATGTCATTCTAACTGACCAGATTCTTGGTGCTGTTAACATGCAGAACCTGCAAAAAAATGGGGAACCAACTTCGAGGCCACTTTATAACTTGCCGGCACCTGTGTTAGAAGCTCTGCTACGAATTTATGAGCATTTTTATGAGGATTGCAAAACATGCACACCATGATTGTTGCTTTTTGAAGAAGCTGTGTGTTTTCAGTTTTTCCATTTTTCTCAAGAAAGTAAATTTACAACTGTTCAATTTTGAGGCCTCAATATCTCTGCAGCTAGGGCAGGTACAACAATAATTCTTTTTGCAATGGAAACCTGTATGTGTGTAGGGTGTAAGTATGGGAGCAAAATTTAGAAAACAAGCCTTTTAATTAATTACTCATCAAAATTTTAACACAATTTCAACTGCTTTTGAAAATGGATAGTTCATTTTGCTGTAAAATAATAAGAAAGGCTTAAAAACAAAAAACTTGCATTATTTCAATCTATAGTCATTATTCTATGTTAGGATATTATAAATATCACTTTTAATTAAGCGCTTTTTTTTCTATGGTGGCCTTAAACAATAGGGGGTGAACTTAAGTTATCTCAGGAATAAGATGAGTTGCAGAATAACTAATTAAATATTTGAAATCAGTAGAAAAACTGCATAATTCTGTGCAGTTTGATTAAGATCACTGAAGAAATAAATGAAAAATGTCTAAGAGCAGTCTGCCCCTTTAAAAAATTTACATCTTTGGTACTCTTCCAGGGTAGACTGTCATTTTTTTTTCAGAGTGGAGAGCTCGCAGACTAATATGTACCATAGAATATAGGCCGACCAGCTAAGCGCCTTAGCAGATAATCTTTAATCTCGTTTTAGTCATGGGAAACCATTCTACACGGCGACAAGCCCAACTAGGTGCAGTGGGGGGAACCAGGTGATGAATGAATTAGGCTGTCCTCCCATTCAATTTCTATAACTTACATGCGAAATACTAAAGTGTTTTCAATCGATCCAATCGGATGTTTCAAGAAAGTGGTGCTTTCAGCTGCTGTGTGCCAGTCATCTCGAAGAAGCCTGCACCCTACCTAAAACCCAGGTGTGCTGTGCAAGTTGTTCAGAAAGGTCTTCATTTCTTCTTCTTTTCAGAGCCACTTGATATCTTCGCCAAAGAGATCGAAGCAGAGCTGAAAGTAACCCAGCCATTTGTAGCAGAAAAACACTTGTTGCCACTACCCTGCCGTGCACCAAAGTGTTCTTCATCGCTGAACCCATCACCAGGCCGAACACTTTCCTGCCTTCTACTTACACGCGTGTGCTGTATATATGGGACCTGTGTGGAAGGAGTGCTACAACGATCATCTGTACATACGTTTCTCAGGCGTCATCGTCATCGTGGTGAAAGCCCCCTCCCCACTTCAACACCTTTATAGTTTTCCTTTTTTGGTGACCTTTCCCAAAGCCATACCCTTCCTTATTGAAGCTGTGTTCCGGTGTTGCGTCGTATATTACGCATGTACAGGAGTTTGTTTTTTATTCATATCTTACATTGGATGTGAATGTTGCTGTAGCATGCTGTTCTGCTCCTTTGTTTGTAATTTGTTGAATCGTTTTTATGATCATTTTATTATACTACGGTATATTGTTGTTATTGTTGACACCATTGCTTATTGCCAAAAGTAAACGCTTGCAGAAGCAGCACTTGGATCGAATATCGTTGTACCTTATACTTACGTGTATCATTATATATATATATATATATATGTGTGTGTGTGTGTGTGCACATTAACATACACAACTGGTGCTCAGAGCTTTGCGTATCATGAAGCAAGATCTTTTAAAATATGCACATAATTATGTGCAGTGCACATTGCAAGGCTGGTTGCAGTAGTCGCAACAGTCTGCCGGTCACATGGGCATAAATGGAGATACATTTTTGTTGATTTCTAGAGGTGGAAAAAAAGAAAAAAAAGGGGGTGGGGGGCTAGTTCGACCTGTGTAATGCAGAAGTTTTTAATTCTTGCTCTATTTTAATAACATGCAAAAGGCAATTTGCAGTTTTAGCTCCCAAGTCCATGCATTGTCCTATTGTTTTGTCTTGCCCTTCTCTCCGTTCCCCCCTTTGTGTGCAAACGAATGGTAATATTTACAAATCATGCCAGTTCACTTGAGAAATTTTGTACAATTAATTGTATTTAATTACTAAGCCATATTGGGGACAGATTGTGGTCCCGTGTGTAAGTTAAATCGACGTGTATATACTATGTACGATATCATGTAATTGTTAAGTTTGTGTGCTTCCCCCATCGTCATCATTACTGTACAGTGTATATATATATATATATATTGTAAGAAAAAGGATATTTTTAAGCCCTTGATTTGTAAATGAAGTTGTGATTCTGCATGGGCGAATTTTTTTTGTAATATTAATCTCTGTGAACCCAAGATGCAGCTGAAATACACTGGGCACCCGTCTTAGGCAAGGCGTTCTTTTAGAAATACTCATCGCATGTACAGATGATGCGATGGAGGCACACGGGGCCTGTACTATTTTTTTTCACTGGCACTAAAGAATCGAGTCTACTGATATCTCATGCTTGAGAAGAATGATAATAAAAACTTGCAATGTTGAATATGTGTGTTGCTTCATTTTACCAATCACATTCTCGTCAGACTGGAATAGTATGTCTGCCCAAGGTATGATGATCGTACTTCACAAACTCGCTGCGCTTTTTGCTTCTAGCCACAGGATGTTCCATTTGCAGTAAGTATGTATATTTTATTGGCAGTTGCTCTTCATTCAGAAGTGTAAACAATCACAGGTGTGAATTACTGGTGCAGGATAGTAAGCACACTGAAAAAGTAATTGATAGTACACATTAATGCCATGTTACTTTCTTCCCAACCATTATTAACATTGCATGAATACAGTTAAAAAAATAATTACTGGAATCAGCTGTCCCAGCTCGTTGTGAGTGAAGTGCGCGACTGTGGTGTGTTTTAAAGTTGGCGCGGCAAGATCGATGAAGACGGGCTACTTACAGCGTGCTACTTGTGAGAACACGGCGAGAAAGGGTGACTAAAAGAAAAAAAAAATGAAGAAAAAAAAAGACAGAATCAAGAACCACTGCACCGAAAAGGAAGAAGAAAAGTTTTGCTGGCGGTTGTAAGAATGCCACTATAGTGCGGCATGCGAGCTCACTGGGTACTTGTACCCGGACTTCAAGGCATCCACCTTGCCGCTGAAGACTTTCACTGGGTCCTGGTGACCATTTTACAACCGAGGCTACTGCAGAGTCTCCGGCATGGTGTCGCTCTGAGTGCCAGAGATGACGATGTCCACCGAGATCGGGAGCGAGCCGTCGGGCTAGGGGCCTGAGCTTGTGCACTCCGGTCACAACATCTTCCTTGCTGGACCGTTCATCTGCATGAACCACTGGTGAGCCGTGCCACTTTTCTTGCGCGTCCGGACTATCCCAACAACTTCAACAGGCGAACTCGAACAACAATTCAGAGTCTTAGAGATTTCCCCCTCGTTAATGAGTGCTGTATTTAGTTCTTGTCTTGTCGACGCATGTTGGATTACCTTTTGGTAACGTAGTGTTTCTTTTCCATGTTTTTTTGTTTGTGTGTGCAAATATATTTTTATGTCTATGCATATCGAACGCTCACCTTCTTCTTTTTTCAGAGAATAACATTTTATGGCAAGCCCGACTGGCTTTACTTAACGAACCTGTTACATTCGTGGAACGTGTCCTCTACAGCCCTTTATTTGCAGCGACTGTTTGCGTTTCTCGAAATTTTCGTTAGTCATCCTTCTTTATTTTTTCATGAAGGCATCTACTGTATTTCACTCAGTGTCACCACCAGTACTATAGATGGTTTTCCACTGCGGCAAACGGGCCCTGCCTTGTTTGAACACTTGATCTAATAGCTTTCTTCTTTCCACATCTTCACTGTTACTGATGGACTACCGATTTGCTGCTGCCACTCCTGGGTTTAAGGCCAGCAAAGGAGGCGCAACGCATAGTCCGCGCCGGCCATTTCTCTTTTTTTCTTTTTTTTTCTCTTAGACATTGCATCGTTTCGCCTTATGGCTGACAGAATATAGGTGCTTTTTTCCTTTTTCAAGAATCACTACCCCGTCCGTTTCTCACCGTAGGCTGCAGGGAAACGTCCACCACACGCCACATCGCAGCCGCGCCGCCGAGGAGAAAGCCGTGACCATGCCATGGTCATGGTCTCGGTCACAATGACATCCGCTCACATTCATACTCACCTGCTCCCGTGCACGCATTCATACGTGGGTCTACTTACAGCATCTGACACTCATTTGCATTCATATTCGTGTGCGCTTATTGTTAACAAGCATTCCCCTTAGCCTCTAGCAAATGCACTCGTTTGTAGTCTCATCTCTTCGTATTGATCAGTGCTCGCATTCCTGCTCAATATTGCTCTCACTAACAGGCACTCGTGTTGATGCTCACTTTAGCAGGTAGTCGCTCATGTTTGTACCAACTTCTCACACTTCTGGGTACTCACTCATGTTTATACTGGTACTCGTGCTTGTGCGTGTTTGTGCTTGTTGCCCTTTGTGGGTCTATGTGGCGTTAATCGGTGAAACATAGCACTGAAATGAGGGGCACAAATTTAGACGCAAGTTTGCAAGCTCTGTCCTCATGTTTAGCGCTGTAGCTTGTCAATTAAACTGTGACCAACCCATGAATGAATGTGCGAAGCTGTGGTGTGTACACTGAAACGAAGGAAAGTGTCGTAACGCATGAGCACCCCAAGCACAAGACTGCAAATGCTGAACTTTGCAGTGCTTGCGTCTGGGTGTACTCTAATGATTGCACGCTGATGCTCCAGTTTGAAGAATGCAGGGCCAGAGCAGTCAACTAAAAGATGAAAATGTTGACTGCAAGTGGTTTACGAAGTTGCTATTAGTACCATTTTAGTAGGAATTGCTATCAAGTCATATAGCAGTACTGACATACATCAGAGCTTTGATACGAACAAACGAATGCAAAGCTCACAGGCTACTCGAGCTGCTATGTGGCATGATAATGATTGTTCTACTGCAGTTCCTGCCAAATTCAGAATGCTCAAAACAGTGCCACCAGTTTCAACTCTTGCTGTCGGTAATTTAACTGGTTGCATGGAAGTGGTAATTACCTGTAATTATGCATAACCAATTTTTATAACACAATAAATCACCTACAATACCTACAAAATATTTAATACTTAATTGGTTTAACAGATTGGTAGCTTCATTGACCTGCCATTCGCATTGATCAGGTCCCAAAATTAAGTAAAGATAAACAAAGCTGTTGCTGAATGTTTGATATGTTGTAGAGCCAGGAGACTTCTTGCAAAATGGAAATGCATGCAAGCATTCGTAGACGTGTACTATGTATACATAATTTCATTGTTCATATAAACTGGTGCTGACCGATCATGATAGTTAACTTGTTGAAGGGGCCCTGCAACACTTTTTGAGCATGGCCAGAAAGCAAAGCTGATCGGAAGTCGAGGCTCCTGAGAACACGAGAGCCAAATGATATAGCGCAGCACGCAGCATGGAATTTACAATAAATTCTCAGTCAGCTATAAATTGCTTTCTAATTTCTTGACAAAGAATGATGCAATCCTAAAAGTTACTCGTAACAGCCATTGTATTAGCCATTGGCTGATTTGAGCATGGCATTGCGCGCTCACTACTGTAGCCACCGTGAAAGAGTGCAACTCGTCCAAGCGTGTGCATGTGATTGCTCTAAAAAGTCGCCTAAAGAGGTGCTCAAGGTCACAAGGCGCACGTGATGTATCTTTTTTCCTGTGTCATCCTTCCTTGCTTAGCTTCCAGCGCTTTCATTGAGACAAAATAAGAGAGAATAACATTGTGGTTTGCAAAAAAATTTTGTAATTCCCTTTGTACTGAACAGATTCTAAAAATTTTTGCGGTGGTGAATTTGTGAGGCAATAAATATCTTTAGTGAATCCATTCCATGACTACTTGAAAAGTGTTGCGGGGATCCTTTAGGTCAGTTATAAAAGTCTGCTTTTGGACTTTAGGTCAGCAGGTCGAGTCTTTTCTGTTTCAACAATTACATCATGCCTAATGTAGTACTTTTGTAGCAAATTGTTTTATTTCAATATTTGTTGTCCGTTGAGATGGGATGCACATTTATTAGAATGATGTGGCGAAGGTAAAAGATGAGCAATTGTCTTCAGTGATTGGGCTTTGCCTAACAGCCACCTTGATTAGATCCCCTACGCCTTCACGTCGCTTCCATTTGAGGCATGCAAGCCTCAAACGTGAAAGCTTAGCGGGTGACGTGCTGCTTGTGCAGGGCAGGCAGGTTGACGATGGTGATGGTGCACTCTTGGCCGCATCTTTCATTGTGTTCTCAACAGTAGTGGGCGAGGTTTGGGTGCAGGTTGCTAACTGGCCCAGTGCCGCAGCAGTGTCAGGGTCGTGAGAAGCAGCACGTACGGGGAGAAAATTGCCGACAGAACTCCAGCACAGTACATGCCTGCAAGTGTGACATGGTGAGCATGTAAACAAATTCACAATCATCCATTCGCTACACTGCTAAATAGGTATAGAAACGTATGGATTGGCAGTTGAACAAATAGAGAGATGCAGGGCACCGTATTGTATTCAGTTGTTGTTAGGTGCTCGCTAACCTAGATTCATGTGACATGTATTTGCTCTGCCTCTGAAGCATGTGTTACCACCTCTTTCTACCAGTGCTTCAGCTTCCTGTTACCAGCATAGGCTTTGCCTGCTTTTCATGGCTGCTTCGAATTACCAGTTATTCATCTGTTTGGAGCTGAGCTGGAGGGCACTGCACTGTATTTGGACATTGTAATTGGTTTCTCAGGCTTGAATACAACGGTGGCTAATGCAGCACCTACATTCTCGAGCTTCTGCTTATACTGCTTGGCACTATGTGCAGAGCTCCGAGTGGAACTTTGTGAAAATACATTTTTAGAAGGAGGAGGGTGACACATCATTAATAGCAAGAACAGATGCCCAAGCATTTACCTTTAAATTATCAGAAATGAATATTAAAGAAAAATGAAGTTTAATCATTTTTCTAGGTTTCTAGTTGTGACCCAACGCTTTAACCTAGCATTTTGCATCTGCAGTAGGTATTGTTACGTGGCAATAACACTAAGTCAGTCCCAAGCTGTACTGTGGCTTGCAACTGACTTAGCGTCATTGCCGCGTAACATTTTGGTAGAGGTGTGGAATACTTTTTTTTTGATAAAAGAGCTTCGCAGCAGACGCCTCCTGCAGTCTACTAGCATGGCTCCAGGTGAAGCTGCACCTTCGCCAACTACGTCAGCACCATCACCGGCAGCAACTTGGTACGTCGCCATAACACAACCCCTTGATTTCGGTACCTTTTCTGGGGAGAGCAACATTTATGTGGATAAGTGGCTCAGTATGTACAAGTGCGTAAGCGAGCAATATGGCTGGGACCCAACCGTTATGTTGGAAAACGTGGTACCTCGCCAAAGCTCCTTGTGTCTGGTTTAAGATCCATGAGCAAGAGGTTACAAGCTGGGACATGTTCAAACAGCTCCATGACCTTTTCGGCAACCCATGCAACAGTATTCTTGGAATCTTGATTTTTAGTATCGACATGTCTCATCACCGCTAGAGATGACTTCTGAAGGCGATCGAGCTTCAACCGATGAAAACTGCTGCACTGAAACTACCGGTTTCATTTCCTCTATAATCTGGGCATAACACCAAATAGCGGGAGCACTCATGCAATCGAGTGTATGTTGTATACTTTTTAGAGAATCTGGACTGTCTGAGACGGCTTCCGAGTTTTTCACAAACAGCTCGTGCTAAGAGATAACACAATAAAATAATCTATAATAAAAGAAAATGGTCATGACTCGAAATATAAAGATGCGGAAACCTACTAAGCTAGCTAGCTGTACAGACTGCCACACACAGCCTTCTTTCACAAACTTCCTCTACAGCTTTCTCCTTTCATTTTACAAGCACAAAGATCAAGCACTTACCATAGTAACTTTTTGGTGTGGTTGTTTTATGAACTCTAATGCACAAAATGCACTGAGGTGCATATCGTAGTCAGTGTTACAACATTCTACTTTTCATCTGTGGCTTTTTGTTGCATTCAATATGTATTATTTCACTTGGGCTAATTGTATAATATATTTGTGTTAGAAAAAACAAATTAGTGATTTACATAATAATAATTAAACATACTGATTTTTCCAAGCACAATTCAGAACATACACCAATCTACCCTGACTTAGGCAGCGTAATTGTACAGCAATAGTGCTTGTTGCAAAAAAGTGCCCTACGACCCTGGGATTTACATATTCCTCATCACTGTGGCGGTAAATTAGCGAACAGTTAAAGCTGACGTCTGGAGGTTGTATATGTGTCAACTGACACATGCAAATAGAAATAGTGTGAACACGCAAAACAATATGCCGATCCTTTTTACTTTCAGCCTTAATTTTGCAGCCTGGTAAACAGTTTAACTCTACCGACAGTGTGACAACATTTTGGTGGATCAGTATGATTTCATGGAAAGCTCTCACAAAGAATTGACTTGGTACAGTTTGTCTGCTTGTAAACATAAATGACAAAAATGCTGACATATGTGGAACTCATGAACCAAAGAGACATGGGTGTCCACATGTTTGCCCTGGTTTCCCTTTTCTACTTTCTCTTTAATCTTTTATAAGCTAGTAAAGTGCAACAAATAAAATCTATAAACTGATCTCACACTGTACCCAATTTCACTGTGGAAAGAAGTTAATATATGTATTTCATGCATGGTTACATCATTCATGAACAAAAATAAATGTTTAGTATCGCTAATTTCAAGTCAATGCAGGATGTTTTTGTTACTTTACCGAAGTCCTAAAAAAAATGAGGATTTTTAGTATTGAGACAACTCAGCTAGAAGTGTTTGCTTAATTCTTATGTTGAAAAATAATTATGTATTTAAAAGGTTTTAAGGCTGTCAGGTGCGACGAGGCTGTAAAGCAACTATCAAGATGTTTTTGTTTACGATTAAGAGTGACAAATAGACTTTTGTCAGGCAAGAAGCTGGGTGAGCTGAAATGCATGCATATTTTGAATCAGTGAGGGAAACAAAAGAAATTTGGGAAGAAGGGGCGTAGCAACTGTGCTTTGAGCAAACACACTTACAGTGTATGAGTATGCTTGAATGTGAGCAATGAGTCGATTATGCAGTCTCTTCATGACCGCCCCTGACAGAAAATCTTCCATGTCTAGCTGAATTACTGAACCGACAATCTTTCCAGCTGGAAAGATTTGTGGTTAGATAATTCAGCTCAAAGCGGATGGCTATCCAGCTGGATCTTTGTCAGTCCTTGGCTGCAATTTGGCCATATTCCAGCTGGATATTCATGAAGTATGAACCACGTTATTGAACGGGAAATTAGTCCAGCAAGAAAGGTTCAATAAACTAGCTGAAAACGAAACTTTCAGTGAACAGTATACAAAGGCCACAATGTTTCCAGAGGCAAACTTACCTTCGTGTTCGATTTCAAATTTTATTTGCTGGGGGTTTCTGCAAAAACCTGCATAAAGAGTGAGAAAAACCGTCTTAAGAAACAGCATTGAGTAGGAGTGAGACAACTGATAGTTAAGTTTGCAAGAGGTGTGTGGTGTGTGTCTTTTTTTAATTGGTACTTTTCGTGCATCTCATGACCACCAACATGAAAGTTGCCGACTCGTGACAATGTGGTGATTGGTCTGTGGAGTGTATATACAGGCATTCGTTAATCTGTGTAAATTTTGATGCAGGCTTCATTTGTTGCTGTACCAGAAATAACTGGAAATCTTTTGCCACAATTCAGTTCTCTGCATTGGTGTGCAAACGTATAGCCACTGGCAGGGCCAGGAATCATTCCTAATGTTTTTATAATGCTCTCCTTTTACAACAATAGTGCATTAACTTAGTGGAGGGTGGAAGAAGGGGTAGACAATTTATTAAATACTGGTCAATTAGTGGCCCTGTAAATCACTGTAAGGTTTATATGATAGTGCAACACAACATGTGCAGTTGTTTCTGCTTCGGATGTGGCTTTTTCCTTAAGCTAATATTTATGCACCTGTTTTGTCTAGCTTCATACTGCTGCTCAAATTGTGCAAGATACTGAAGCCACATTATCCTCATACTCTATAATTTTCAGTACTTGTAGTTGACATCAGAAAAAGCAGAAGACAATGAACACTGTTCCCTGTACAACTTCATGGCATTTGTGAGCTTATTTGCATACCTTTGCAGTTGGCCACATCGAAGTTGATTTGAGGTACATTTTCATCTTTTCCAATCACAGCGTATGTTAGTGGAGAGCAGCTCAGAGGTCCTTCTGCAATATTATTGAGGGAAAAAAATGTTTAAGCACAGCTTACGATCTTTTGTGCCGAAACATAGCTGGAGGACATATTTCTGCGGATTCTTACCCTATCTAGAAGCTCCCAATAGTTTTCAGCAATCGTTGATTTTATGCGAAAGCTGATTCTTGTTGCCGTTCTTGTAGCTATTCAAATATTTTTTTCTGGTTAACTAGTGTATGCTAAAAGCTATTTCTAGGCATCTCCTTAACCATTTTTATCATTCGTTCCGACTTCACCACACTTATAATATGTGTTTCCTCATAGTAAGCGCTTTCTGTGAAAACCTGGTGGCGCTAAAGGATGCAAGAATTGGTATTTGCACTATTGCTGTATATTCACCCAACTATGAGATGATTTGGGTGGAAACAGCACCTTAAAAAAAATTTGTTGTCCTGTCATTGCTTAAAGCTACTTCACCATTGATTCAATTCACCCGCTCTTAACTATAGATTATATTGAGCTGCATAAATTAATCATTATAGCCCTGAGAATATTTGATAATTCTATTACAGCTTGACTGCCACATTAGTGATTAGGTCTTCAAGAAAGCGAATTGGTGCTTGTTGAGTACCGAACGTGTTAAAACTCAGAACTGATAATAATACAGATAATAAGCCCTGCATCTTCAGTAGAGCTGTAGTGTGTCTGTGTTTGTCAGTGCACTTCATAGCATGTTACTGGTTGACCAAGAAGTGTGCAGCGGCAATAATACTAGTAGCGTCATATGGCGTGATGTCTAACCAGAGGTGCACAAACTCGATAAGATAGAGGCATCTATGCTCTATTTAACTGCAGTTGTGAAGTGCTTGTAGTGACATAATCGTTAAGTTCTAGCATTTCATGATTTTTTTTATGTGTATTAGTATGACTGACATAGCATCAATATCTTTTAATCACATTGTAGTTGTGCAAAACATCTATGAGTATCAATACTAGGTTTGCTGCTACCATTCTGAATCTCAATAAGCCAATAATATACATGTATGGTTAGAATTCTATGGACAAAATAAAAGTCTTATGATTAAAGAAAAGTGAAATGCATTGATAAAGAACTTACTTTTGCAAGGTCTTGTGTAGTTGAATGATAGCGTCTTAACTGTATTCAAAACAAAAAAAAAACTGATTAGAGGTAGTGGACTAGGACATCAAGTGATAAACAGAACAGGCGTTTTAATGTTTTTTATAGACTGATGATAGGTTTCTTCTCGACATGATCCGGCAAACGGGTGATTCTGCAGAAATATGCTGTTAAAAATTTACTATGAATTTCGCTGTCGTATGAAGTGACTGATGCAATAAACTTGAGTGAATTCATAGTGCAGTTACAGGTTCTTTTTATGTAGACCATAAACATTGATTTAATGAATAATTCAAAAAACATTTATTTTGATTAAGAGATTGATTTAGACATATTCGATTACACTTTGTTTTTTTATATGGAACACAGTAGAATATATATACAGCTTCATTTGATATAATTTTGCTTTGCGAGATATTCTTTGTAATTAGTAGAGTAGGTTACTCTATGGCCAAAATAGGCCTTAGCATTATATATAGAATTGCATGACAGATACTTCTGTATTTCTTACATCGTGCTTGCCGTGAAAGCAGAGAAAAAAAAAAACTCTAGTCTTATTAGTATTGCCTGCTATATATAAAACGGGGGTATTGACACATTTTTCACTAACATGAAAATGTAATACAGTGTAGTTTCATGTAAATTTATATATTGTTGAGCAACTACACTATTGTGCCGCAACATATTGTGATCAAGTATCTCTGGAGATATAAAAATATCCATTCCCTTGAAACGGGTAGCTGGAGTGCCCATACTTACATTGTGCATTGGTTTCATAGCATCTCAAACCTGCGAGGCTGTCACCAATAACACGGCCAGTGACATCACAGACCCTGAGGTTTCCTCGGTCATTTGTGGTGAACTGAAATAATAAACACAGTTCGGCAATAATAAACATAGTTGGTGCGTATAACTGGGGCAATTTTTTTACCATAAGACATACTCCAGCATGCATGTCTAGTGGTGCGTGTACCGATGGAAGAATTATCTTTTTATGGAAGAGCGCGTGTAATCTTCCCTCGAAAGAAATCTTGTCAAGCTTTATATTTTTTTCATGTTTTTCTGTATATATTTTCCTTTCCTATTGAATAAAAATTCAGTTGCTAGGCAGCACTTGTCTGAGTCTCTTCTTATGTTCCCGTGTTGAATTTACGCTGTTCGTACTTCATTTGGCAATGGAACCAGTAGGTTGTTAGCATTAGCATCCGTGCGTTTCTTGCTTGCATCGGCAATGTGAGAAGGAGACAACACATTCCCTCAAATAAGAACAGTATTTAAATATGGTTGTGCTGATTTCTAGGCCATTTTACGTAACTTGGAAGCATGAAAATTGCATTGCAAGTTGGCGTGTATAAGTGGGGCAGTTCTTTTATCGAAGACATACTCCAACATGCATGTCTTGTGGTGCGTGTACCGCTGGCATGCATGTCTAACGTCTGGGTATGTCATGCACAGACATGCAGAGTCCAGGATTCTGTAAGCAGGATACAGTAAATAAAAAGAGCATGTTTATGCCACGGGGTACATCTAACTGACCTGGACGGGAACAAACAGTAGGTACTGTTTCTTCACAGTCCCATGTCAAGCGCTGTTTGTTCCCATCTTAAATTTTACACAATTTTTTTTTACATGTATGGATATTGGAATTGGAATTTTATCGCTGACAATTATTTGGTAAAATTTGTACACACTGTGTGGACCCTTAGTCATGCTTTCTTTCATTTCTTTTTTTAGTGCTACTGATAGCCATAGCCACTGGCAGGCCTTAGCCAGGAATTCTTTTCCGGAGGAGGGGGGGGGGGGGGGCACTTGTCGAACTCTCCCCTTGAAAAATATCTATGCCTATTAACACCATCCTTCATCCCAATTTCGGAGGGTAGGAGGTGTCCAGACTCCTAGCCCTCCCCCCCCCCCCCCCTCCAGTTACGGGCTTGGCCACAGAATGCTCAATGTCAAATTGAATTAAAAACTACTATGCATATTTTTTTTCTGAGCTATCTTGTCCTGAAAATTGTGAAATAAAGTACAGTACAACAAATAACGAAACTGTAAGTCATGAAAAAATTCGTAAACAGCGGTTGGGTGCTCAAGCCGACAGTTCGACAAGTAGAGTTGTCTTCCAGGCTAGAATATACAGCCTTGAAGGCAAGTCCATTTACTGAAATGTTCCTTCAATCACACAATCCCTGTTTACGAGTTTTTTCACCGCAAGCTTCCATCTTCCCCTTTCTGACGTTTTTTGGATTTCAATTGTCAGGGTTATGATAGCCAGCCATAGTCTCTGAAATTGAGTTGCTGTTTTTACTTTGACTTAGTACCCTCAGTCAAAGTGTGCCAGTAGTTTGATTATACTCATAGGCATGCATACAGGGAGACAGGGAGAGGCAGTGGAATTGCCCCCTTCTGCCGTCCCCCCTGTTGATATAAGAGAATGCCAAGTCAGCTCTATACTTTTACTCCATTGTGCTCTTTCTATCGTTGTTTCAAATGCAGGGTTAAGGCCATGCAGGTTTCTGGTGACAATGGTGGCCAAGGTCACTTAATGTTACATTCAAGAATTTCTTACTTTGCACTTCTACTCCTGGAAAAAAGCTGGGGACCAAATGCAGGCCACTGTGGGAAGCACACCACTGGCTCGTTTTAATTTTTGCATCTGTTGTGAAACTTGTTTTATTTGGGCTCAAACAATTCGGGAACAAGGTCGCTGCAACGATACCTTGCTTCCCCACTAAAGAACCCTGTGCACGCTTCCGAACATAATTCATCCTTGTCAAGATTGAGACTGTTATGCAAGAGACAGGTGCAGCCATTGCTGTGAGGAAAGAGATGCAGACAAAGTCGCACCTTGATTTGGAGGTTGTTGCTTGCAGAGAACGTGCTAGTGCTGTATGACCAATACTGCACCGCTCCGGGGGTCACTGCGCCTTGGAACTTGGTCAGGGCAGAGGACTGCTGTCGAGGATTCCGTTGACTGCAGTACTTGTGCCTCAGGCTGGCTGGCACTGTTAGGCCAAAGAGTGAACGAATCTTGACGATTTCATTTGCGTTTTACTGGTCGTGAATTGTGACATTCGTCAAACCTTGCAACGTGTCTCGCTAAGAGTGTTGTTTCTTATAGCTACAGCTGATGAGAAAACGGTCTATTATCATCATTGATCAGAAGGGGGGGGGGGGGGGTTTGAAGTTTCCATTGTTCAGTTCTTGTTCTGTTCCTTCAAATTCTTTGTTCCATTCAATGATAACTAACTTTTTACAGTGTTTACCATTCAGTAATGCAGCATTGATTGAACAAACTAACAACCAAATTACCTCCAAAATGTAATAATGGGAAAAAGTTTTGCTTTGAATTATACAGTAATACATATATCACAGCGAAACCTCGATAAGTTTAATATTCATGGCCTTATATACATAGCAGTACACATAAAGAAAGCAAGGGAGCACACTGCTTATAGCGCCAGATTTCATCAGCTGACCCACAATTACTTGTACCTTCCAAAGAGTCCTTATATCTTCAATTTTTTTTCTGTGATCTGTTTATGCCTTTGAGAACAAAGGCTTCAGAACATGCAGTGTTATGATGAAAAATGTATGATGCTACGAATTCTTGGATCTAAACATTACTTTACAGTAACAGCAAGAACATTAGATTATTTATCTAGTATTAAAGTTTTATTTCATTCAGTATACTTCTAGCATTATTTTATTTGTACTTAACAGTGTTTACAAAATGTACTCCTTTGCCCATAATTCGACCTTGGTTCAAGGAGAGTCGACCCGCCACTGCGGTCTAGTGGCTAAGGAACTTGGCTGCTGACCCGCAAGCCGGGGGATCGAATGCCGGACATGGCGGCTGCATTTTCGATGGAGGCAATAATGCTCGAGGTCCGTCTGCTTAGATTTAGGTGCATGTTAAAGAATCCCAGGTGGTCGAGATTTCTGGAGTCCTCCATGACGGTGTCTCTCATAATCATATATTGGTTTTGGGACGTTAAACCCCAACAATTAGATTAATATTAAGAAAAATCAGCATAAAATCAATGCACCTCAAGGATGAGGTGTGAAACAAATACCTTGCCTGCTACTCAATGATTATGTGAACAGACACTGATAACTAGGAAAGTATAGGGGATGTTATTAAAGTAATTTAAATGGAAATGTGAAAAAAGTGGACGCAAGGATAACTTGCTGCCGGCGGGTACAGAACTGCAATCTTCGAAGAGCGTGGGCAATGCTCTACTAACTGAGCTATGATGGTGCTCATCTCTCAGTTCACTTTATCGGGCACATATGTGCATTTCAATGTGGGAGTGCAACCCAGCATCACCAGTAGCCATTACGGCAAGTGTGGAACACATTTCTTGCCTGTTAGCGTCACTACTGCATTCTTACTATGTTTTTTCTACTGATAATATCCCCAATACTTTCCTTGGCACCTTTTTCTGTTCGTGAAAATATACTCGTGCATAATGTGATGAGATGGCAGAAGAAATGGTGCATGTCACACATTCTTGAAAGGTGACGTGTTTGTATAACATTAAGATGCATGCTAAATAAAACAGTAGATGGGTATGTATTTGTCCTTGCTTTTCAAATGACAAAGAATTTTTTCACTGTTTAAACAAGAGGAACAAGCAGAAATAGCTCACGCACCTCGACATATTTTCTTTGGAAGGTGAAGGAGGTCCTGGGCTGTTCGCAGTTTTTCAATGTCAGGATCCTCATCCGCAAGGACATTGGTAATGTCCACCAGCGTCAAAGCTCCAGATCTGGTATTCAGTGCATCGATGACATCCTTGGAGCCGATGGCGAAGATGGGCACATCTGAAATGAAATTTATGAATGTAATATCGTACTCAAACATTCAATGTTTAAGAGCTTTGGCTTGTTAAGTGCTTGGTGGTGTCTGATGATTCAAAATAGAAGGCGCAAAGAAGACGACGGACGAAAAGTGAGATGTTTTTCACCTTCTTTTTTGGCATCTTCTTAGCACTTCCTATTTTGAATCGTGCATTACCAACACACCCAGTTGTTCACTCTCACATCATAGAATATTACTACATTTTGACACTTTTAAGCAATGCATAGATATAGAAAAAATTCCATGGGATAACAAAAGTGCATTCCATGATGGTATCAGTATATTTTTGTAGTTAGATGGTTGAACTACACTTTGCGCTTCAAGTATTTCAGAAGCACACATAAAAACATTAGTTCGTGCTTTTCTTGTGCTTTGCTAGCATGCAATTGAACACGTATTATATTTCAGTCCATGCTCACATAATTACATTTACAAAAAGTACTCATTCATAAACCCATATTGGCACAGCCTGACAGGGTTGCCAACTATATGCTAAATGCCGTACTTGCAGGGTATTCTCGGAATTTTTTGGTCAGCGTATGGTAGTAGGGCTGTGGCATAGGGTAGCTTCAACGTTTCGCTCGTCGTTGATTAGGGGAAAATGTAGAAGATCCGCACAACCTATCTGACGTTACAGTTATGGAGTGATATGAATTGATTGATGATGATGATTTGTGGGGTTTAACGTCCCGAAACCACGATCAGATTATGAGAAACGCCGTGGTGGAACGCCGAAAATTTTGACCACCTGGGGTGCTTTAACTTACGTGCACCCAAATCAGCACACGGGCCTACAACTTTTCCACCTCCATCGAAAATGCAGCCACCGCAGCCGGGATTCGATCCCACGACCTGCAGGTCATGAGCCGAGTACCATAGCCACTAGACCACTGCGGCAGTGGCGGAGACTAAAGATAATACATCAAACATCCTTGTGCTAGTTTTTTAAATGTGAAGCATTTCTTAGAGAACTTCGGTGGCTTTGAGCGTATCTATCTATCCATCTATCTAGCCGCCTATGACCTTTAGGTCTTCTGGCTGTTTTGTTAGTTGTATCGATAAACAAATTTGGTATGGCATAACATGACTGTATGACGACCATAATTGACTAGTCATAACATGATTTTCATGACTTGTATGTCAAAAATGTCACGATTTACATCTCATGGTCTTGCTGCTCTTGCGGTGGTTTCATTCACATTAAATGTTGAAAAATTGGTATGATATGACATGACTGCATGGTTAACACAAGTGACAGACCATAACATAAAAAACATTACATGTATGTCATGTAAGTCATAAGTCATGACTACATGTCACACTCATGGTGCGCTCACGGTCGTTTCACTAGCTTCACATGTACCAAATTTCGTATTATGGGACACGAAAGCATGACGAAGGTATATAACTGGTGCAAACATGATATAGTCAGGAGATGCGTGTCATGTTAGAACATGACTACATGCCACACTCATAATGCACTCACGGCAGTTTGGCTAGCTTAACATGTACCGAATTCGGTTTACTTGACATGATAATCAGGACATGCATGTCATGTAAGAACATGACTACATACCACGCTCATGAGTTGCTCGCGGCCGTTTCGCTAGCTTCACATACACCAAATTTGGTGTTCATGACGTGAATAGACGATGAAGGTAAATGACTGGTACAAACATGATAATCATGACATGCGTGTCATGTAAGAACATGACAACATGCCTCGTCCATGATGCACTCGCGGCTGTTTCGCCAGCTCCGCATATACCAAATGTATCACGTGGCGTAAATAGACGACCAAGGTAAATGACACATCCAAACTTGATAATCATGATATGCGTGCCATGTAGAGCATGACTCCATGGTACACTCATAGTGTGCTCACGGCCGTTTCACGAGCTCCATTTATACCAAATTTGGTATTACGTGACGTAAATGGATGAGAAATGTATATGACTGGTCCAAACATAATGATCATGATATGCATGTCATGTAAAACATGCTTACATGTTACGCTCATAATGCACTCGCTGTGGTTTTCCTAGCTCAACATATACCATAGTTGGTATTACGTGACGCGAATAGACGACGAAGGCAAATGACACGTCCAAACATGGAAGTCATGTACAGTGTAATTCGCCTCTGCCTCGTAACCTTGTGCTGAATTTAAAGTGACATATCAACCTTGCCCATTCGTGCTTCACATATCATCGATTCCCACTGTATGTGGGATCTGCCAATTTTTTTGGGGGGGGGGGAGGGGGGGTGCAATTTTCTCTCTGTGTTGTCTCCCATCTGTTCACTGCATGGAGGGGCTTGGTGATGTCTGATGATGGTCAGCTTTAGTTTCCGAGGTGAAAGCTTCAAATGCACATCATACGCGAAAAATGATGGTTGGCCTCTATGGGATCGTTGCACGAAATCATCATGATATAGCAACGCCGTCTCGTGACGTCATTGTGGCAGGACATATTGCCGGAATTCGTAAAGGCATTGTGACGTCACTGTGGCATCACAATGTGACCTGAAGTAATGGTGTCATCAGATATCGTTGTCGCACGGTAATATGTGGCCGATCTGGATGGCACCCCATACAACAGAATGTTGTATAGTGTATGTTATCAGTACGCTATCATTGTTACAAGGCACTTTTTCTAGATATAGGGTAAAACGCAGGGTAATAAAAAAAGCTGCGTAGTGTAAAGTAGGGTAATTTTGACCTTGGTGTAGGGTATTTTCCAAAAAAATTATTTGGAAACACTGCGTGGCCGCTGCTTGTAACTGCTCCAAGTGCAGTCGTAATGAGGCCATCACATTGTTGACTAGTTACAAGTGCCGCTTGTGTAAAAAGTAAAATGATTTTCAAACTGTCATTGGGCATTGCTTTATGCTTGTTCATTCTTACATGCACTTTGCAAAGCAGGGGTGAAGAGTATGTTTACGAATTGCTAGGCCATTTTACTCATACGTGAAAACGTGAACTTGCATCCCTAGAACTATAATAAATGCTTGGACAATGGTAACAATAACAACGTTAATGATAATAATGTCTACAGTCACACTGCTGCATAACAAACACTTGTCAGTGTAATTACTCGAGACTTAGGGAGGGAGGACAGGTGGTGTTAAACATGAAAGAAGACTCGAGTCACGAATGAGAATTAACTGATATATGCGGATTGATAGATAGTTGGGAAATTATTCAAATGCCAATTTTCGGATGGGAAAATTGCTAAGCGGCAGGTTTCGTTTTCAGCTGTTCAATGGAAAATTATAATGCTAAAGAAATTGGGAAAGATAGTACACCTCAAGGGCAACATCAAGCATTGCAGGTAAGGACTGTGCAGTTAAACTTGCAGATAGTTTAACAAACTGATAAGTTTAATGTTGAAATACTATTCTATGCTTACTTTTTTCTAAAGTACACCGTACCTGGATGCGTCACCCTGAACTTGTTGAGAGCCTCCTCAACCTGGCGTCCATTTGAATGCACTCCACCAGCAGCTTTCTTCCTCAGGTTGAGGTACAGCACCACCTGAAGCCCAATAATTGGAAATAGCAGATGGGACATATACATGACCAGAACTGCGGCCTTTTCTTTCTAGATTCGATTACTGGGCAGTCGTGACTTGTATTTAATATGACCTTGCATTAGCTGAATAAAAAAAAGTGACCCTTATGTTTATACAGATGCCAGATAACCTGCAAAGCCAACAGCTGCTCCCCCACCCTCCATGCTATGCCATAAGTGCTGCTTATTCATAATTGGGTAAAAGAAAAGAAATAATTTACATTTCCAATTCTGTGCCGCTGTTGAAAAATCTTTTTTTCGATTTTGCACCTTCGCTGTCATTATATAGCTCTTTCGACCTAGACATTTAACTTGGCCACAATCACCATTAAGCACATACCCTGCTAGCAACACCAGGTCGTTCGTCCATGGTTGAAATGTGATTAGTGACGAGAGTGTTGAGCATGTTGAACACATCCTGGTCACTGTCTGTACCAACAGCATCTGAATCAAAAAGAAAGCACATAAGAAAATGTCATATGAACTGGTTGCTGAAGTTGGGGCTTCAAATAATTGTGTTTGTGCTCGCAGCTTTTCAAGGATATGGTTCTGAAGTTATGATGGCCAGCTGAACTTGTTTGACAGGCTATTCAATGTGTGACACTACATTGTCACGTTATGGAGTTACAGTCAAGTTCAAAACTTCAGTTTCAGGCATATGGGAACTGAATTCCTTTCTTGCACTCGCCACACAGCTAGTCCTTTTGTGACAGAAAAATTTGTTGCACCAATCTACAAATATGCTGTTGGTCCTAGAACAATAGAACGATAATATAATACCAAGAATTGTGCTACAATGCTAGTGTTATTTGCTGTGCTTTTTACCATTAGTGCATGCTGCAAAAAGCATGTTTGGTTATGTGATATTGCTTTTTTTTACATTACATAGTTGTCTTGCTTTCCCATGCACTGGTATGACTTGTCCAATTCATTCAAGTGAAAAATAAGGCTGACAAAGCTATGGTTGACCCATGAAGTATCAATGATGCACGCACTTGTATCTGCATACAGCCTTGGCACGGTGTTGCCCAAGAAGTTTTTAAACAGCCACTGAATCATTTTGGGACAAAAATGCTGGACAAAGCTGAATTCACTGCATGTCACACAACCTGTTGTTTTTAAATGTTTCCACAATAACATTGTTCATTATTTCTTACCATGGTTATTAACTGCTTTGTTCATGCATTATGTATATGGCACGCTTATGTTCAATCGCTTTAACTGCTCTGTGCATGAGGTGGCCATGTTCCTCTTAAGCTGCTCAACGCAGATTTTTCACCTGGTTTTTTTGCAACTTTGTTGCAAAATAAACTCAACTCAACTCAACCTGTACAACTGAGTGCTTAACTGAATCAATTTCCATATTATTTTGTGTTTGTGTTATGAGAATGTAGCACTGCAGAAACTAGTTTATGAAAAATTATACGTCATAGCTTGCTGAAAATACAGGTGCTCACTGCAGCCGACATGTAAAAAAATTCCTACCATATAATAGACATATATTGTCGGACGTTCAAAACAGTTGCACTCTTTTCAGCCATAATCTCAGCAAAACATGGTTGCTTTTTGTCACCAAAAATCTTCCAGTGAAAGACGCAAATGCATAATGAAGTGAAACAGCATGGCACACCACGCATCAATTCAACTTGTATGCCCTGCCAACTCATGAAAAATTTGGGCAGCTTTTCTGTTTTGATCGATGACAGGGACAGTTCTCTGAGCGTCTCTTTTATGAATTCTTTACGAGATTGGCGTGCATGCTGTGGCATGCATGAGAATTGCAGCTCGAAATGACTCACTGATATCGCCTAGGTCGTGCAGATACAGGGCGGCACATCCAGCACATCCTCCAGCACCGCTGTCCTTGATGATGTCACGCAACACATCGCTTTGACGCTTGCTGGCAAACAGGCTTACGGTGCTGATTCCTGTTTGGAACTTCAGCGTCCTTGTGACCATTCTGCAAGAACAAGTGTTGAATGCAGCTTATTATTGTACTTGGACAGATGCACAAGAATTTCTATAAGTTGTCGGTAAAAAAGTTATTTGTGCTAAACCGTTCCTAACGTTTCCCTTAAGGAGAAATGGCATAAGCAATGAGCCGTGTGAGTTGACACAGTATGAAACCAAATGCATAAGTTAGCAGTCAACCGCTGCTGCCAATAAAAAGCACTGGGAAGCTAGGGACTTCTTTAAAATGGCACGCAGATAAAAAAAAATTAAATGGTCAATGATAGGTGCTCCTTTAATACATTACCTTCTTCAACACAGGGATGGCCGTGCCATCTATGATTACATGCAAAACAATTGGAATAAACTTTGTCGCAAACCTGCAAGCAGGCTTGGTGGTAAAGTAATGGTTAGAATTTTAGTTTAGGTGCCAGTTTGCCGTAGATTGCTCAAGTTTTACTGAATAGTAGCAGCATGTAGAGGGATTTGTCTCTTGACACAGGCTGGTGCAGCTTGACAGCTTTCACGTCACTGAGTGAGACTGTACCATTTTGCACTACGTCTATAGTTTTTGAGGAATCTGGTTGGCCCTAAAAGTAAAATAAATAATGAAATATATCAGTATAGTACCACAAAGATTAGACAATCTGTCATCTTTCTGCAAGGTGTATCTGTATGACAGACTTTTTTTCCATTGAAAGTGTACCGTATCACAGATGCTCTGTCTACAATTTATACCTTGCAGTTTATGCACTATACAATAGAAAATGAAAGCATTTTTTTACAGATAGTAAATATGCAGTATAAATTATATTAGATATTAGAAGACTTCTGCAGAGGCCTTACCCATGGATGGACGTATATAAATCAAGCACTTAGATGCATACTCCATGCACAGTTGTCACTCAGGATGCGGTGCTTTAAAGTCTGTCACTGACTGAGGTCACAAATTTTTGATCATTCGTTAAATATTGTTGCTCGCTTTGGAATCTATAGTCTGCTCCTGTCATGCATTTATATGAATAGGTAAAGGACATACACATGTACTCATTTTAAGAAAATGCCTAGGAGCAACTATACAAAAAAAATACTAAAGCTTGTAAGAGGGGACAGACACACTATTGGACGAATTACAACTGCCTGAGCAGCCAAATTTAATAAACAGAAGAAAACTGTTGCTGTTTCATTACTACAATGGCAGGAATATTAAAGAAGCAGCTAGTGCCTGAATACAAAGTTAACTTTGTAACTTTTTAAAGTTTCACAAGTTCAGCTACCCAGGTTTTCTGCCATTACACGGTTATCTTTATGAAAAATTTAAAAAATGAAACATGGCGATGGAAAATATCTTGCAGCAACGGAAGAGTGCAGTCATCAAAACAAGTCTGTGAAGGCGAATTGGGTTGAAATGTGCCTCTGGAACACGATTGAAGGCTCCTAAGCACTACTAAGTCAAGGCTTATTCATTGCCAGCAAGTTTGCTTAGATGTTGCTTATTTGCAGGTTTGTTTATAATATTTTGTATTATTTTATTATCTTTCATGCCTGCATCGTTCGATACTTGTATGTAATTTATAGTGGTGCTACACCTCATACAGTGGAATCTTCTCCTTAAATAACAAAAATATTAAACTGATAAAAAGACTATTCTACAAGCAAGGCCGGTGGTGTTTACACAACCGATATGTTGTCAGTGTCCTCTCAAAAATCCTGAGGCAAAAAGATAAGTAGTATAAGAGCGCTGAGTAAGAAAAAAGCCACAGGCCTGCACGGCTCAGTTGCTGTTTGTGACCGAACATGATGCTGGTTGTGGTTCCCTGTTACCTTATAAGGGGGTGAAATGAAAAGTCACTTGTGCACTGAGGCTGAGATTCACGGTAAAGGGAATTTCAGTACAAATTTGGGAAGACAAAAAGGAAAGGGTTGAGTGACGAAGTTGCCTAAGAGAGCCTTCGATGTTGAGAAGTTTACACACTCAGAGATCAGCCAGGCGATATTTTACTACCAGGTTGCTAACAGAGAGGTCTAAAGTTTAAAATTGGCACATATAGCAGCATTAAGGGCAATTTATTCCAGCAACTGGGCCCATGTGTTGGTCTGCACAAAAATGAGAATGGCGTGCATCTCAGTTGAGACAATGAACTGGCATTCACCTTATGAACAAGTCGTACTGTCATTCACGAGTATTGTGATTGCGTTTCTTAGTTTTCTATCACTTCCAGGAGAACAGCAGACAGGACAACCTTGTGGCATCAGGCAGTCAGGCTGGTAAAGTGTTGTACTTCCACTGTTCAAAAATTTTGCATATTGTCTGTTTCTCTTGGATTCTTATTTTGTCTCTGCATATTACAAGTACAGTCAACTCTCGTTAATTCAAACTCGGAGGGACCTCTGAATTTAGTTTGAATAATCAGAAGTTCTCAGATAGTATATGGCTCTAAGCAAGGTGACACATTGATTTCATCACATTTTTAAATTTTTTAAGCAATTTTAAACCCTAATTTTACCCAATAAACACAAAGCAGAGGTGTAAGGTCCACAAGTTTATTGGCCATTTATTACTAATCAGACCTATTAAAGAAATCGTTAATTGCCAACCGCTTTTTCGCTATATGTGTCTTCAGTACAAAGCTCTCTATACCAGTTGAGAAGTATCACATGTATGTGCATCATTTATAACATTTATTTACTAGCAAAGCCTTTTTTCTTGATGCCTGGGGAGCTTATTTTTTGTTTTTAGACTTTTAGGATTATAAAGCATACAAACTTTGAAGTAGTAGTAGGAAAGCAGCTAATATTTTCCGGTATAGAACCACAAAACAAATGAATTAACAAAGTGATGAAGTTTGAATTAAGGGGCTTTTAAATACATTGAAAAGATAGAGGGCCAATCAAAAAATTGAATTTTGTTTTAATTAACCAATAGTATGAATTATCAGAGTTTTAATTATTACAACTATACTGTAAATATACTTTGTTTTTTTATTGACCATTTCAGAACTGCCTGCCTGTAGCTTATCCACTCCTAAAATGAATGGATGACGTCTCTAGTAGGGTTTTATTGACGCTGCAGTCATCTTTTTCTCTTTGTATGATTGCATTGTGAAGACAGGCTTCTTGTAATAAGTTTTAATTTGTTAAATATACACAGCTCCAAATAGCTGGAAGTGTCATTTGCTGTATAACGGAATAAAGCCCATGAAACATGTTATTTGATACCTTATATTCCATGAATGAATAGTATTTCTACACGCAAAGAGATTATATTTTGATGGTTCTCACATATACTACTTCAAAGTTCAAATGCGCAATATCAAGAAGTTTTTCAACTGGGGAAAACATTGTTTTATGTTTATGATATAGCTGCTTATAAAGCATGTATTTTCTCCTAGTACTTTTCAATAATGCCCTCTGTAATAACTTATAGTCACATAAAACAAATGCCAGATTCACCTGCATATACTCGCATCTTGTGGTCACTAGACATTTTGGTCATTTAGGCTTCTAGTTTCTGATGTGTAATCACATGAACTGATATTTCACTTTCCCATATAGCAGGGTAGGTAGTTGTTCAACTTGGCTAACATAAAACGAGGAAAAGTCACACTTACGCAAGGATTTCACTTTGCAGAGCTTTCCTCTCCTCATCGTTAACGACCTCTGTTGAAGTATCCAGCACTACTAACAAATCCGTGGGCGTTTCACATTCGGCTAAATTCAAAGAACAGGAAAAAAAAATTTGTGAACCAGAGGCATTAGCAGCTGATAATATAGCGAATTATGAAAGGTCATGTGTGTATGCAGTGATGAAGAAACCTGATGCCAATGAGCATTATATGCTACAGAATACAAGGTCACTAACAAACAAAATCTAGCTTTCACATTATGGACACTAGAACCACAATGCTAGCGGAATGTCAGCAAAGTACATTACTAAGGATGTGTCCTTCAATGAGCTGGCTGCTGATACTTTGTCACAAAAGTTCTGCCCGGTAACATATATGTAACATACTGAATGTTTGCCTTTGGGAACATAACATGAACAGTGTGTCATGAGGAGAAGATATACTTACGCTCATTTTCGTTCACACTAACTGGACATGCATCATTGTTCTGGGAATCTGCAAAGAGAAAAACAGCACATTACTACTTTGAGTGCCAAATGAATATGCACTGATTGATTGCATTTAGAACATGTAGATATATGTTATGACTACCAATGTTTGAAACATTTCAGAAATGCATGGTCAACCTGTTTCATCAAGCTTGTCGCCTTTAATTAACATGCTCAAAGAAATTATACTTAGTACCCAGCACAGAAATTTACTTGTGGGCGCTTTTCAATACTAGGAACTCTATTTGCATTCCTGACTCTCTGTAGGTAAAATATTTTTTTTAATATATTCATACTTATTGTTGCTGCGGGCTAAACTATAGCCTCGTTAGTAAAATACTGTTGGAAGCCAAGTGAATTAACCACTGAGCTGTCATACATATAATTCACATCCTTAAAATTTTATTCAAGGTGTTTAAAGACATGTCTGTGAATCACCATGTAATCTATAACATTTTCATTGTTATTGAACTGATCTGGCTTTCTACTCAGCAACTACTCTAATACATAGCCGAGTGCTTTTCACGAAAATGACTTCCAGTCTGGTGCAGAAGATAAATTGATGAACAGCAGGTTGCCGCTTCATGCATGCTGCTCACCCCTGTCGTCACCAAGCTTGGCTTGGAAAATGTTCCAGGTATTTGCCACACGTTCTTTTGCTAAAGCTTCCTTGTTTGGGACGCCAATGACAAGGCCCGAGTGTGCCAGTGTTATGGCAAAGTTGTCGATCTGTTCGCGCAGTTCTCTGCTGCTGCTGATTCTGCCAAAGAGCTCACGACGCTTGCAGTGGGTGGTGGTTTGTGATGCTCCAGTGGCTATGCCTTTTGGCCCATAGTACAGCCTCAGCACAGTGCTCAGATTCCAGGTTCGCATTTCTGGGAGCTCACTCAGTGCCTTGCCTAGGATGAGGCCTGTGCAAAAGTTCCAAGAGATTCATGAATAGTCAATGTCATCTATCCTGAATTGGATAATTCAAATGGTTGATTAACAAGATGTATATGTGCTATGCACATTAACAAATTAATAGAGCTGTGCAAAGAGCAAAATATTGGGTGCAAAACAATTTCGAATATTGAAGTGTCAGTGCAAATCAAATCAAGCATTTTTCGAATATTTTTCGACCATTTCTTACATTCCTTGAAGTAAAAAAAAAAGTTGGAGAGAACACCTAAGCATTCTTATGAGATATCAAGTGTTTGAAGATGAAGTGCTGGTGGGGTGGTTGCATTATTGTATAAAAATTAGGCAATGCAGAGGCTTAGTTGCATTTATGTACATGATTTGGTGCAACCAAAGAGTTGCCGACAACACTTGCGAACAAGGCTCAGACGCTATATCCTCAGCATCTCCTCCTCTTTCAACATGTGTGGAAGCCCAACTGATGTGGTGGTCAAGGACGTGCGCCCTTCAAATTCGTAGTTCCCAATCTGCATCGTAGATGTCAATATATATAAAAAATATGAAATTTCGGACGCCAAAAATTTTAGGTGTCCAATTTTTTGGGCTTCTTGTTTACAAGAAGTAAGCATCTACACATAAAATCAGAAATTTCGCAAATGTGTCTTCCTTTTTTGTAAAGCGCATTGAGGTTCTTTTTGTGTTTCATGATAGAGGGCCTAGCTGTGAAACACTATCCAAAAGATAATTTACTGGTAATGACAAGAATGAGTGTGCACTAGTAATTCCATGCGACACTGGCTGGCAAACACTGCAGAGAAGCTGCCCCAGTGGACGGCCACTGCTTAGAGTGTTGCGCAGTTCGTGCATTTACTTGTCCACACGGAATTCAGTAAGTGAAAACTTTGTTGCATGAGTGTAGTTTGGCAGTATTATAAACATTGCTGCTGAAAGATAACACTTTACCGTGGTGCAAAAAAAAAAAAAAAACTGCTGTGGTTGAACGTGGTCAAACCAAGTTTGACAAGTGATAGCTCAACTCTGCTTGCTGTTGGAAAGGAGGAGACCATTAGTTTAAGAGAGATATTTAACTTTATTGCGTGTTTTGGCTTAGGCAAGAATGATGAGAAGCATACATACTTTGACTACATGCTGTGGCAAGAAAGCCAACATGTTGCATCACAAGACAAAAAAGCCACCTGCATTTTCCCCTGGGGGAACTCGAGTAAATGTGTTGCAGAGTGGTGGGGATATCGCATGAATGTTGCGTGATTGGGTATAGTTTGGGAATGCTTAATTGTTATTTCGTCTTTATTATTCTTATTTGTTGAACGAAGGAGAAGCGCTGCCTCGAACGAGTGGTGGGACGCTGATGTTGGGTAGTTCCCCGTTACAGGTTAAAGGTATCGTTGCTTCCATCGAATCTACTCGAGTCAAGCAAAGCGTCAAGTCAAGTGAAAGCCAAATAAAGATGCCCTTGACTGAATTCCAAATGTGCGATTCAGTGCCTAAATATGGCACTGAATAGTGGCCAGTGAACGGTTGTGCAGCGCAAGCGGTCAATTTTTACAAGCAGATGCTGCCTGTGTCAGCCTTGTGTAACGAGATAGAGGGGGGAGCGACAGCAGGCACAAGACGCGAGCATGCACAGTGGGGGTGTAGACGACACTGCTGACGCCGAATTAGTGAGTAGGTGCGACTTTATATGCCATGCATTCAAAACACAGACACTACTCGCCATTGTATGTGCTTTCAGCTTGAACGCGTAATGAACTTACATACAGCCTGCGCCTCTGGCGGTGGCGGCGGGATAGACTAACTCAGACTTGCTCTTCACGTTTGCAAACACGGCGTGCTTCCATTTGCTGGTAGGTATTTCTTAAGCATTGATCTCAGCTGAGCTTGAAAGAAAAATGTATGCGCACAGGCATTCTTCCTCGGTTTGTACTAGGAGTAGTATACCGTATATATTCTTGTAATGCCCACATGTATTTTCCCAAAATTTGAGTTTAAAAGCATATGCATGACCATAACACGGAGAAAGGGCTACAACAATATCTTTTCGTAAAAATTTTCGCTGGTACATCTCTGTATTGGCTTTCAGTACTCGCTAGCTTTTCAGACAAATGAAAAAAAAAAAATTCCCTTTTTTTTGCTTCTAAGCCACTGTTGGCACATCATTGCATGACGGCAGTGAGAAAAGTTCTTTTGCTTAATGAAGCACCAGATCCATTCATTGTTGGCTGTAAAAGCTCTAACCAAAATGCCTTTGTATTCGTCGATGTCCAACACTTTCATGGACAGTATCGTTGAAATGAAATGGCATACAGTCAAACCTCAATATATCGAACACGGATATATCGAATTATTGCCTATATCGGACGGTTCCTATATCACGCGGGAAATCGCATGCATTATTGATTTTTTATTTCGAACAAAGTTTGACATTTAATGGATATATCGAACTCAGCCACACCAAACCGCCCGCGCTCCATTGACAGGCGGCGAGCTTTCCCGCAACTCTCGAAAGTAGCGGTAGAGCGGTGGGTGTTTACGAATGCTGAACACATCGATGGCGCCGAGAGCGCCCCTTTAACGTAGCGGCAGACACGCGCCGCAGCCTTGCGATAGAGGTTCTTGAATAAGGAAAGTGAAGAGAAAAGCGCGGAGCTGATTTTCTTTCAATACGAAGGCACCGATACGGCTTCGCGCGGGGGAAGGGGGAGCTTCCATGCTCGATAAATGAGGATGACTTGATCAACATGATGGTATGCAAAGGACATGACAAGTCTACAGACTATTTTCACATGAAATAAAGTGTGATAGTTTGTGAAAGAAGTCATCTTTTCTTAAGAATACTGTCAGCAAAGCGTCATGCCAATGCTAATTGAGATTTCTGAAAGCCATTTCAAGAGTTGCAATGCATCAATATGAGCCTAAAACATGCATATTTATTATATCAAATTATCGATATGTCAAGCTATTTTGCATGCCCTTCGAGTTCAACATATTTGGGACCGACTGTATCTACCAATGATGCTATATGTGTATTACTTTATTGACATATATGGGTTTAGCATTTCTGTGTAGCATCAATATTTGCATGTTGCGGTTTTTAAGAAAAATCCGGCGACAGATGCCACTATCTATCCATTATCTATGCACAGGCATGCCTACTGGCTGTTTGCCTTTACTTTCCCTAGCAGGTTACTGTAACTGCAGTGCCGTCTATCAAAAGTAGCACTTACCATCGATGGCACCAGTGATTTGGGCCAGTGTGCATGATGTGTTTGTGTCACCGTCTAGCTTGTACTCAAGGAAGCAGCCATTTTCGAGCCATTTGCCCTTCATTCCCATAGAGTCTCTCAGCTCTGCTCTTGGAACGGTAAGGGAGGCACTCGCCAGTAGCGCTGCGGAAAATAAAGCAAGTTGATGCATTTGTAAATAACCAGCACAGCTTGCTCAAAATAAAAGGAAGCTCAAATATTTTCTTGTTATGTTATCTATAGGTTATGGAAACTGTCTTGTGGTGGAATTACTTTGGCCTGCCCAAAGCTTTAGAAAAGAAGGACAAATTTAAGACGAAAAGCGTTGAGCTAAGCACGAGCACTCATAGCCTGTGCAGCCAGTCGAACAGATTCATTCATTGATTATAGCCTAAAGTCTTTGTCCTCAATCACAAATTGTGCCGTGTACAACTGAAAGGAAATGTCAATAGAGCCAATGTTTAGAGCCAATTGAATATTGGCTCTAAATGAGATACTAATTAAGTATAATTAAGTATATTAGGCTTGAATATGACATGCATGCTTTAAAAATGACAGCAAGATTTTTTTTGTTGTAGAGGCAGAGGAGGTGAGTGTTATAAAAGATGTCCTTCTATCAGCAATACTACTAATAATTGTTAGGTTTTAACATCTCAAAACAACCATATGATTGTGAGAGTATGCCTTAGCGGAGGGCTCCAAAAATTTAGACCACCTGGGGTTTTTTAACGTGCACCTAAATCTAAGTAAACCGACCTCAAGCGTTTTCGCCTCCATTGAAAATGTAGCCGCTGCAGTCAGGATTCAATCCTGCGACTACCGGGTCAGCAGCGGAGTGCCTTAGCCACTAGACTATCCTGGTTGGTCTTTTATGAGTAAGTGGCATTGCTGAAAGAATCTGTAGCCATGGTGCCCCGCTTCAGGCATGCCAGAAAGGCAGTTTAAATTGTGCAGAAATCCTATTATGTAGCATACTTACGCAATGCTCATAGTCCTCTTAACTTCTCACTGCAGCGTGAGTGAAGAAGGCTGAACTACTCACATCCAAGGGTGGCGGCGTAGAGTGGATTGAGGGTTCCATCGCTAATGCCATCTTCCACGTTCACTGAAGGCACACTCTTCAGCACATCTTTTATGGTCTTGGGCTGCAGGTCCGTATGCACAGCTGCGATACCGAGCAGTGTTCTGCCGATTGCCACAACACTGCCATCCTTTCGGCCGGTCACACTTAACACGCCTTCCTCACGTGGTAACTTCTTAAGTTCGTCATCCTCCCTGAAAATGACATTGAAAACGAGACTGAATAAATAAATAAATAAATAAATAAATGGTCAGCAAGCCGAGAAGAAGAATCCTTTTTAGTTGCGGTGAGCATAACTTATTATATATATGTAGCTAGGATTTTATGTTACTCTGGGAAAATGACTGCAACATATGCATTCAGATTCCTAATGAAGGCATAGCTATGCTCCAAGGAAGAAGTAACAGTACACAAGATGAGGGCAGATAAGCGCATGTGAGAAAGCCACCATACTGTAGGCAAAATTTGAAAGTTTTCTCATACAGTGATTTGGGAGTGCAGTGGAATACTTATTAGTCAAGATTAACTTTTCATTATGGCATTTCCAATGAGTTCCTGAATGTTAGCTTGAGACACGAACATTAGGAATTTATTAATAGGTCTTTAGTAGTTTTGCAGTGACTGTCTAACTGAAATGTCAAAATATTCAGGACTGGCAATAAAGGAATAATGTGACCACTATGTGTCAAATTTATAGCTGTGACAGCCTATTTGTGTGGGATAATTACTGATCCCAATGCATGAATACAGTGGGACACCAGGGTGCAATAAAATATTGTAATGAACACGTATAGTGCCGGCAGCTAAAATAACTATTTATTTTGAGTGAACTTGTGCCCGTCAACAAAATACACAGATGTTTTCCTGAGCTCGCTAGTGAAAAACTTCGTCAACTTATTCTTCTAGTATCTCACTGAGTGTCACTCCTTCAAAAAGCCACCAGCTCGTAGTATGTTGACAGGCGCAGTGTAGCGTTGCATGGCGTGTCTTGCTTGTCAGTTGGTGTGGTGGAATTCATAAATGCAGGAAGTGATGCAAGACTACAGTGGGTGTCTAACATGCGGCAATATCATGATTGGTTATGGCGAGCTCAAGTAGATGTTTCTCAAGGTATGTGTGTTGAACAGGTGATGTTCATGTGAAGTGAAACAGTTACAGTGAAACTTCATTATAACAAACTTGAAGGGACCCCCAGTAAAAGTTTGTTAAAGTGAAAATTTGCTGAACCAATATGCTAGTTATGTTTCCACCTGTTATAAAAGTAAAGAAAATATCACCTCACTGAAATTATAGTTGAACTTTTTTTTTGCAATGCTATTTTAGTTCTAATATTTTGCTACACTTTCGCACTTAGGACTGCAGTGATAATGAATTGAGTCACAGGGTCCAAGCTCTCATAAACCTTCTCTGGCATGACGCTTTGCTGGGAAGTGAAGGACTTCACATTTTGCAGGTGCATTAGCTCTTCTTTGGCTGATATTCCTAGTGATTCCTCTATGATGGTTACTTCTTCCTCCTCTTTTTCCTTGGGTAAGATGCTTGTTACAATTTCTTTTGTAGGCAGAGTGGCACATGTCTCAACACAAGAGTCACAGGCGATATAGCAGTCCTCAAAACGTGAGGTGCTGTCGGCAACAAGTATTTCAAACATTTTCCGACCAATAAGACGTGAGAGGCTTAGGATGGTGGCACAAAATAAGTTTGTAGAGCTGAAATGTGCTCTGCACTAATTTTGTTGAACTGAAACACATTAGCATAGGCTTCAACGGCGCTTCAGCAGGGATTTTAAAAACTTTCGTACGACAGAATAGTTCATCTAGCTGACATTCGTTCAGGTGGTATTTTACTGTGCTTAGTTTTTGGAAAGCCTATTCACTTCATTAGTGAAGTTTATTTTCAATTTTTCAAATGTTTAATTTAGTTTACACTAGAATATGGGATAAAAATTTTGCACCCATGTTGGGTACAGAATTTTTAGAACAATATTGAAAATGTGAGAGAGATCAAATCAAAATTCATTGTTTGCATCTTGAACGAATATTAGCACAACGAAGTCGGGGACGGGAAAAGACAAACTACTATGCTGACTTATTTGTGTTATTAATTGTTTGCATTGTTAATTATTAACAGGCTTTTTCGGTCACATCTGTCCTGTGTCTTTCTGTGCTTCTGATGTTTTTATATCTGTAACCATTTGCTTCTGAAATCACGAGGGTTGTGTGTAAAGTGCAAGAAAAGACCCAGTGACTTCTGTGATGACTTTGATGAACTCTTCTGCAAAGCTTGAGCATTTTCTTTTTTCAGGTGTGAATGTTTATGAGTCTCAAACGTTCCTGTTGATTGGACATTTATATTGCAATAAAGTAGACTCTCAGCTATAGTAAACGGAATTTCTTTGAATATAATTGCTTCCTAAATGGAACGACTGCCTTCAGCAGGATTTGTTTTATGCTTGGATTCTGCACCCCTGTTCATCTCTCAGTAAAAGGAGCTAATGTTAAATGAAACACATCGTTCTGGTCTCTTTAGTTTCTATTTAACAAAACTCTATACTTAATACTTGAATTAGCTATGCACTTGTGTGTATTTTTCAATGCTGCGATTAAATTTGTGAAAAGCAATTCATGTGTCACTGTTGTGCTGTTTTGTGATTACTGGTAACATCTCAATTAAAAGTGCTATATAAGAGCCATAGTGCTAAGTAATCAGCCATAGTCACAGGTATGCACCAACATTTTCTTAAACAAATTTGATAAATTCAGAAAAGGAGGGGGGTGGATTGTCAAGTGTTTTTTTAACTTTACAATCTGCATGTCAATTTTTTTTCATGGACTTCACAAATTTCAATGAATATTTCCTTAAGGTATGTACGGATATACAAAGCTCTGTTTATACATCTAATAAAAGTTCTAATAACTTCTCACACAAAAAGAAATCCTTAAAGTTAGTTATGTGCCTAAATAAATCCATATATTGTTAATTTATTCTAGTTTCATTCTCTTTTCACTGTGATACATTTGTTTGCATAAGATTGTGATGAACAATAGTACACACAAGTGTGGGACGTAAACAACATAAACCGAGGATGATGAATCTCTCATTAACCTTTATGCACCACTTATCAAGAGCATATTTGGAAAATGGAGCTATTTTGCATCAGTACATGGCTCGCACAAGTTGTTACTTATTTGAAGCTGATATGAGTGGTTATATGCAGCTAACAGTACTGACCAATGACTTGACAGATCTGAAGTGAATGGCTCCCACTTCAATAGGACTGCCCTAATGCCTCACGCATGGCTCCCCTTTTATGCACTACCACTGAGTGGAATTATGAAAATAGCTTATGGTATGTGCGTAACAGAGCGAGCTGTGTTTACCTTTTGCTTATGCACAGTGAGGAATAAGCAGTGCTAATCCTAACGCTAGATACTTGTGTTTGCTGCTCTGCCCTTATGTACTAAATCTCGATGTGTAAAAATCTGCTTAGAAATTTTAGCTAGATAGCAACAAAGACACATGAACATTTCAAGCAACAAGCTCTAAGTTGAGAAAGAATTGTGCACTAATATATGAAAATTTGTATTTGTACCTGAATGGTAATAGCACCTAATATTTCTTAATAAGTAATTTGGTAGGATACTGTATAACTACCTCCTCAACATGGTCATGTCCCTAATTTATTATACAAAGATTTACTATAACCACTCACTTCACGGAGTATGTGTCAAAACGGTCGTGCCGCACCAACGTCTTATTGACGTTGTGTGCCAGGCTAAACATCAGAAAGCAGAGATCGTCATCCCTACGGAGCGGGTCATCCAAGAGCTCATCAGGTTTGACGATGGGTCTCCCCAGGTTGGCCGTCAAAGCATCCAGGACCTGGTGCAAGACATTGCGCTCCTTGTCAGCATTGTTCACATCCTTGATGCCAAGACCCTCCCACTGGTAGTCGTCATGGAAGAAGCTGCACCGCAAAAATGCAGAGACGAGTCTCTGAAAACGGTCTGCTTTGCATAACCCCTTCTAATCTTTCTAAGTGTGGCTTTATCAGTGCTCAATCATTAATTTAGGAAGTTTTCTGTAACAGACATTGTACTTCTCTAGTGATCACAGGTCGCACTTCTGTAACTTCTGTAGTAATCACTACAGAAATGTGATTGATACATTTTATTTTCGCTTCACTTTTTTATCACTGGCATGAGAACCAATCGATCAATCAATCAATCAGATATTTACTTACATCAATTTATTACAATTTCTAACTAATTGAATTGTGAGAAATTTCTCATCACTAGCGTGAGAATCAGTCAATCAGATTTTCACTCACAATAATTACTTAAAATTTATAACGAATCAAATTATGGGAAATTCATCGTGAAGCAGTTGCCATGCAGCAATTGTTCGAACATTGCACTGAAGCAGTTGTGAGTTGGTCGAGCTCTAACTGCTTAAAGGGACACTAAGGGCAAATATTAAGTGAATTTTGATTGTTGAAATAGCTGTCCAGAATGCATGCAGTGCTACTTCTGTGTTGAGGGAGTGCCAATTTCGGAAAACAAATCACATTTTAGTGGTGTGCATCCCATTAACGCACTTATCACCTGCCTTAGAGCGATTTTTCCCATGTCTCTATTGGGTGTGTTCCAGTTTTTAGATAGCACGTAGACAGTCTACGCAGAGTGCTTAGAAGACAACACCGAGCCCATGTTGTCCGAAAACTGGAACACGTCTGGACGGCGTTTACGTGACTTGGTGTCACCTCGCACCGAGAAGAGAAAGCCAAAATAAACAAATGTAACAGTTGTATTTTCTGACTTATTTCATGTTGAAATCTAAAAAAGTTAAACATTACTCGCATTGAGCGTCTGGAGAAGCATCTGCTTATGTGCAGATGACCATTCAGAAAAGATTGGATCTATTTGAGCGAATCACTGAGCTGCCATCTTGTTTACAAAGCACAGTAGCCTGCATCGTATTTGTCTACGATGCGATCATCTCAGAGCTGTCTACTTTGTCGGTTACGTGAGAGTTTGAATGGGTCTTAAGATGACCGCTGTCCATTTAACTGTCTATTTAGCCGTAAACGATGAGTATTCGAATACACCCATTGTTTTGCCCAGCGTTGCCCCCCTTTACTGCATGGCTGACGACACCAATAGCTAGCAGAGCGAAAGTAGCGGGAGTCGCAGCACGAACAATAGTCATTGAACAATTTTCTGCTTGTTTGCTTTAACTGGACTCCACTAAATGACACCGCCTATCAAGCCTAACCAGGCAAAATGGAACTTTCAAGCCACTCGCATCATTTCTCATAATAATGCCAGGCGGTTGTTCTTTCTATGAATCAAGCAGAATGAACAAGCAGCATTTTAGGGGCCAAGCTCCTTATGGCGTGGCTTGTGTGTTCCTCATAGTACATAACCACCAGTGGCACATACCCGAAATAGCGGTCCTTACGATTTTGACCTCCAAAGTGGTTCCGGTGAGAGATTTCTTCTGTGCTTTGTTGAACAATAAAAGATTGTGCTCAATGCACATGTTAATGGCTGCTAAGGGGGAATGAGAGACAGGAGCATTCGGCATTTAGGTAACGCACACGCTGCGATCCCCATTAGCAGCTATTGGCATGTACATTGAGCACGATCTGACAAGAAAGGGTTGCTACGTTATACTCGCTGGGTGTAACCTCCTTGGTTTTAGAAAGGTTTAGCGAGCGTTGGGCCGCATAGTCATGAATACAGTGAACTAGTATATACCATGAACTCGAGGTGGTTAAAGGTGGGAAGTAAACCCGAAGCGCAAGCCGTAAGAAAGTGTGCATGTGCCACCTCCCGTTTAGTCCTTGAAATGTCCGCTGGATGGCGGTGCTTCTATATGGAGAATATATTATGAAAAGATGCGAGATTGTGGTACTTGGAGTGCTGAATAGATGGACGAACGGACACACGGACAGATGCATGGATGGACGCATGAACGGACACAGGCGCGGATGCATGGACGAACGCAGGGACGGACACACGAACAGATGCACGTACGGACGGGTGGATGGACGCATAAACGGTTACACAGATGTACGCAGGAACGGACGGAAGCAAGAACGAATGGACGGACGAATGCTTCGCCCCACTCCCCATCATTCACTCCGTGGATATGCTGCCATTTTTTTATTACATCCATTGATACACGGATGGTTCGTTTTTTTATTGTTACCAGTTTGATTAGTAGTGATTAATACTAGTCAGATGCTCTCACGTCATCCGGATCATTTACAGAATGTCCCACTCGTAGTGCACGTTGTGTGATACATTTACCTTAGTTTCTTGGTAAGTAGGGCACTGCTGTTGTTAATATTGTCGTTTTAGATGTTGCCATAAACTGATCCTTCATTGTGACACAAATTGTTATTTTCCTTTAGTGTCCCTTTAAGAAAAAAAAAAAAAAAAGGTGCAACACCAGTGGGAGCCATATTTTCTATGCATGCATAGACTGGCCAGTCAACTAATCACATTGATAGCAACAAACTAGTGTAAAAAACATGACATCAGTCGACAGGACAAAATGCTTGCGGACACCTTTGACATGATGCATTTACGGGCGAGTACTTGTCCTGTCATGCTTTTTGTGTTGTGCTTGTTCTAAATGATTCTCTCCATTTTAATTAATACGGTCAACTCATGAGTGTCAAGACACTTAATAATCAGATGCAGTGTAATATAAGATGAATTATCACATGAATTAGCCTGGCTTTAGGTTACTGTGATATTATTGTTTGATCTGAAATAGGACGGATTGTCGTATCGATCATCAGGTTCAATAGCCAAGCCTAAACACAACGAACCTCAATTTGACTAAGTCTACAATTTTAGAATCTTTAAAGGGACACTAAAGTCAAATAATAATTTTTGTCAGATTGAAAGCTCAATGTATGACAACATCAAAAATGACAATATTATCAAAACAGTGCCCTTCTTACCGAGAAATTAAAGTAAATGCACAAGAACACAAGCGCCACAGTAGGACATTTTCAAATTGATCCCCATGACATCAGGCGGACCGCCTACAATCATTCAGTAGTAATCGATCTAAGTGCACAAAATAAAGAACCTCTCGTGCATTAGAGACGCAACAAAATGCTGCTTGTTCGTTTATGTTTGATTTACGGAAAAAATAACCGCCGGACGCTACTATGGGGAATGGCGCGAGCGGTTCAAAAATTCAATTTTCGCGTGGTTACATGAAACGGGTGGTGCCATATAGCGGGGGCGCAGTTAAAACAAAAATGTCTGCAATCTCGAAGCCAATGGCGGGAAATTTATCAATGGCCGTTGCTGCTGCTGTTGCTCCCACTGCTTCGGTTTGCTGCTTCGGTTTGCTAATTTTTGCACAATAAAGCCGGGCAATGTTGTGCATGGCAACAGTGACGCGAGACGATCCGGTCGGTCCACTTCTTGAGGCGGGTAACTTAAAGCGCGCTAACCCGATGCGGAGCACTAAAACGTGATTTCATTTCAAAATAGACCCTTTTTTGGCACAAAAGTAACACTACCAGGTTTCTGGGCCACCATTTCAACAATCAATGTCAACTTAATAGTTGAGTTTAACGTCCCTTTAATTTCCCTTAATTTGCTTAACAGAAAGCCATGTATTTCTTTCTCTGTCTAATGAAGCAAATTTAAGCCGAAGTTTTCAATTATCAGCATTCTCATGAATCGAATACGTGTACCTGATCTCAGCAAACACTTATCGCAGGAAAATCAATCTTTCAAGAATATTTCAGCCTGGAAATGCTGATAACCAGCAAGAACATTAAAAAAAAAAAAACAAAGAAAGAAAAAGAAAGAAGAAAAAAAGTCATCAAGCAAATGGAGTGCTCAGTGTTATATTCATTTTGTTCAGTAAAAGTGAACTGCGCTCCTCAGCTCGCTATGTCGCCAACCACATCATTGCACCAAAGATCTGCAGTCTCATTTGCTGACGCCAGCCGACTAATAATGGATTCAGTGCTATGTATACATGAATTTCTATTCACAATAGTGGTAAAAAACAAATTGCAATGAATGGAATGGAACACACCACTATGCTGTGTCACATTTTTCTCACAAATGATGTGGGCAATACTGTACCATATTGAGTTGCGAAGGCCTACCGACTAATTTACTGGCTTTGGATCTAGTCCCCTCTATGAATGAGCATTGCAAGTGCATTAACATATGATAGTGTGGCCACTGGCAAATGTACAAGTATAGTAATCATAGAATTTGCCTTCAATATAATGACTATCACTTATCACCAACAATTGTATTGCAATAAGGATGTAAATTAAACCATCTACCTGGGGGAATGTGTGATGTGATGCTGTCATAAGTGACCCCATCATAGCGACAACTCAAGCACATATGTTGCACCATTGTTACACAGTTTAATGCAGACCCCTTGCGCTTGGACGGGTGACCAATTGATCGATATGTACACCGCTTGAAGCATTGGAACTTTCACTGTTGCCACATTCGCCCACCAAGACATTACCTGTATTTGTCTCCGTTCAGTCACTATGCAAGCATGTGGAAATCTGGCTGCAACGTTAAAAGACAACACGCTTGCATATATGAAATGCAGCATCAAACGTTTCAACATGAACGCACTTCTCACAAAACTGCTCGGGAGTCGATCTCTATGTTAACTTGTTAATACTTGTGTTATGCCAGTGTTACGCTCTTGGTGAAAGCGAAACTTTAAAAAAATGTTTCGGGGGATGTATTGCTCACGTCCGCAGCATGTAGACAGCCATGTCGACAGCAGTGACTGCATTGCCATTGCTGCGCTCAGTCAGTTTTTGCTCAAGTATTTGCAGCTTGTCCAGGAAGCTCGACATGGTGAAACCTGCAGGCAGCTGCTGTCCCATCCTTAGGTGGTGGTTGTCTTTGACTGGTGGAAAGCAGCGTGGCTTGAATACCTCGCTGAATGCTGTCGGGCCCATCAGGCACCAGCCGACACGAAGAACGCATCCTGCATAGCGCCGCAGTTAAGACGTGAATCAATGCCATAATTTGCTTTACAGATTTGCTCTGCATGAACAATTCAAGTCTTTTCAAATTTTCACAAATTTGTACACAATTGAAAGTGAAATTGGTCTAAGCAGCAAAGCAGCAAATGTCTCATATACAAACACATACGAAAAAATCACAACACCGTATAGCACATGTGGGTGCATATGCGTGTATTCTGACAAAAAATTGCTTCATTTCCTTCTGGTATACATTTATGGAACAGAATGTAGCGTGTCTTTCGCATCACTTTTTGTACCAAAATGCTGGACAAAATGCTGTGTAAACCTTAAACTCATGTATGGTATATCCACGCATGTGTATGCATCAGTATAACTTATAAATTTGTGTAAGAATTGTGGCCAACTTGGCAGGTTGACACAAAAGAAACAAACCCTTGAAGTGATTAGGGTACAGAAATTTTTATCAGTGTGTTCCCTGGGACATTATGTACACCCGACAAATAATTCAAAACTCTCTAGAGCTTTGAGCAAGGGCTTCACAAGGGAAGTGGCGTGTGATGTAGGTAATCACAAGTGATGAAAGTGTGGGTGTCGGTCTCTTTTGTAGGGAGTTCCCCCCCCCGTGAACTAACGAAATTGAAAATGCTTGGACAGTCAGGTCCCAGTCCTCTTCACAAGAAGCTCTCCGCTGAGGCGTAAAAGATTGGTGCACCTGAATTTTCATTGAAATGAAAAATTAACAAAACTATAACTTTTCATTGTAATTTGAGGGCAGGTGCTTGTATGGAGAACTTGTAGGATGCGACAATATGTGGGTGTGTTATTCTCAAGATGATACAGATATTTAATTCAAAAAATCCTATGATAGCGATTAAGGCTCCTTTTTTTGCATACATACTCAGCACAGAGGCATAAATACTTTACCTTCCTTATATAGATGTCTTGTCTCAAGTCAATAATTAAGAAGTTAAATAATGCACTTTTGCTAATTAGGCCTGTCAATGTCATCTGCCACGGTAAAGTATTTCTCCCTTGATATAGAGTTGATATGCAAGAAAGACAGAAGCCTGACTAATACAAATTCTTTACCGAGAAGTTTTTGTCAAGAAAAAAAGAGGCACCTTGTATAACATGCACATTTAAAAGAAACACCCCTAAAATGCATATACTTTTAGTTAATACTCATCGAAATTGAAGTCTCGAATCCCCAAGCATTAAAAAAACACGGCAGTTGTGTTATGTCAGACTGAAAGCTCATGTGACAAACTTTGAAAAACTTTATGGCAGCTTCGCAGTGGTACCAAGGCTGGAGAAGAGCGGAGCTGCATGGCCTTTCTTGTTTGGCTTCATTTTTCTTTTTCTAACTCTTTCTCTCTTTATTACATTTCTTTTTCGTATTAGTTTCTTTCTCACTTTGTTTTTTTTTTCTCTTTCTGGCTGTTTTTGTGTTTCTCGCATTGCTGTTTTTATTTCTTTACCCATGTTTGTCTTCCTTTCCTCCCTTCCTCTTTCTTTCTTGGTCTCTGTCTCTCCATCTATGTTTTTCTCTTTTTATGTCTTTACTCTGTTTATTTCTCTCTATTTCGCTCTTCCTCTTTCTTTCTGCCAATTTCTTTCTCTCCTTGCCTGCTTTTTTTGTTTTTCCATGTTTTTATGCCTCTATTCTCTATTTCTATCTATTCTCTTCTGTTTTTCCTTTTATCGCTTTCTTTCTCTCTCTTATTGTCTTTCTCTATACTCTCGATTGTTCTCTTTTTTATCTTATTCATTCTTTCCCCATTTTTCAAGTGTTCACTTCCACTCAACACTCGCAGCTGCTGCTTGCTCAATTCCTGTGGGGCGTATCCACATGAGAAATTTAGCACAACAGAGTGCAAATTACCGACAGTATAAACAGCTTTGTTGTTTAAAAGGTGCATCGCAGCAGCATCTATAGCTGGTCAGGCAAAAAACGAAATGGAAATACATTACTAATAATGCCAATCACATGTTAGGCTACATACGACGTAACTTTTCAAAAGCACCATCAGCATTAAAATTGCTCTTATATAAAACATTGGTAAAATCTAAACTCGAATATGCCTTTTCTGAGTGGGATCCTTGCTACGATAACTTGATCACTTCACTAGAACTTGTACAGAATACCTCCACCCATTTCATATTGTCCAACTATAATTGCATTGCCAGTATAACTTCAATTAAATCTAATCTGGGCCTCCCTTCACTTGCATCCCGTCGTAAAATATCCCGCCTGGCCACTTTTCACAAAATATTTCATCATCCTGTCCCTCATGACCAACTAATCCTCAATCCTCAGCACCAATCTCATCGCATCGACCATCGTCATAAGATTGGCATTGCATTATGCAACTCGCAGTGTTTTTATCGATCATTTATACTTCGTACATCAGCAGATTAGATCCATCTACCCGCAGACACAGTAACTATTACTAATAACCATCTTTTATGTCAAGAATTAACTAATTTTGTATATTTAAAAAGTGTACAAAGCGTTATGTTATGTATTTTATGTATTATGTTCATATTGTATTGAAGTCGTTGTCCTTACACAGCTAATATTGTGTAATGAGTAGTTTTTGTTTGTTGAATAACTTTTTTTTATGCTGTATTTTGTTTCTTGTAAACTTGTAACCACTCTCCTCCGTAATGCCACATAGACTTGAGGATAAATAAAATGAAATGAAACGAAATATACTAGCTCACTATACTCATGGCACTGCGGTCCAACCCTCGCTAAGCCATACTAAAACCAAGGGGGTTGCGCCCAGCAAGTTCAGCATGTCAACCCTTTCTGGTCAGATAGTGCTCAAAGTGCGTCCTTCTGATGCTAGTTTTTTGGGGCGAAGCTCCCTATGCAGTAGGTCGTGCGTCCGTGGTGTATGTATGTATGTATGTATGTATGTATGTATGTATGTATGTATGTATGTATGTATGTATGTATGTATGTATGTGTGTGTGTGTGTATGTATGTATGTATGCATGTATGTATGTATGTATGTATGTATGTAGTAGTAGTAGTAGTAGTAGTAGTAGTAGTAGTAGTAGTAGTAGTAGTAGTAGTAGTAGTACGTAGCGACCTCTGCGGGCACACTAGAGGGGCGGCACGCGTGCACCCTTTTCAATAGAGGAGGAAACCCACGCACGCTAATATTAAAAAGATAGTTGTTGCTGATGAAATAACTTACAGAGAGGAGTATTGAAGACTTAATTTTCAGTAAAATTTGCCTTGAATGTGATGCTCAGAATGGGAACCTTGCCAGCCTTATCCTTGCTGCCGGACTGCTGTTCGTGCTGAAGATGACTTATTCACTTTTCTCCCATTCGCCCTTCCCGGAGGCGCTGCGTCGTGCTCTCTATACTTGGCTGCAGAAATTAGGCGCCTTCTTCTTTTTCTAACCACTACCACTCACCACCACTACATACTGTGGCGCCACTATCGGCTTCCGTAAAACCAATCCTCTCACCACTAGTCATTCGCTCCATCACCGTATTGCATCCTCTGTCGCCCACCGCATCCACTCTCTTTTGTCCTCCTTAGGTCTATCAATTACTCAGACCGCGACGCCACTTGTCCAGGAACGAGCAATAAAGAGTTGCGCTCTAAAAAAATAAATAAAATGAATACCAACACTTCGTAGAAATGCGCATGAAGACCTAAGAACTTCACGACTTCGACCCCACTTAGAGTTCGCTTGCACATTTCGCAGTTGTATCAACGTACAAGTGCGTACGTGCAGACGGAATTTTTCTACTATGCTACTATTACTACTTCTAGCTGTTAATAACAATAATATAATAATAATGAAAAGAAGGGAAAGGACTTACCAGCCACCAGAAGTGACAGGAAGAGTCTCATATTCTAGAAAAGAAAAAAAAAAGCAGAAATGGGCATTAGTGAGAGCCAAACAGGCTGCATGAACTTGCTGGAACAAAAGCTCTAGTGCGGCGGCATGCATATGATTTGTAAACCCGGTAGTGGATGCTAGTTTGATGCCATTGGCTCAGTTTACAGGGACCACTTGGTCATTGTACTTCAGATGAGCGTGCCATTTCATCTAAATATACACATATGAGTTTATCAACGATGTTTGCAAATTAAGGCACCTGTTCTGGGAGGTGCTCGTTACAATATCGCACTTGCAGGTGCAGAGTGTTTTTCGGCCTGACGCTTGAAAAGGTTATTACGGAACTTTTGGTGCACTGTGTACTCGGGAGTAAAGGAGAGTTTAAACCTCTGAAATATCCCCTGACGAACGCAGTATTTTTTTTTAGTTTTCAATGAATCTCATTAATAGAAACACATTAACAAACATACGTAAAGTATATGCTACCTCTCCCCTGCCCTCACACTCACAGAAATTTGGAAAAAAAAAATTCTTACTTTGCTCCAGCTCTGGTGCTCCTTCTCCAGAGTAACGCAAAAAGAAAAAAAAAGGGTTATATGCAACCAGAAAATGACTACGCACTTGCAAACCAGCTATGTACTCTTTTGGAACAAAGTACACAAACTAGGAATTATTGATTCATTGTTCCCAGTCAAAATACAATGCTTAGCTAATTGATGACGTCAGAACATGAAAAACCATTCTAGGGGTTCCGGTTTCTAGCTGACTTGGCTCAGTACACTTGTTTCAAAGCACAAGTTGCTTGTAACGTTGGTTTACTGAAAAATTCTACACTACAAATACCTTTCATTCGATTGATCGAAGCTGTGGGTGAGCCAACCACATCGAAATTTCAGTCTCATGTGCACTCTACCACAAGCGAGTGTGCCCCGTTCAATGGTGTTTTTCTGTGCATTCCGTAAGTCCTGTTAAGCCCGTTGCTTCAACTAGGTTCGTAAAATATTGCACTATAAAAAATAATAGCTGAACTCGACAATGGCGCTTACAGATAAAGTACAACTTCGGATTAACTTAGCTTGTGCGCACAGCAATGCAGTCACTATGACTTTTCAGTGAGGGTTCGTGGAGAAACTAGATTTTTTCACTCCCAGTCGTTTGTGCGTCGCAAAAGTTCTAGTATGCACCAAGTGGTCCTTTATGTCTCAGATTTACATCTTCGAGACGAGTCCGGTGTCGAATGCGGCTTCCTCGCTCGTGAGAATGAGTGGGTCAATACAAACTGCAGAGAGCCACTTTGTCCATGTATCGCTGTTTAGCACCGCTGTCCAATTTCTCTGCATATTCGCTCAAACAAGCCGAGCAGGCATCGCCCATGGCTGCAGCAGCTTCACAAATAGCAAGTGTCATCCCGTCTAAAGCCAAATAAAGGTCGCTAGAAAGCATACGCGACGTATTTGTGCGTTGCTATAGGTTCATCTGTTTTGTTTTATTTGCTGTATTCAGCTATTTTGTATAGGTTTTTCAAATGTTTGCACCATACCCTTGTTCATTATTTTTTACCGTATTTGTCTTCTGTTTTTAATGTTTTATTCAGGCATTATGCACGTAGCATGCTTCTGTCAACCGCTGTAACTGCTCAGTATATCAAGTGGCCAAGTTCCCCTCAAGATCCTCAAAGCAGTTTTTTCGTCTGGTCTCCTCTCACTTGTAGCGATATAAACTCAATTCAATATAAAACAAGAGCAACGTGCCCGCAGTAACTTGTGTGCGCCTATTGGAATCACCGGTATGGTATGGTGGCCTTCAAAATGGTGGCCACGCGGTTGCCAGCTCAGCTGGCGTACTTTTCGCTACCCCGCCCGCCAACGTGACGTCACGTGAATAAAACCTATATGGTAAAATCAACCAGCTTATGCGCCGTTGTGCCTCCGTTTGCGTATGTTTTATTTGCGGAGCGTTGCTCACCGCCCCTCCATACATCTTACGTGGCATGATGGCGCTTACAATAAAGCGCTCACTAAGGCTGTAACAAGGTCAGCAATGCTCAAAACCAGGTTAGAAGCAAACAAGCATGGTCTAAAATAATGCAGTCAGCATAAGTAACCAAGGAGTAATCCCAATAAAGGGGCCCCGAAACAGTTTTTGATCATGACGAGAAAACGCTGCCGATTCATAATTGTGGGTCCCGAGAACACGCGTGCCAAATAATATAGTGCAGCACACAGCATATAATCTACAATAAATTCTCAAAGTCAGCTAGAAAGCGCTTTACATTCTTGATAAATGACGCTGGAGGCTCAAAATAACTACGTTCCAACATGGTATCAGCCATTGGCTCATTTGAGCATGGCGCCCTCGCTTAGGTACTAAAACCACGCGATCGTACTGAGAAGTCATGCATTCGAAAAAAAAAAAAGACAGATAGAAAATGTGCTGAAGACCACGAGGCAAGCAAAAAAACTCCATTCCATGGCACCTTAAAAAGTGTTGCAGGGGACGTTTTAAAGTCACTAAACGTATCCAAAACATATATGCGACTTACTCCTGTGGCGCGCCAGAGAGGATGCTATCGCCTCAGCGAGGCTACAGTTCCTGTATATGCTACCTAAATGTACCTGGTGGGAGGACTGGCTGACGTCACGGCAAGGGCTCGTCGATGCCAACCGTTGCGTGCCTAAAACATGCGCTTGCTTTGTACGCTCTTCAGTTGCTTGCATTTGTGTTTTTGCTTGTCTCAAGCTACAGATGAATTACGTTAACAGCGTCAGTATTGTTCCTGCTAAAACAATAAAAAAAAGTTTACTTTCGCTCCTGCCTACGGGGCCCGAACTTGGTCATATGAAAATGCAAATCAGGTTTGCTTCATAATGCCAAGAATGGGTTTCACTACCTGCCTCGACAACTGTCGAGGCTGGAAAGCAAGATCACATTTATCTTTCAGGGTGCTCAGATTTGGGTGCACGTTAAGGAAGCCCAGGAAGTTGAAATTTCCGGAGCCCTCCACTACGTCGCCTCTTATAATCATATGAGGGTTTTTGGGCGTTAAACTTCACACGTCAGTCAATCAATCAATCAATCAATAATTCAATAAATCAACGTTTATCCTTAAATACAGCGAAGTCATGCCGTAGTTTTCACCCGCAAGGCACCATGTTTGCATCATTAGCTTTAAGTTAATTGTTAATGACTTGTTTTAAGAGTTATCAGGGTTTCGCAGGCACTGTGGTTATTGATATCGGACGCACCCGCGTTTCTACAGACTGCGTTTTTGCCGATGTGTTAAGCACCGCGCATGCGTGCAGTGTCGAGTCTTGCAAAATATCTCGAGTGCGGTCACCCTAGAATACCGCCACCGCTGTTGTCTGTTTTTCTCGGGTACTTGCTGAGTCACCTTGCTTAGTTTAATTTTTTTCTCAATTGTTTTGGTGCTATTTGTTTCACCGAAATCTTTAATTGATTGATATGTGGGGTTTAACGTCCCAAAACCACTATTTGATTATGAGAGACGCCGTAGTGGAGGGCTCCGGAGATTTCGACCACCTGGGGTTCTTTAACGTGCACCCAAATCTGAGCACACGGGCCTACAACATTTCCGCCTCCATCGGAAATGCAGCCGCCGCAGCCAGGATTCGAACCCGCGCCCTGCGGGTCAGCAGCCGAGTACCTTAGCCACTAGACCACCGTGGCGGGGCACCGAAATCTTTAAGGTTAGGTGCTGTTCAGGAAGTGGGGAAGCTATTATTGCTGTGAGATTGTGTGATCCTACAGCATCGTGTACTTGCTGTACGCTCGTAAGTACCCATTAGTAGCCACTTCGTAAATTGGTTTGATTTACGAATTGATTACCCTTGAGCATCAACCTGTACATGACGCGTGAGACCTGTCGTCACCTCAGAGGGCTGAAGGATCTTTAATTATGACGCCGGCCATGTCGCTAGCTGGGTGCACCATTGAAAAAGTTCATTTTGACCATGACGTTTGTTTTGGGAACGTTGATATCAGCGGTGCTCGCACCTGAAGTTAACATTACTCTTTGGGACGCGGCAGTAGATCGTACCAGTGTTTCATGCTTTAGGGCTTACGACTACACATAATCTCTTGTGTTTATTGAGAAATAGTTGGTGCATAGGATCCGCGTAAAAAGGTTATCTTAGAATTTCTGAAGTCGTTTTAAGTGCGGCTGTATTATTTCACTTAGTTTTTTAGGTATCTTAAATGGTTATGCCAGATTCTTGGGATGTCTTCAGTTGGATATGCGTCATTCTGTCAAATCACCTCGACTTTTGCAGGGGCAGACGTAACTTTCACAGTAAACCATACCGCATTTAGTGAAGTGAAGACGTTCGAATATAATTTGGAATGCTTCAACAGACGTGTTTTAACCCCTAAGTCTATGCCTAGTTGCATAGAAGTTCAACAAAAACCACTTAGCATATTTTCATAGCACCGATTTGGCGGAGTACGCAGTGAAAACAACGAACGTCTTGCTGTCCTCCGCAGAGTGAGTCTCCCGTTTGGACAGAAGTTTGCATACCCTAAGCCATATTATCAAGACCTTCTGCAACCTAAGTAATTTTTAATAGTTATGGAACCTTCCAACTGGTACCATGAAAGATTTGCGTCGCGAAATGAAAAAGTAATCATCACCGTATCGCTAGAGAGCGGGCACACAACGGGCACAGAAAAGGGCGAAAAGCGGCGCAGGCGAGTCCTTGCCCTGACGTCACATCGTTGTGACAGCAGCGACGCCAGCGTTCGTTCATGGGGCTATATACATTTCTCTTTGTAGTTGCATTCCGCGGACGGCTGCATACAGTGTTTTGGCAACATCAAATGCGCACGTACTTGCTGTCTTGCCACAATATACTTGCACTTCATTTGTCAATAATTTTTACAGCAGAGCTAGGACTCGGTAAAGATACTATAAAGCTGTACCACGATACTATACAAGATACAGAGGCCAGAAGTACTTGAGATAAAGTTACTGGATACCACAGAAAAAAAAAAGCCCGACACAAAGCTTGCCACTTGAACGTTAAGATACTTCGACACATTTGCAAATTTATATGTAGACTTAGATGAAGTAGCAGTGACAACTTATATGCACTAAGAAGTCCGCTTCAGTGAGTCCTAAGTGTGATCAATTCTTAATTGACTGAAATGTAGCTTACTTATCTCAAAGGTACTTTCCTTCTTGCTCAAAGTTCAATATTTTCTTTCCAGAAGAACTATCAGCGTTTGTTTTAACTGCTTAACAGGACAACTCTATATACATACTGCTGACAGCGCTAAATTCTTGCATGTAGCTTTGGTAATTGATAGGAGTCGCTATTCATCTTGCCGGCTAGCCCGGCGAGCTGTGATCTATTCACCAAAATCCAAATAAGGAGCCTTCACACGATGGCGCAAATATGGGTGTCTACTGTTAAGTTGTCCGTAAAAGAGCATGTACACAATTCTGGATAATTCTGTATAGGAGCAACAAAGGTGGTAATGACATTGTTTGTGACTCGTTTGTGTATACGTAGAAGACGTTAACCAGCAATGTCTATTCATATTGTTACCTTCTACTCTCGTAAAGTGTTTATTGTCAATATACTCACTAACGTACAATCTTTTAGCAGTTTTTCGTCAATGAAAAAACGTGTACGATCAAGAAACGTCGCAGACCTATTCTATTGTCAAGTGTTAGCGACAATTCAGAAGGCAGCAGTCAATTGTTAGAGATCGGGACGAAACTGTGGACTTGGATTACAAACTGTGGATTACAAGCAAAGCATGCATGACTTACACCCATAGCGGCGATCACAATCGCCGGCCATCGGTTGTCTGATCAACGGCAGGACGAGCCTTACACACATCAGTCAACGAACCTTCCAGCGATATCGTGGCTTCTCGCATAAGCGTCAGAAACAAAATATTGACTGCTGACATCCGGCGCGCATGCTCCTAAGTAACCATGGAGAGCGCCTCACGGATATCCGGTATGCATACGACGGAACGTACATCGGATGTAAAAAGCAAACAAATTTTTAAGTTCGCTCGAGATCTCTCTAGGATAGCCGACACGGACAACACGGACATTGACAGGCCCTTCAGCGGACACACACACACACACACACACACACACACACACACACACACACACACACACACACACACACACACACACACACACACACACACACACACACACACACACACACACACACACACACACACACACACACACACACACACACACACACACACACACACACACACACACACACACACACACACACACACACACACACACACACACACACACACACACACACACACACACACACACACACACACACACACACACACACACACACACACACACACACACACACACACACACACACACACACACACACACACACACACACACACACACACACACACACACACACACACACACACACACACGCACGCACGCACGCACGCACGCACACTACGTTTCGGCCGTACCATGGCTGAAACGTAAATTTATATATATATATATATATATATATATATATATATATATATATATATATATATATACATATTGCCACACAGTTCGACTATCGCAAAATACGCGTGCAACAATTTGCGTTCGTAAAAGCCACCACACAAGTAGCAAGAAAGCCGCGCCATGGAACGCCGTCCTGCACGCGCAACGATGCTATATATATATATATATATATATATATATATATATATATATATACACGAACAGCGACTGCTGTTAGGCTGTTAGCGTCAACACTAAGTGACGTCATCGCATGGCATCATCAATTAGTCAAAAGTCGTGCAAAATCATGTATGTGTGCAGAAAGCTGGCACCGCCTCTGATCCCATAGGATGCGGGAAAGAACGTTATATGCAGAAGGCACTCAGGAAGAAAATCGATAGTATTGATTCGATATAATTGATTGAGATGAAGAAGAAGAAAAGAAGTGGCTATCGCCTTCAAGTGTTATAGGGTGAATTCAAAAGTGCCCCCGTTATTATTATCATTAAAATTGAATTGAAATTATTAACAACAGGGCTGCGAGGGGTGACCCGGCAAGAAAGCTGCATTGAGCTGCTTGAGGACAACTCATACACTTTGCAGCTTCACAGCGCTCAAATGGAAGCACTTGGTATGCATAATGTACGAAATAATGGAAACAGTAAAAAATTAACAAGCATGGTCAGAAATAATCAGCAAGGTTTTGTTAGAACCTCACGAATTAGAGCACATTAGTGCAACCAATTCGAAATGAAGAAGGCGTACTGGCGGGTAGTTTGCAAGCAAGTGCATCACACATAAATGATGAGGATCTGTAATAATTAAGGAACTAACCCATGTATGAAAGATACGTGCTTGGAAGAACATAGAAATACGTCAAGGCAGCAAGTGTCTTTCATAAGACGAGTACAATTATCTAAATGTTGGCTTCAGCAGCAATTCATGTTCAAAAAATTTTACTTGTTTTGTCAACAACACATTCCGGTTACTTCAAGTGGGCTTCGCGCTTCGGTTGATTCAGTTAATTTAGCTTGTGAGATTTACTGGCGAAATACAGAGAGTGAGAGAGAAAGAAGAGCTCTTTGTTAAGAGAGAAGTGTGGCCTTACATGAGTGGTCCCATTGTCCCGGCAATGCATGAGCCAAGCCCTTGCATGAGCCGTCTTAGCTGCGTCTGTTGTTGTGCTCACCCAATGCACCCTCCATCTACACGATCTGAAATGTGATAGTCGAAAGCCTGACAGCCGCAACCTTCCTCCCTTCGTGATATTAGATTCCAGGATGAAGAAATGAATGACACCTGCTTCAACAGCGTCCCTTACAGGGTAAAAAAAGAAGAAGTCCACGCCAGGAAGCTCAAACGCGAGTTCCTTTATTTTACTGCTCAACTTGTGACAATGCTGCCTGCCGATACGGGCGAGTCTTATCGGCATAGCAGAGCGAACCGCCATATCTGCGCGCCTCACGAGCCACTCACTCTGGTTGTGCGGGGCGGCGAATTCCTCACGGCAAGACGTCACACCTTTTTTTCCCCCGCCCTAGCCTTCGTATTCTGCTTTGCGCCTGCCATTAGACACTAGAGAGTTTTAGTACTGCGTACGCTGCGTACGTGGCGGCGTTGCGTGCGTAAGGACGCCACGTTCTGCGTAGTGCGCATGCGCAGACCGCAACGCGCACGTATCGCGTTACGTACGCAGCCGCTAGGTACGCACGCATGAGATGCGTGCGTGCGTACGTATGTGCTGATCGCGCCACTCTCGAACAAGTTCGCGACAGCGCGAGACTTCGTTTTGCAAAATGGCGGCATCGAAGGCAAGCACCGACCGGCTCTGTGGTACCCTATCTGTGGCTTAAGATATTGCCATAATCTGGCTATAACACTTGGATTGGCTCACATTGGCTGTCAACAACACGCGCTTCTATTTTGATCTACCAGATAGCGCAACACGCTTCATGCTCGTTACGTACGCGGGTACTACGGCGTACTAAAAGCCGATTACTGGCAAACGACGCCACGTAACGCAAGGCGCTTGCGTGATGCGTACGTAGCACCATTCCGCAGTACTAAAACTCTCTACTTTTAGTTGGGCGTACGTAACGAGCCCACGTACGCAGCACTGCCACGGAAGAGAACTGGGCATGTGCAGCACGTAACGTATTAATTCCAAGGATACGTGCATACGGCCGTAACGAGACGCTGCGTACGTAACGCAACGCCTACTACGTTACGTTCTCGCTAGACCTCGAAGAAACCAGAACGAGAGCATATGGTTACAGCAGTGGCGTTCGATGAAGACAGCAACAGCGGACCTGATTCAAGGCATGTGTACTCCACAATGAAAGGCGATGTTTTCTTGCCCAACAAGGTAAATTCAAGCGGTGCGTTCCGGCATCCTGATGATTCAGAAGAAATTGCCTGGCGTCTCACGAAAATCCTCAAGAATCGCCATCGATATTCTGTGTGCGGAAACGCATCTTTTTCTGCCAGGCCTTTTGGCGAATGAACCCTCAAATAAAACGGCACCTTTGTACGTACTTTTATTCATAGTGCAACGTAACACGATTTGGTCATTGTGCGACATTTCACGCCTTCAGTGTGCTGGAAGTACATCGTAAAGCCATGAATGTTTTTCGCGCAGATCACAGAGGCCACGTTGTCATTGGGACCTAGCATACTTCTAGCGTGGGTGGCGCTGATAAGCATTCCACACCCTCGCATCTCGAATACAACTGATCTAGTTGAGTGAAGCGCATCAAGGTATACGTTAAACGAAAAGTGTCGTTGCACGCTTCACTTGAGGCGTGCGCAACCTCATTTTCACAGCGTACGCAACTTCCCCGTACGCCCAACTAAAAGTGTCGATATCATTCACCGTGCTGCGTAGTGTTGTATAACCAAGGTCATGTTTTACAGCTGCGTTGCTATACAAAGGGCGATGCGAAATTCATTATAACGCTACAAGCATGTGCGAAAGAAAGCGAATGAATGGAGAGAGAGAGAGAGAGGGGGGTAACGAAAGGAAGCGAAGAAACAACGAGCCAGCTAGTGAGCTGTTCAGTATGTTCAGATGTTCAGTACGTTCGAGAAGGTCACATCATTTCTGGCATTTGCATAATTTATTTCACGTTAAGATATACCGTGAAAAGAAGCAAAAAGGTTTGCATCCATCCGTTCTGTAGCGTTAACAAAGGTAATGAACATTTACTGGTCCAACTATATCTTTTCCTTCAACTCTTTCTTCTCCTTCGGCTCTTCAGCAAAAATCCTGCATCTTATGGGTTTTCAAAGTATGTCCGACATACGATAACACATCGAATCATTAGATGCGACGTTTATAAAAAAAGAAAAAAAGAAGGAAATTAACGCGTCTTTTAGTTTTAAGGTATGTAAAATGGAATGAGAGTAAATTACTTTTAGTGAAGTGAATTCGCTCTCTCTATCTGGCTCAATTGGTGGTCTGTATGATTTACAGGTTGCTTGATGCAAACAGATGTTGAACGACTACCGCCCCCCCCCCCCCCCATTCCTCGTCCAACGAGCAATAAACTCTGACGGCTTCAATTTGCGATATAAGCTGCGTCCAATGACGTAACCCGTTGGGCTTGTAGGATAGATATGCGTACCATCTCTCCCTCGTCTTTCGAAGTTACATCGCAGTTTGGAAAACTGACCCCCGTATTCTAGAACGTTCCTTCACTCAACGCTTCACCTTCACTTGAGAAGGCCGATGGAAGTGCCCTCTCTATAGGCATGGCAAGTGATTGCATATCAGCGATATAGTATGGTGCGATTCTCAAGCATCGCCGCGTCTTTTTCAGCCGAGCAGCGGCGCAGTGCTCAACTTTGTCAAGTGAAGGGTGAAAGTCGAGTCGAGGAGCGTTTGTGAATACGGGGGTGAGTTTCCACGTTAGCGAAATCGGGGCCGCGTTAATGTTACGCCAGTGGTCGTAAGCTATTTTGCCGTTTAAAAAGGATAATGTAGTACTCTAGACGCCAGGCCATGCCACACTTTGTGCATAATTCTCGAGCAAGGGCTCACATCTAGTGTCAACGTGTTTTAATTTAATCTCAGTACGCCTATGGCCTCTTATGGCACTAGCTTCCGCCGATATTATATTGCTCAAGAAACACACCCAAATTTACCCCCCCGCAGCCCGTAGTTGAGCGTTTGATCGAATGTTATGATACCCCAATAAAAACAAGACGTCATATATAAAGTAGGTGAGGTTGAAGATATCAGTTCAATATGATACATATGATGTTTAACCATAAGTTTGTTTTCAGTAAGGGTCAATGAACTGTCAGAATAGTTACTAAAGAATAATTCAATAAGATAATGGAAAAGCGGAGCGCTTTCTTGTGGGTCTATGCAATAAAGATGGCATATATCAAAATGGCGCATTCCCACTACAGAGCAGTTTTCTTTCGCTCAACATTCGATTAGTTTAAAAGAAAGATGATGAGCAAACTGGCCGTAGTGGGTTTTGTGTGTGCATGGAAGTCGACGATCAAAAGTTAGCTTATAATGCCCACTGAAAGTGATGCGACGTTTACTAAACGAAAGGGGGCTAGCACCATTATAGAAGCAAGGTTTGCGAGCGGGCTATATATAGTTGGTATTCCATTTTGTTAACGAAAAGGTAGACAGCTGAAAAACAAGGACAAGTGCTACCTTCCGACAATACGTTTATTAAAGCAACGCATAAAAATTAGGTACCTCTCACATGACATCATAATCATATCAGTGAATGCACTAGGGTGAAAAGACAAACTAAAATTAGTAGAAAAAACTCTTGCCAGAGAATTTAGTTCCCCAGGTAACACCATGCATTTACATTGTTTACGATGAGCCGCCAGGAAACCATCACAACCTTTTTTTTAACTTTTTGTTGTGTTCAAGTAACTTTCTCCGCAGGTCACAGGTACTATGCTCCTCAGTCACATTCAACAAATTCATTTTGGTGCTCGATTTCACACGTATTAGAAGGCAGCCGCGCGTAAGAAGGTGGCTGTGGTTCCATACTTACATGGCATTTTACATAATCTAAATATGGCCGGAGTCTCAGTGGCGTTTTCTGCGCTTCATAATTTGTCGCAGTTATTTGCAAAAAACCAGCCCGCTATGAAGGCCTTCCGATAGGTGTAAAATTAAACACCGAAATGAATTTGTTGAATGTGAGAGGAGCGCAGCATACAACGTACCTTTGACCTGCCGTTAAAGTCACGACGGACAGACAGGCAGACGCCTGAATGTGCGATTACGTGAACACAACCAAAAAGTAAATAAAAAGGGCGTGATAATTTCCTGACGACTAACCGCGCAGAATGCAAATGCATGCCGATATTTATGAAATAACAGGGTTTTCTACTTGACCTAACGATAGTACTAGGCTCATCGATGAGGCGGCGGCCATAGCCAATAGAAGCTGCGTTAGCAAGTCATCTATCTCACTAACAAAACAACAACAACAAAAAAGAACTAGAATAATCACATTCGCCGGCACGTATTTTTCTACGTAGTTTCAGTGCTGCTTCGTTTTTGTTTGTCCCTATGGAAATGTGGTCACCGGGATCAAACCTGCGACCATCAGGTCCGCATCCGAGCACCATAACTGCAGATCTAACGCGGCGGAACTGCAGGCACCTTAAAATAATTATAAACTTTCTTTCTCTCTCAAATAAAGGACTCTGATGAAAATAGGTGCCAGGTAGAAACTAACTTAGCCGGTACGCTGGCCTATTGTGCACGAGTATTGAGTGTTCGCATGGTTAACCGCTCATTAGCTCATTTTTATACAGTTGACGTTATTCTTTCTACGAACCGTATCGTTCTTCAAAGTCGTCAAGATAACGCACGGCATCCAGTTCGAAGTTGCGCTTCGAGAGTTCAACAGTGTCGTAGAGTGCAGACTAACAAAGCGGCCTTTGTGAGCTTGTTTGCCGTCGATAAGAACGACCTCTAAGTGGCTTCACAATTACTAATTCTCCCGGCAGGAACCGAAATACAGTATATCAACCGCCTTGGTGGTAATACTGTGTGCCACGACCTTCACAGGAAGTAAAGGTTTTGCGTAAAGTAAGCTTGATTGATCATGTAATTGACTGAGTGGTTCATTATCGGTGTGACAAAAATGTGTGTTGTGAAACACATCTTCCGTTAATCGCACACGTGAACTGCACGCATAACTCAAAGTTGAAAAGCTAGCGAAACAATGTAAGACACGCGAAACGTTCTCTCTGTTTTGGGAATACTATTTTTTATTTTAAAAACTTGAACACCATTTTGAAAGAAGCTATGCTAAAAAAGGAAACACTATCGGAGGAAAAGTGAGTAAGTCAGGTGAGAGAGATGCCTATTTACTTTGTTCAAACAAACAAAAGAAAACTGCTTCTAAATAGGTAATGTTACAGTACCACCTACAACAACCGAAAGCAAATTTTTCTAGATATGTTTGTGAATTTATGAACGCTGAACTATACAGCAGCACCTTTGTCGTCCCCATACTTTTCGTCTATGCGTTTGTTTTTTGGGCTGCAGAACGATGAAAAATACGCAAGCTATATACGGAATTCGTAATATTCTTCTAGCGGGTCGGCTACAACAATGTATGACCGATACTTTGGCTTACTAGAGCCCCGTAGAATGAAAAAAAAAAATTAACGAGCCCTTAACTTTATTTTTGAGCTCAGTAGGTTAAAACATGAGCCCATCTACAATTCTTGAGGGCAACATCACTGCGCGACCACCTGTGAAACCTGCACTGTGTGTGTTATGTGCAATGTGTATCTCCTCCTCCTCCTCCTCCTCCTCCTCCTCCTCCTCCTCCTCCTCCTCCTCCTCCTCCTCTCTTTCCTGTACTCCCGCATTCTTCTCTCCCCACGTGTAGGGTAGCAAACTGTACTTAGTCTAGTTAACATGCCTACCTTTCTTGTATTCTTTCTCTCTCTGTATCTCTCTCTCTCTCAGTGCGTTAAAAAAATATGATTTTTGTTTGACCGCGTTTATTGCTATAAAAATGGTGCTACATTCAGTCGTAAATCTGATATTTGAACGAGATGGCGTTACAAATGAAGTTAAGTAGTAAAGCAATATCAGATTTATGTGGGATTAGGTGCTTCTGAAGCATGCATGCTGTGCATCTTGTTCCTTATTAGAATAGGGCAACGTAGGGTCGATTCCATATTCTTTGAGGCAAAACACTGATTGAAAGAACTTCTGGCTGAGCACTAGACATACTTCAAGCAGAACGTGCTCTCACTGAAGTACAAAGATATGATGAAAAATGAATTCATGAAGCAGCTAAGAATATGTACCGGCAACGCAGAAGTTAACGTAGGGATAAGGATTCTATGGTATCCATATATTTTTATCCCAGTCAGATGTTCAGTGGGAGGCAAAAACATAGACACCGAAGATAAGTGTTTCCTTACCGTAAACCCGTTAATTTGACGTCATCAAACGGGCCATGCCAGGCTAACCTGAGCGTCTGCGCGGGTTATCACGTCAAGCCCACGCCCATTCCAAAGCGGCCGGTATGGAGGCGTTAAAGGTGCCGCCAACGGCAAATTTTTTGTCTACAGCTTTCTCGATACATCCCTCAAGTAGCCAACCCTCTCGTATCGTAATAGTGTATAGGAAAACTTATTTAGGCAAAGGTAAGTACAACCGTCGACACGGTACAAAGAAGGGCGCGACCGTTACAGGGACGTTTGAAAAGGCGGCGGCTTCGCGCAATGGCGCTGCCAGTCCGTCCCGTCTCACCTCAGTTCTTCTACGGTGTCTTCAGTCCTCACAGAAAGTCCGTCGTATCTCTTCGGCTCGTTTAGGAGCCGTCCGTAGGAAGCACACGCGAAACGTCGGTCACGTCCACGAACTTCGAGTTCGGCGCTTGCTGGGAGGGGTCTCCTCGTAGTACGACGAGGACAGAAAGAAGGCGCGGCGCGCAGCAATCCGGCGAGGAGCACGTAACGCTCGTGCTCCAACACTGCAAATGGCGGCGGGCGTAGTCCTCGAACTTTAGACGGTCGCCTCTCGCGCGCTCACCGTTGCCCCGTGGACCCTTATCGCGAGAGAGATAACACTTCACGTTGCTTCCTTCTTTGTGAGTGTGCGTGTATTTGAAGAGTCGTGTACGAACATACGCCAAAGCCGGCGCTGTCCGTTTCTTTATAAAGGCGGCGCGAAGCAAGACTCGGAACCCTTCTGGCGGCGATGACTAGTGACAGGGCGGCTTCGATTTCTCCTCGGCCACGTCGTTATTTATACAATGTACTCAGCCGATACGGTATCCGGTTGGTCGCTCAAAGCCGATCACACGAAGGTAAGACGTCGGCGTAGGCGGCGCAGAATGGGATGATGTATGGCCAGGTTGTAAAGAACGAGAGCTGGGCTTGGTCTATGAAAACGCTGTGTCAGATATTTACAAGTCGTAAGAGACAACGTGGACAGGCACACACAGTCACATGCGGCGCATTATTTGGGCTCATAAGACCACAATCAAACGCACGTGCCTTGGTATGACAAGTCCTGCAAAAGAAGCCGTGTGCGGCGAACGGGAAACACAGTAACCGGAACTTCGCACGTGATATACTGCTATATTCTTGAGTACCCATGCTGTGCGTTATTTCATGGTGAGGTAAGCACCAAAATACTTTGCAATTACATGGTTGGGCTAGTAGAAATAAATACATCACGGACCGCCTTCATCATTGAAAACCAAACGGCTAATCATGCAGAGTATACGTACGCTCGGGAAGCTCAGTAAACAATAAAGGGGTATGCTGGGCCAGTTGGTACACCATAAAGTGTAAATATATATTTCAATCGTGTTCCTTGTAAAGTGCATTCTACCTTCCTTCCTCCTATCTCATGCGCTCATATATTTCCACGGGAAGTACAGTTTGCGATCGTGGTTTTTTTCTCTTTTGGAATACAACCGAATTAGCATTTTGTATCACTGTTGCAGAAAATTGTTTTCTGCTGAATGCAAACAAGCTTTTGTGTTTTTTGAAAGTTTGCCTAAAATACACAATTTTAGAAGAGGCCTGTTTTTGCGATGCACACCGGTGTTCAAACGTTCCGAGGCCTCGCTGCACGTCATATATGTTTACACGGTATGGTGGCCTGGGACATTTTGCCCAGTCCTGTATACACAACACACTGTCCCTGTGTCTGTAGAGCTATGAGTAATATTCCGGTCGCGCTGGATGAAGGCCCGCTGTCTCAAGGCTTATTGGAATAAATTTTGCCTAAAAAGATGCCACTAAATCAGAACGTGTTTTTTTAATTTTTATTCATTGCGCTTGAACCAGCCAGTGCACAATGAATCAAGTGCCGTTTGCGGTGCCTTTTAACGCGACAACGTTAAAGAGCTCGTTTTGCGAAAATGCCGGCGTCGGCGTCGTTGGTTGTGAGAGAAAAATCATCTTCTTATGCGTGACCGAAAAATCGACAAAGATGCAAGTAAAATAAATAAATCATAAAAAAAAACCTAGAGCAGAGTGGGGATCAGAACAGGCTTGCTGGGATTCGAGCAGGGATCAAACCCGGGTCGTTTGCTTGGCAAGCGGATGTTCTACCACACGGCCACACCTTTTTTGCTTGGTATTTAATAAAGTATTTCCGAAATAAAGACAAAATCAAGCAAACAAAAGAACAATGAAATGGCGACATTAAGCGCTCAAGCGTTACTCATAGACACTCAATGGCTAACGCAGCGCGAGTTCTTCACATCGAGAGTTCTTCACATTGTTTTATGCAAACAAGAAAGGGGTGAGGTCGAACATCCCTCCAAGATGGAGTACCAGTCCGGTCTAAAGTCTAGCTCGTTGTAAATGTATTTGAGGGGAATAATCACATTAATAAAGTGTGTGCTTGAAGAAGTGGTGGGCTCTGCATTGCGGTCCTGCATTCATGTCTTCCACAAGCTGTGCATACCCATGATGAAAAACATATCATATGGTACTTCATCAAGCGATGCTGGTGGAAGGTAATATTGTGTGAGCATTAATGACGAAACGTTTTTTCAGTGCGCGCTGAAGGACATCCCAAAACAGTATGGCATCTTTGCAGCTAACAAAGCAATGTTCAATCGTTTCTGGCACATTACATAGATGACAGTAACATACGGAATGAAGATACCCTTACTTTTTAACCGTGTGTTTACCGCCAATGTTTCAGAGTGGAGTTTATAGAAGAACTTTTTGAATTCGGTGGAATGTACATTTTGCGCACTCGCTTCAATACATCGTGACCTGGATGATTGGAATATAGTGAGCGGTACAACGGAGGTGGGAAGAGAGTACTTAGCAGATCCTTATGCAGTACCTTGCGCGATGCTGTGTACAGGTATTCTACAGAAAAGCGAGCTTTAATGAACTGAACGACGAGGTAACCTTCCTGCATGAATCCCCACAAACACGGGCGTTCGGAGAAGTTTGATAAAACAATTAAGTATAATAAGCAGTCAACAAGTGTAACCTGTAACGAGGAACGCATTACACGACGGAAATTGTCTCGAAAAAAGAAGAATTGCGACACTATTTGCCATAGATAAAAGTGTTTTAATCCTAACCCACCTTCACTAACTGACTTGAATATATTGTCACGACGCGTGGGCTCAAAAGTTGAAGACCATGTGAAAGTAGCGAAAATTCTATGAAATAGTTGTATATAAAATGCTGCGCAATGTTTAAGTTGCAATACACAGTAAAACTTGGTTGTTAAATAGTATTGGAAGCTTGAGCTCTTCCAAAGATTGAAAGTCCATAGAGATCAAATGTCTGGGCCTGTCGTTCAAGCTTAGGGACGCAATCCTTTCAGTAATGTGAACTGAATCTGTATGAATGCAATGGTACACCAAGGTATGTTGGAGGAGTTCTTGTCCAATTAATCCTTGCGGAGTGGTTCGGCGTGCTCCCCCACAAGCCAAACCACAGTCCGAAACTCTTAGAGGCATTTAAACGAGCTTCTGATACTGCGCCAAACTTTTCAATAGTAGAAACCACATTTTCGACACTTGGCTCATCCGTGCAAAAAAAAGCGACATTGTCTGCATAAGCTAATACATTAACTTCACTGCCTAATATACTGAAGCCATGAACACAACTACACTGTATTATGCTTAAGCACAGTGGTTCTAAATAAAGTGCAACCAGAAGAGAGAATAGAAACAGGCTTGGATAGTTGACCATTAACAATCAGATGAGGTGAGGAATTGTTATAGCATAGTTTAACGCCTTTAAGAACAACTTTGCCAACATTGGCCTGTTTGAGAAGATAAAAAAGGAAGGAATGAAAACATGATAAAAGTCTTTTGCAAAGTCCACCTGTAGCATTGGAAGATGAAAACCATGACAGTACTGAAGCACTGTACGAGTGACATGTATATTGGTTTGTATGGATCGACCCCTGATTCCCCATGTGTGATGAGACCCAATGAGGATCGACATCGCAATTTGCAACCTTTTTGATAATACTTTTGTAGTCCACGTTTGACAGCGATATCGGTCTGTAGCGCTCGAAGGAGCAAAGTTTTTCCTTGTCAGTTGTTTTCGGTATTAACACAGTGTGACTTTTGCAAAAATATTCTGGGAGTGTATCGATGTCATAACTTATTTGAAGTTTATCCAGCAATATGCTCCGATTTCTGGTTAACCTCCCTGCCTTTCTCTCATTTTATTCTCTCTCTTTCTCTCTCTCCAGCAATATAGGAGCAAGCGTTTTTTTTTTGAAAGGCTTGTAACACTCGCCTGAGATGCCATCAGGGCCAGGTATTTTCAATAAAAGCAAGTTGTGTACATGCTTTACAATATAACACGAAATATTGCCGTAATAATGCGTGGTATAAGCGCCCATTGCCAGCGGACGTCAGAGTATGTTATTAACTCACAAAGGCTTCGTAGTTAAAAGACAGTCAACTACTAAAAACGGAAAGCACGCTACTGAGCCTATTCTTTTAAGGCCACGTAATGGGTGCATAGCAAGTTCGAAAAGGTTTCATGCACTAAGTGTTTGAAGTATGCACTAGGAACAGAATATCACCATCGCGTACAACTCCTAAAGGCAAAGCTTTAAGGTCCCCTAGCTTTTTTTCAATACGGCTGTAACTATAGTGATAATGAGTCAGTAATTCACCAGAACGTAGTTAAGTTAACACTCTCCACAATCACTCCTTTAATTTAGTTTAAGTAAGTGCTCCTGAACATAGCAAAATAAATAAGTGTAGAAGTAACAAACAACGCGCCATGGAGGATCGCACTGTTTAACACGGCAGTGAGATCCTGGCTTCGCCAAAACTTTGACATCTGCCATTTATACCGCGAAAGTGTTCCTAAATTAACGGAAATTGTGAAATGACACATGGTATGAATAATGATTCTGGTGCATGCAGAATGATTCACCCTTTAAAAAAAAATGTGCGAAGTAGCAGGTGGGGCATAAATCCAACTTGGGGGTCCTGAGGTTAAGTATAACGCCACTTGTGCACGAGGTCTTATATTTTGTTTTTTTTCCTGTTCCCTTCCACGTCTTCTAAACAGGATAACGGAAGTTGTTCTAGGCCGTGGTCACCCTCTCCTTTTTACACCACATGTCATCTGCAGTTTGAAGTAAAAGCAACATCATCATCTGTCTTGTTACACTTAATACGACATGGACTTAGGCAGTATTCATATGACTAATCTTTCAAAGCCCCCCAAAATGCGTGTCCCGTTCAGGTGCAAGCCTGTATGTAAGGCACAGCGGCGTACGCAAGTACTTCATTATGTTTTCTTTATTCCAATTTTCGCTCATGCATGAACAACATGATGTTTGCCCAATTCCAATGACGGTAAGCTCCATCTAATTAACCCTGCTTTTTTAACTTTGCAGCCTCACATTATTCTTCTATGCAGTACTATACACCAAGATCCTAGCGGGGTGTACGATCACACACTGTACGAAACATTCTCACAGTTTATTCACAGCGCATTTATTACATTGTGCGTATAAGGCAGTTTGCCATTTGGAGGTGCATTATAATAAAGAATAAGCAAATGTACGATTGCGATAAGAAGGATTAAGTCAATCAAAACATTGCTGAGGTAGTTTAAATAAACATGCATGTTTAGCGGTGTTCCAGTGGTACGTTTAAAAACAATGGTCACGTTCCAATATATACCTTCTTTCTGAAGAATATTTTCTCATTTTTAAACTGCCGATTCCCACGAGTACTTTCCACACAGAGGTGTGCCGTTCCGTGCTGACACGACTATACGTGAGTCCATAACGGCACAGTTTTGCGCGGACAAGACAACATCTCTTAGTGAATCTATATACTAGCGGGCATGCACTATAGTCTACATTGAATGACGCAGAATAAATGCTAGGTCCTAATGATTGATTTGTGGGGTTTAACGTCCCAAAACCACCATATGATTATGAGATACGCCGTAGTGGAGGGCTCCGGAAATTTCGACCACCTGGGGTTCTTTAACGTGTACCCAAATCTGAGCACGAGGGCCTAGGTTCTCCTATGCCGTTGTGTGTGGACGCATGTGTTTGTAAGGGATGCAAGTTACCTTCACTGCATGTTTAAGCAGAGGAAGTTATTTTCACTGCATTTCCAAGCAGACGCATGGCTCTGACTTGCTCACCACGAAAATGACGCGAGTTCGATCCTCACTCAGACCAAAAATAATTTCTTAATTATTTTATTTGCATCTTTCTCGATTTTCAGGTCACGCACAAGATGACGATTCTTCACTCACAACCAACAACGCCGGCACCAAAATAACCGCGGAACAAACTCATTAACGCTATCGCGTTAGAATATGTAGCTGGCTTTAATGTTTTCAGTGACCATTACTCTCTTGTGTTTTCAGTGACTATTGTTGTGCGGGTGTGCATTTATTTATTTATTTATTTATTTATTCATTTATGTATTTATGTATTTATTTATTACTTACGGTGGTTTTAATGTGCCGCCATAATGAATCGTGCGTTACACGCGTGGTTTATTGCGCGCCAGCCACATGATCCGGTTACGCGATGTAGGGGCGGCGGCACATTAGAGGTGATCTTTATGGGCACCTTGTGGTACTATCAACAACAACAACAAATAAACATGGTTCATTCCTGCGTCATAGAAATCAGTGAAACACGACAGTGAACCGTGTCTTCACAGTTGTAATTGTTTATTGCACATTGATAATAAGATAGCATGCGCAATGTGTGTTTGTGTTTGGTAGCACCGCTTGACATGGATGCAGCTACTTTGGCGCCTAGTGACGCATCTCAACCCCGACGATTAACGCTAAAGATCGTGAGTTAAGCCTTGTGGTTGCTGAAGTAGTTGACATGCACTTGAACCACATTGTAAGAAAACCTTGACATATCACATGCCGAATTGCGATCAATGATGGCATGAGCCGGCACAAAACACTGGGTACCCTACAAGTAGTGGTCCAGAACATCGTCCTTTATGGAGCGAAACGCTAAGGTGTGCGCCCAACAGGGTAACTACGCCTGTGCTTATGCAGAGTTGGTGCATGCGCAGGTGGGGTGTGGACGGTCGTCGAGGGATGGACACAGCCCCGAGCAGAAGCTACTTCGCAAGAGGAGACGTTTGAACAGCGAAGCTGGTTCGTCTTGCTTAACGTGGTCTTTACTTGGCTAAAACAAAGTACACTCGAACCACAGCATGTCATAGGCCATGCAAGAATGTCCAAACTCCAGTGCTGCAGCTAAAGCGCAAAGCTGACTGTAGCACCCTCTTGCCGAAGCGCTGGCCTTTCACCGCTCGTACTCCGCCCGTGCAAACTCGGCGCGGCGGCTTCTCGGGCTGTCTCCGTCGGTGGGCGCGGTTGATGAGTAACGGCGCGCGATGAGTCACAGATTGGTGGGTTTTTCTGCAGGCTTCCGACGTTTTACTTCGAGCTATAGGAGCTGCGCTCTTAAATAACTATCGACGCTTCCCTAGACTTACGAAATTCTTTACGAAAGACACAGCGAGAGATGTCGGTGGTTCTGCTTCACCCTGCCACTCGGAAACAGCGCACCGAGTGTCCGGCAGCTGCCGCCTCACACCTTACGGTACTCTCCTCAATTGGTTGTGGTTTCTTGTTATAGATAAACAAAGGGCGGTGAACTTAAAGACAATAGTGTAGCGTCATCAATACTGCAATGTATGCGCCTCCTAACAAAGAAATCGAGCCCTCCCCGTTCTTCATTCATTCATTACGAGGGTGTCGTTCCAGCAGACTTGATGCGTTCAGGTTTTATGCGAAGGATTATTGGTCAGCTGCAAGCTAGCATTAAGATTGTCTTCTCTGTGATGCCAGCGGGCGAAAGAAGTGCGTTCCACACTCACCGTCATGGTTTCGAGTGGTGCTAACGCTACCAGGTTTATCGGACGAGTCATTCACATATTATTGGACGCGTTATTCGTATTTGGCAGGTTCTGCCCTGCTTGTAATAAGTTGTCTTTTCGTCCACTTCAATTCCTCCACATTTATCTCAAAGTTACCACAACTAGCATACCCTACACTTTCCTTGGCTTGGTTGTCTATTGATTGTAATTCATTGAGTGCCCAACGAAGAAAACCAGACCTTAACTTTCCAGCATTAAGCAAGTTGGGGCATTTTAATTCCTTTAACGAAAATGTGAAGCATTTCAAAAAGCATATAAAAATTCGCAGTGGTGTGTTTTTGCGCCAGCAGTTATATGTATCTTAGAAATTATCTGCTATCTTTTAGCGCATTCTAAGCTCTACTGATGTCCGCTTCACCTACAGTTTTTAGTCGCCGCCACTTCAGCCGCGTCCATCGCCTTGGCCATTAACTTAACAACAACGTATGCAATTATCCCACTGTTAAGCACAATGTGCGCTATGCGCTTTTATTTTGATAAAACAACACGTCGAATGAATCATTGGCGTTTACCTCAAACACGATGACAAGCACGGTGACGCGAAATGCACATTCGGTATTTGAGGCAGCACAAGAATCAAAATTCGCGAAGTCTATCTCAGATTGCTTCCCATTTTTTCGCTTTGAGTCATAGTTGCCATAATCACAGAAGACAGCGAAGAAACCTGGCAGCGAAAGTTTCGTAAAAAAATTGCGAACAACCTATTGTTGTGTGAATATTGCCCCCTTTTCATTTTGTGGGGCCGCAAAAGTACATTTTTTAAGTTTTATTCAATTCGTTAAATGTGGCATTGTTTGTTTAGTATAACCTCACGTACCGCGCAGAAACATCGCTTTCGAGAGACGTGCATTGCTTCTTCGGGGACCTCCGAGGTAAGCGCAGGGGGGGGGGGGGGCGGTGCGATTCAAACAACCGATATATTGCAAAGCTGACGCGGAAGTCCACGCCTTCTTAAGTTTATTTAACGAGCTTAGGATTCCGTATTTCAACCCCAATCCAGTATTGTAAGGTAGTGGTTGTAAGCGTGAAAACCATGACCACTGTTCAGAAACTATTGTCTTTGTAGCGCGGAGGCATGGAAAATAAGGGCAATGAGGCCTCGTGGGGGGAGCATATATTTATTCTTAGGTTGTCACCGACTATAGTGGCTCCCCAAAATACTAAACTCTACTGTTGTGTACAACTCTAATTCGACCAATTATGGAATACGCGCTTTTAATATGGAAACCTTTCCAGAAAAATGATTTTTATAAGACAAGACTGAGTCTCCATTTTATATGTCGTAGAGATGGTAGAGGTTTTCGCCTTCCTCTAACCTTTCTAATATTAGCCTTATACTACAAAGTGAATACGTCGCGTAACCCATTGTTTAATGTTTCTGCATGCTCTAATTACCTTGTCACCCCTGAATCATTTAGACAAATATGTCAAGTTCGCTGGTTCTTTCTGTACCTGTAGCTCTACCAAACTAAATCTTTAATATATTCAAACTAGAAGTTATCCGTTCACTTACAGTTCTTTGCCTCAAAAATAGTGGGAGGAATGTTTTACCAGTAAGCGCTCGTGGATTGACATGCCATGGCGTTTTGTCTGCACTTGATGTGTGGTGTGCATTTCCCGCGCCTGCAATATAGCCTCAACGTGGCAGCCAGCATTTGAACGATGAGCCGAAGGTGGCATATCGCCTGGTCTTTTCGTGTGAAATGGCTTTGTGAATTAGCTCGCCAGTGATAACATGAAAAAATATATTACGCCATAAATACAACAATTACGCATCTGCGCGAACACTAACTGCTTTACTGTACAGAGTGAACTGCGGTTTCTGAGCCTTGGATCAAGATAAACGTTTATCAGTGCCATGCATGTGCCTGCACTGTTCTGTGGACATGGTTGCCCTGTTAATGCTTGTCTCTTCACTCTAAGAAATCCTGATATTCTTGCGCCTAAATCACCACATAATTTTGAGACTCGTCATGGTGGGGGCTCACCAGATTAGTTTTTATTGGTGTTCTTTAAAGTACTTCTGATGTTACCCGGTTAACCTGTTGTTCCCCGGTTTTTTGAAACCCGCCTAAACCCAAGCACACGTGTGCTTTTGAATTTCACCCCATTAAAATGTGGTTGCCGTTGCCGGAAATCAAACCTGCTCACTTGGGATTATGAAAGCAGTGCCTCAGTCACTAATTAGGCGGCATGACGGGTTGTCTTCGTCTATTTTCATGTCTTTCCTCTTGCCTTCACTCTTCTCCCCCCGTACAGGTTAGCCAACAGGAACTACCTTTGTTCGCCCTTCCTGCATTTGTATGCGTTAAGGAAACTTGAAATTTGGTGAGATGGTTCATAGCTGACGTGAATTTTGAGCGCGAAAAGCACATTCGTAAGAACGAGGAGACAGGAAGAGTGCCCGTATTGTGTTCTCGTTCTTGGAAATGTGTGTGTGTTTTTTGTGCTCAAAATTTTCTAGAATGCAATAATTCTTTCTTTTCCCTCTTTCTTTCAGCCTCAAGCGACAAAGTGAAGGGACCGAAGGCAACTTCTTAATACCGTTTTGAGTGATGGCACGGACGTTGAAATAATGCTTAACTTGATTGTGCGAGAATGATCACATTTGTAAATTTTTGTTGCAGTTTTTTTGTTGGGAACCCTATGGAAGCATAACCATACTGTGACTTTAGATGTCTGCTGTTTAGAACTTGAACTTCACCTGAAATAAGCTAAGGATCACTGCCAGTTGGGCGTGTTGGTAATGGTTTATGATGAGACAAGCGCAAAAAATACACACACTCAGAGAGGACACAGACAAGCGCTTACTAGCAACTGAAATTTTTATTTCGAAGCGAACACTAATAAATACATCACACGCTGAAAACAGTTTTTCAGCTGAAAACAAGTTATCAAAGATTTGTCCAGCAGTGGAAAGGCTAGTTAACAAGAAAGGAACTGGAGAATCGAAAAAAATGCAGCATAAAGCATGACAGGAGGTACTTTCAGTGCAGAAAAGATGTATACGGAACTCCTTTCACATGTGGAAAGGAATACGTTGGTCAGACGGGTCGGTGCATAAATGTGCGCCTTCGTGAACATGAGAGTTCACTAAAGGGGGCCCCTTACTCACACTTAGCGGTGCACTGCAAGGAATGCACATGCCAACCGAAATTTTACGACACACGAATCATTGACAGGCACAACAAGCGGACGACGAGAGAAATAATGGAAGCGTATAGAATAAGGAAAGGAGGGGACAGTTGCGTCAGCCAAGCGTCAGTTCTACTAACAGATGCGGAATTTGCTTTTTTGGACGTCACATAACCCAGTGTTTTTCTCTGTGTCACGTTTTTTTTTTTAGTTCTTGGTACGTGTTTGTTTCCGATTATGGGCGCGTGCACATTTTGTAATATCACGTTTTTGATGATGACAAGGGAAGTTGGAAGTGACGCACATGCGTGTGATGTATTTATTAGTGTTCGCTTCGAAATAAAAATTTCAGTTGGTAGTAAGCGCTTGTCTGTGTCCTCTCTGAGTGTGTGTATTTTTTGCGCTTGTCTCATCATGAAATAAGCTTTTGGGCCGCGTGAAGGAAACGTGAGATAATGGTGATAATAACAGGGATTAGACGTGAGAAGTAGCTAAAAGAGTAAAGCCACGAAGGAGGGAGAGTAGGGCCGCGGTTCTGCCCTAGCATGACCCGCTTCTTCATTTCTACGTTCGCACGGATTTCTCTAGGGTAAAAATAGCAATGTTTACGTCTGTCGACTAAAGTGTGGAGCACTGAGCGGGAATTTCTTATAGCTTGATTTGATATGTAGGGTTTAACGTCCCAAAACCACCATATGATTGTGAGAGACGCCGTAGTGGAGGGCTCCGGAAATTTCGACCACCTGGGGTTCTTTAACGTGCACCCAAATCTGAGCACACGGTCCTACAACATTTCCGCCTCCATCGGAAATGCACAGCCGTAGCCAGGATTCGATCCCGCGACCTGCGCGTCAGCAGCCGAGTACTTTAGCCACTAGGCCACCACGGCGGGACATTTCTTATAGCTCGCACGCGCAAAAGGCTGCCCCTATGGTTTACGATAGGGAAAAGAAATTGCGTTTATGTCACCCGTAAATTTTGTCGCGAGGGCGGAACGAAGGTGTAAAAGAAAAGCCTTGATGCTTTCCTCCTGGGATTATGATCGAGCAAGCCCACCGGGTGGGTCTCTTGGAACGTTTACCTCTAGGCGTAGGCGTTAGTCACTCAGTCGGTCATCGTAGGCCGGATTTTGTCTGGGGGGTTTGCAAGACCGTGGTGTATCGTAGCAGGGGCTGGTGGGAGGTGGGCTCTGGTGAGGTTTGATGGGTTACTGATGTAGCTCAGGGAAGGGAAGGGGGGAGAGGGTAGAAAGGAAGTGCCCCTCTACACTCACTTGCACCAGAGGCGTAGGCAGTTTTTTTTTTTTTTGCGATGGGGAGGGGCACTTTCTTGATCTGCAGTAGGGGGCCGGGCATACAAAAGGGCTGGTGGCGGGAACGGGCCCTGTGTACCACCCCTTGAAAACGCGACTGCCCCCACCCCTGATATCGCCTGTGCAGATGGGATAGTCAAGAAGGAAGTTCCGAGCAGTGTTTAGCATCCCTAAGGATGTTGATAGACGAAAATGATCTGAGTAAGTGACTCTTATTTGTCAGGTGTGTCTGTGCGCCTATGCCCTATAGTGGCCTAGCCACGGAGTGGATTGGGGAGGGGGTGAAACTTTTCACCGAAATATTTAGGTTTTGGATTTGTGTGCATACGCACTCGCACGACCACATGTTAAAGGAAAAACAAACCCTTCTGGAAAAATATTTCTGGCCATGTCATAGCTAGGCAGTTCATTTGATGACATTTTAACTGATGGCCATGGTGAACTTTTTCTTCACTGGATCTTGCGAAGTGGAGCTGGTTCAATACCGGCCGCGGTGGTTGAATTTCAGTAGTGGCGAAATGCTAGACGCCCATGTCCACATTAGAGAGCACCACATGGTTGGAATTTCAGGGGCCCTCCACTAAGGCGTACCTCATTATCATATCGTGGTGTTGGCACAGAAAGCCCCATATACTATTATTTTATATTATTATTGCGATAGCACTTATATGGACACTCCGGAACTCTCGGCTGGATTGTGCCGCCAGCGTTACCGAAACTCACGACCGCAAGCGGTACGTCTGTGTCGTGAATGCGAGGTGTTAACCCCTGGGCAACCAAGGAGCACGTCCTGCAACTTTCAAACGGCAAGCTATTTATATCCACCACTTACCTCTGCTGACGGGACTCAAAGCGGGGGGGGGGGGGGGGGGGGGATTGTGCTTTCAGCATTACCAGCAAGATGGCGCAATGAGCCCGAGTTGCCAGATTGCATGGCAGCGCGCGTTGATGTTCCACGCGTACTTTGGCCCGCTTAGAGCTGGGAGGTGAGGCTCCCTTACGCGCCCTTATCTCGCGGGGAGGATCGTACGTTTTGGCTGGCCTCCTGTTTCACCTGGAACGATTCTGTTGTAGTTAACGGGCGCACAAAGGTCACTGCGATCATTGAAGTCTTCATTTGCGAAAAGCGCGCGCTTTTAAGTCACAGCGAAGTAACAACTAAGACGCTTATTAGCGCGCGCATCTGTACCTGTGAGTACGTTTCGTGCGTCATACGCACGGGAGAAACACAGGACACGTTTCGATCTGCTTTCCATTCTGCGTGTGACCTTCCGATATGTTGCTATCGCGTTCATTGCATTGCATTTGCGGCAAAGCTGTGACTTTCTCATCATCATCATCATTCCAACACACATACATACACACACATACGGGTTGCCACTTCGGCTACATTAGAATACTATCTATCTATCTATCTATCTATCTATCTATCTATCTATCTATCTATCTATCTATCTATCTATCTATCTATCTATCTATCTATCTATCTATCTATCTATCTATCTATCTATCTATCTATCTATCTATCTATCTATCTATCTATCTATCTATCTATCTATCTATCTATCTATCTATCTATCTATCCAGGCGCTTACGTTAGGGTGCTCTTGAGGTCACCCTCTTAACTTGGCGCAAACCAAAATCAGCATGGGAGGGTAAAATGGCTTGAAGAATGTGGCACGCTGGCCAATACATGAATTATGTCACAATCCCTTCACGTACGTCTTCAAACGATTTCCGTCAGACAGTGGCATGTACCCACACACGGGGTACGTGCCGCTGGTATTCGGGTATGTGCCACAGGTGATTGAAACTTAGTATCTACCAAGGAACGACGAGAACAAACATGGGCACTTTTAACGCGCGAGCGTTAAGAAAAACCCGACATCGGTAGCGTCGACCTGACGAATGCAAAGAATAAATGTAAGAGTCCCCGCGGGAATCAAACCCAAGTATTGTGCGTGGCAATTAAGCATTTTACCGCAGGGCTACGCCAGGTCTCGGAACTAATTTTCAAATAGACGCTAATCTTCGTGAAACGTCAATAGTGGTTGCAGTGCTGCCTACCCAATTTTATAAACATTGCATATGTACTCTTTTGATACAGTTAACGGATCTGGTTAACGTGACTTGTGGTTAGTTGCCATGCGTTGAAGTTGATTTGTGTAGCAGTGTCCAGGGCCAGCATCCTCATCAGCGTCAGCCTTTTATATCAGCTTCAGGTGTTGCTAATACGCATGTTCTATAGTTGACATCGTTGCACAAGTGCAAACAACTGGTTATATAAACATCTGCAACTCATCAACATATGTCTGTGCGTGCAACATTTGTACATATATTTAGCGTCATTTAATGACGTGTCGCTCAATAAAAAAATGGCAGCATATCCACAGAGTGAATGATGGAGAGTGGGGTGAACAATTCGTCCGTCCATTCGTTCTTGCTTCCGTCCGTCCATGCGTCCGTCAGTGTGACCGTCCATGCGTCCATAAGCCCGTCCGTGCGTGCGTTTGTTCGTGCGTCCGTCCCTGCGTTCGTCCATGCAGCCGCCCCTGCGTCCGTTCATGCGTCCATCCATGCATCTGTCTATGTGTCCGTTCGTCCATCTATTCAACACTCCAAGTACCACCATCTCGCACATTTTCATCATATATTCCCCATATAGAAGCACCGCCATCCAGCCGACATTCCAAGGACTAAACGAGAGGTGGCACACGCATGCTTTCTTACGGCTTGCACTTCGGGTCCACTTCCCACCTTTAACCACCTCGAGTTCATGGTATATACTAGTTCACTGTATTCATGGCACTGCGGCCGAACGCTCGCTAAACCTTTCGAAAACCAAGGAGGTTACGCCCAGCGAGTATGACGTAGCAAACTTTTTCAGTCAGATAGTGCTCAATGTACATTCCAATGGCTGCTAACGGGAAATGAGAGGCGAAGAATTCGGCTTTTACTTTCTTACGGCTTGCGCTTCGTATCTACTTCCCATTTTTAACCACCTCGAGTTCATTCATGGTATATACAAGTTCATTGTATTCATGGCACTGCGGCTTAATGCTCGCTAAACCTTTCTAAAGCAAAGGAGGTTACACCCAGCGAGTATAACGTAGCAACCCTTTCTTTTCAGATAGTGCTCAATGTACATGCCAATGGCTGCTAATGATGATCGCAGCCTGAGCGTTAACTAAAAGCCGAATGCTCCTGTCTCTCATTCCCCATCAGCAGCCATTGGCATACATTGAGCACTATTTTTTATTGTTCAACAACGCACAGAAGAAGTCTCTCACCGGCACCACCTTGGAGGTCAAAATGTTATACTTGTTACATTCTACGGGGGACTAACGGGTGCCGCTATAAGGAGCTTCGCCCCTAAAATTGCAATACGGTCACCTTCCCTCCGCACGCTTCACATAACGTCAATTCCCAGGTACGTAGGATCTGCCAAATATTTTTTTATGGACACTGTTGACAGACACCTACAAAGTATGCCAGTTTCTCAAACAGGTCAGTTCTTGCCTCTGCGAGCAGGATATGCAGAATGACCGCTTAGATTCTGCTTTGGTGGTGTGAACCTATGAATTCTGCCACTACTGAAGCTGGGCATCTGCTTGGAAAGCTAGTTTAAAGCAATGGTAAATCAGAAATTCTTACGGCACTTCACTCAGCCTTAAAAAAAAAAAAACAAACATGAAACCGCGTGTGAGTCCCTCTGTCTTTTCTTGTTATTTTTTTAATGCTTTGTTGGGCTCGATCTGCTGTGGTTACCACTTGTTACGTTGACGCCTTCGCTAAATGCAAGATTAGGAGCTGCGCTTGCAAGGAAGCCAACCAATTGCGGCGCGCACATCACCCGCACACATCATTTTGTTTTATACGGGATACTTTCTTTCTTTCTTTCTTTCTTTGTTTCGTGCTTGCTTGCTCACTTGCTTGCTTGCTTTGTTTCGTTGCTCCGTTTGTGAGTCATTCATCCTTTTTGTACGAAGCGAAACGACCCACACAAGACATTGCAAAGCGATTGCACTGATAACCTCAACGGTCTTGCATGTATACCTTCGGCTAGGCGAGATAACGAAACCGACCAGCACGGGTCATCCAGCGGGAGTGTACTTGCTCCTTGTGCCCGATAAGGTTGCCGCCCTTCTATGGTGCTCCAGCCACCTCGCCAACGTTAGGGTTTAACACTGAACGGAACCTGCAGAAGACGCATTATATGACAGATCTTCGCTTTCTCGGCTGTTTTGATCGAGTCGCTTTTTTCTCTTCATTGCTGGAGTACGTCCAATAATAATAATAATAATAATAATAATAATAATAATAATAATAATAATAATAATAATAATAATAATAATAATAATAATAATAATAATAATAATAATAATAATAATAATAATAATAATAATAATAATAATAATAATAATAATAATAATAATAATAATAAAATATCCCCGTATCTGCATGTTAAACTGCAAATGTCGTCGAAAGACGATAGTCTTCCGTCTGGAGAGACTGAACAAAATGTTTTTTTGATGTTCTGCGCTAGAAAATCGCTGAATGGTATTTTGGAGGCGCTGCGTTAGAGTTCCTCGAGTGTGCAGCGGAGCTGAACGAGTGCATCAAGTCACGTCACACGAGAGACATCAGCGCTATCTGGCAGTTATGTTGAAAAACGAAGCGCGCGGCGTGAACGCCCGTCTCAGAGGCAATAAGGTGTAGAACGCAAGGCGACGGGTAGGTGCCACCACCGTGTCATCGTAGCAAAGCGTTGGAAACACTTGCCTTTTCGTGCAAGCGTTGCCTGGTCAGCCCAGCGTGATAAACGCTACGGTCCTTAGAATTACTTATGTATGCCTTTTCTAGTAAAAGACACACATACATAATATTGACGTGCTGCCATCGTGCCTCAGATGTGCGCAATAATTGCTTTTTAATTGACAATTGCACAAGTATGAACGCTGAATCTTGACCAATATTGGTGGGCACTGCGTATGGAGTCAGCCGTTAGGCGTATCTTCTAGTGCCTTTTAGGGTACCGTTAAGAGCAGACCAACAGACAAATGTACAGACAGACAGACAGACAGACAGACACACAGACAGACAGACAGACCGAAATTTTTTCGTCGAAGGTCTCCAAGAAAGACTATCGTCTTTAATAGTAATAATAAATTCACTGCGTATCCACGAAGTGAATGATGATGAATGGGGGAAAGCGTCCATGCCTATCACACTAACTGAGTACCCGTCGGATGGACGGACGCTTCGCCCCATTCATCATTTCAGTCCTAGGATATGCTGGCTACGCAGAACGAAAGGACGATTAACAGGTAATGCTATAAGAAGATTCGCCTCTAGTAATAATGTGTGGAGCGTTAAACCTTCCAGATTCAAGATATGAGAGACGCCATTGTGGAGGGCTCTGAAATTTCCACCACATATGATGTTCCTTGACGTGCATTGACATCACACAGTACACACACCCGCGGCGTTTCACCGAAATTTGACCAGCGCCGCCGGTATCGAACCCGGAACCTTTAGGTCAGCAGTGGAGCACCATAACAACTGCTCCACCGCGGCGGACACGAGCACGTGTAATGAAAGGGAAAAAGAATTGGCAGATCCCACGCAGTGTGAGGAAGGTTGATATGTCATTTTAAAATCGGCAAAACGTTATAAGGCGGACGTAAATTATGCCACACATGACTTCCATGCCATGGTTATCATATTCGGATGTGTTATTTACCTTCGTCGTCTATTAAAGTTTCCTGATACCAAATTTCGTATCACGTGACTTGGTATGCTTAGCTAATTGGTTGATGATTGATATGTGGGGTTTAACGTCCCAAAACCACCATATATGTTTATCAGAGACGCCGTAGCGAACTTCGGTGACTTTTAGCTCTCCGGAAATATCGACCACTTGGGGTTCTTCATCGTGCACTCAAATCTGAGCACACGGGCCTAAACATTTCCGCCTCCATTGGAAATGCAGCCGCCGCAGCCGGTATTCGATCCCACGACATGCGGGTCAGCAGCGGAGTACCTTATAGTCACTATACCACCGCGGCGGGGCCTGATATGTTTAGCTAGCAAAACAGCCGCGACCACGCTATGAGCGTACCATGGAGTCTTGTTTTAAATCACACACATGCCATGATTATCATGTTTCCACGCGTCATTTATCTTCGTCGTCTATTCACGTCATGCGATACCGAATTTGGTATATGTGGAGCTAGCAAAACGACCGTGAGCGTGCTTTAGGCTTAGCATATAGTCATGTTTTAATGATACGCATATAAAATTGGACGTGTCATTCAGCTTCGTTGTTCATTCACGGCACGTAATATCAAATTTCGTATATGTCGAGCTAGCGAAACGGCCACGAGCACGCTATGAGCGTAGCATATGTCAAGTTTTACATGACATGCGTATCATGTTATCATGTTCGGATGTGTCATTTACCTTGGTCGTCTATACGCGTCATGCGATACCAAATTTGGTATATGTAGAGCTAGTGAAACAGCTGCGAGCGCGCTATGAGCGTAGCATGTAGTCACATTTTACATGGCATGCATGTTATGATTATCATGTTGTGACGCGCCATTTACCTTCGTCGTCCATTCACGTCCCGTAATACCAAATTAGGCGAAGCTAGCGAAACGACCGCGAGTGCACCATGAGCGTGGCGTGTAGTCATCACGATTCATAATATGAAAATAAGACATGCATGTCATGATTTCCACGTTAGGGTCTGTCACTTATGTCCACCATGCAGTCATGTCATACCATACCAGTTTTGCTAAACGTTATGTGAACGAAACCATCGCAAAAGCAGCAAGACCATGAAATGTAAATCATGACATTAATTGCATACATGTCATGTTTTTCATGTTATGACTAGTCAGTTATGATCGTGATACAGTCATGTTATGCCACACCAATTTTAGTATCGATATCATTATTCAGATGGCTATGAGAGCTAAAATTTGTAGATATATAGACAGATGCGCTCAAAGACACCGAAGTTCGCTAAGAAATGCCTCGCATTTATTAATAGGACAGTGGTGTAACCTATCCGATGACTGTTTTGGTAAGTTTTCAATACGACGAACAAGGGTGATGCTTTTGAACAAGTGCTGACAAGTGAACGGAAGGAAAAACAAAAACAACACACGTTTGAAAAAAAAAGGCAAGAAAGAAAGCAGCCTATACTTGAAACTGGGACTCAGTGGGAGTGAGGTTAACGATTAATGTAGTTGCGGCGTTTTCACAGCCCCAAGCTTGGACCGCACACTGCGAATGTTTCTCGCGAGGCGGCTCCACTGACCATAACAAGACTTACTGCTGGGCGAGTTGGCTCACATATACTTGCGATGGAAAAAGGATTTCGTTGATTTGTGGGGTTTAACGTCCCAAAACCACCATATGATTATGAGAGACGCCGTAGTGGAGGGCTCCGGAAATTTTGACCACCTGGGGTTCTATAACGTGCACCTAAATCTGAGCACACGGGCCTACGACGGCAGAGCGTGACAATTTATTTACCGTTGGGGCTATGTAAGTGAGTGTTTGTATATATTAATAATAGTGTCAGGAAATAAATTTAGTTAGACGTTTTGGCACTCACCCATGTCTTCTGCGCCCTTGTGTAGTTTGGCCATGCTGCCATTTTTCTTCCCTCAAAAGACCCAGTTATACCTCGCCTCGGTGGTAGAACCGGCTTAGGTTGGCAGGCAGAACTTCTGGCAAAAGAGTCACCTTATCTCCCATCATTAGTCATCCGCTACTGTCGCCATGCGCTACACGCCCTTCACAACGCACAGAAGGATTACCGTTTAGCTACATACTAAACTTGGAAACGTTTTACGCTAGAACCTTATTTAGTGAGGCAAGTCTAGCTGTAGTATTGGAGGAGCTAGAGGGTGTTAAATGGGATATAATAGGGCTCAGTGAGGTTAGGAGGACAGATGAGGCCTATACGGTGCTACAGAATGGGCACGTCCTTTGCTATCGGGGTTTGGCTGACAGAAGAGAACTTGGAATGGGGTTTGTAACTTACAGAAACATAGCTGGCAACATAGAGGAATACTATAGCAATAATGAAAGGGTGGTAGGTATGGTAATTAAACTCAATAAAAGATACAACATGAAGGTGGTACAGGCTTACGCGCCTACATCCAGCCATGATGACGCTTCAGTTGAAAGCTTCTATGAAGACGTGGAATCGGCAATCAGTAAGGTAGCCCCGCCGCGGTGGTCTAGTGGCTAAGGTACTCGGCTGCTGACCCGCAGGTCGCGGGTTCGAATCCCGGCTGCGGCGGCTGCATTTCCGATGGAGGCGGAAATGAAGGAGGCCCGTGTGCTCAGATTTCGGTGCACGTTAAAGAACCCCAGGTGGTCTAAATTTCCGGAGCCCTCCGCTACGGCGTCTCTCATAATCATATGGTGGTTTTGGGACGTTAAACCCCACATATCAATCAATCAATCAGTGAGGTAAAACACAGTATAACACACTGATGGGAGACTTTAATGCAAAGGTAGGGAAGAAGCAGGCTGGAGACCAGGTAGTAGGAGATTATGGCATCGGTACTGGAAATTCCAGAGGAGAACCACTAGTAGAATTCGCAGAACACAATAATTTACGTATTTTGAATACCTTCTACGAAAAACTAGGAAACCGTAAATGGACGTGGAGGAGCCCTAATGGCGAAAATAAGAAATAGACTTTTTAATGAGTGCACACCCAGGCATCGTGCAGGATGTCGAAGTGGTTGGCAAGGTACGATGCAGTGACAATAGAATGTTACGGTCCCGAATTCGCCAAGACTTGAAGGAATGACAGAAACTGATAAGCAAGAAGCCAATCAATGAGCTAGCACTGAGAGGGGAAGTACAGGAATTCAGAGTCTCGCCTCAGAACAGGTACTCGGCTCTTAGTGAGGAAACCAACCTTAGCATAGATACAATGAATGATAATTTGACGAGTATCATTAAGGAGTGTGCAGTGGAAGTTGGAGGCATGGTAGTTAGACAGGACTCTGGCAAGCTTTTCCAGAAAACGAAGAATCTCATTAAGAAGCGTCAAATCATGGAAGTCTCAAGTACAACAGACAAAAAAGAACTGGCAGAGCTTTCGAAGTTGATTAATAAGCGTAAGGTATCTGATGTAAGAAGGTATAACATGGATAGAATAGAACACGCTCTGAAAAACGGAGGAAGCGTCAAAGCAGTGAAGAGGAAACTTGGGATAGGCAAAAATCGGATGTATGCGCTAAGGGACAAAGGAGGCAAAATAACTAAAAATATTGATAGAATAGTTAAAACAGCGGAGGAGATTTACAGAGATCTGTACAGTAGCCGGGACAACCACGACCTTAATACAATAAGAAGTAGCAGTATGCCAGATGACACCCCACCAGTAATCAGAGAAGAAGTCAGAAAAGCCTTGGAGAGCATGCAAAGAGGCGAAGCTGCTGGTGAGGATCAGGTAGCATCAGATCTGCTGAAAGATGGAGGACAGATTGTGTTAGAAAAACTAGCCACCCTGTTTACGAGGTGTCTCCTGATGGGAAGAGTACCAGAGCCTTGGAAGAATGCTAACATAATCTCAATACATAAGAAAGGAGATGACAAGGACTTGAAGAATTACAGGCCGATCAGCTTGCTCTTTGTAGTATACAAGCTATTTACAGAGGCAATTTGTAACAGAGTTAAGGAAACATTAAAATTCAATCAAACAAAGTAACAAGCAGGATTTCGAACAGGCTACTCAACAATCGACCACATTCATACCATCATTCAGGTAATAGAGAAATGCTCAGAATACAGCCAACCACTATACATAGCTTTCATTGATTACGAGAAGGTGTTTGATTCAGTAGAAATATCAGCAGTCATGCAGACACTGCGGACTAAGGGCGCCGGTGAAGTATATATAAACATCCTGGAAGAAATTTACAGGAGCTCAACTGCTACCATAGTGCTTCATAAAAAAAGCAACAGAATACCAATCAAGAAGGGCGTAAGGCAGAGAGATACAATCTCCCCAATGCTATTCACCACGTGCTTAGAGGAGGTTTTCAGAGGTCCAGAATGGGAACAGTTAGGAAATATAGTTAATGGAGAGTACCTTAGGGATTCCGTGCCGACAGGTTGTGCCCTCGCGATCTCCGACGTCAGCGTAGCTCTGGCCGACTGGGCTGGCCCTACGTCATCTCCTGACGCCGACCTTCGACGACAGCGCAGCTCTAACCCACCGGACTTACCCTACGCCATCTCCTGACGCCGACAAGAGCTCTCGCAAGTGGTGCCCCGTCCTCGGACTCCTGTGACCGTGTTTACATCTTTCCTATGTCTCCTATCCCCTCGATTTGTCCTCGCTCACTGGCTTAGCGCATCTTTCTCTCTCTCTATACCTTTGATCCTATTCTTTTAATCTCTCCTCACCCCCATCCCTTGTGAGCTACTGTTGAGGTGTCGCTTTCTGAAGCAGATAGTTATGGGGCTCACTTTTTTCTTCCTTTCTCTCTTAGAACCACTTTGTTTTGCACTTCGCCAATGACATTGCGTTGGTAACTCAGGGGACGAATTGCAACTCATGATTACGGAGTAAGACAAGGAGAGCTGAAAGGCGGGTCTTAATATTAACCTGCAGAAAACGAAATTAATGTACAACAACCTCGGAAGGGAGCAGCACCTCGAAATAGATAATAGTGCACTTCAAGTTGTAAAAGACAATGTCTGCTTAGGGCAGGTAATAACCGCGGAGCTGAACGACGAGATTAAAGTAACTAGAAGAATGGGGTGGAACACATTTGGCAAGCACTCTCAAGTTATGACAGGTAGATGGCCACTATCCCTCAAGAGGAAGGTTTATAGCAGCTGTATCTTGTCACTACTTAGCTACGGAGCAGAAACCTGGAGACCTACAAGAGGGTTCAGCTTAAATTGAGGACGACGCAGCGAACAAAGAAAAGAACAATGGTAGGTGTAACCTTAAGAGACAAGAAGAGAGCAGAGTGGATTAGGGAACAGACGGGGGTTAAGGATATCATAATTGAAATCGAGAAGAGAAAATGGACATGGGCCAGGAATGTAGCGCGTAGACAAGATAACCGCTGTTTATTAAGGGTAACTAACTGGATTCCCAGAGAAGGTAAGCGAGTTAGGGGGAGACAGAAGGTTAGGTGGGCAGATGAAATTAGGAAGTTTGCGGGTATAAATTGGCAGCAGCAAGCACAGGGCTGAGTTAACTGGTGGAACATGGGAGAGGCCTTTGTCCTGCAGTAGACGTAATCAGGCTGATGATGATGATGATAATGACATACCATTCAAGTAGATGATTTCAAGGAAGATTTACTTTGATTATAACAACCTCACCCCGTAGAAATGGAATGAAATGACTGATTCCTTGTTAACTAGGTGAACTACCTGGTACTCCTTAGCGTCACGGGGTGCCGTCTGACTTCACTTGGCGCACGATGCGGTGTCCTCTCATCACACAGCGTCTTCTCCTTAGTGTTACTGTTGGGAACCTTGCCTCTGCAGTTATCTGAGAGGCGGCTCTGTTGTACAAGAGAGTGGTACACACGCCTCTGGGTTTATATCTAGAGAATTCCCACACAAAAAGCTTTTTTTTTTCGAAAGGAACAGAGTCAACTAGGCCCACTACCTGACCCTTCACAGCATCTCAAGGTTACAATTATCTTAATGAACGCTTTCTTTCTCTTTTCCTCTGCCCGGTGCTTGTGGCCGTGCCCGCTTTGCTGAATACTCTGCTCTGTTTTTATTGCCTCGATGCCTGGGCTTTCTTACTGCCTCTGCTTTTGATTTCCTATTTTACAGGCGCACGAAAACCTCAGCGATATCTCTTGGAGACACGTGGGCCATCGTGATCACTTTACGGGTACGCCTTCTAGCTATACTGCGAGCGGAACAGTGGTGTCTGCAGACTGTCTCTCTATTCTCACCTGTTATGTTCCGTTATGCCACAGGCATGGTCATCGTTCGGAAGCACTTCTTTCCACGAGAACTAGCGCTGTGCCGGCGAACTCTACCCCCCTCCCAGCACCACCTTCCACGCAGATGGCGGCGAGCCATCGTGCAGTTATGGGCAAAGCTCCGCCTCCTCTGCTGAGCCACGCCACTGAACGCCACGTGCAGTTCTAAGGAAGGCTTCGCCTCCTCTTCTAAGCACCAGAAACTGGTCTCGGAGAAAAGACCAAGAACGCTAAGGCCGTGCCAGCCTGATGTTTGAAGATTTTGCCCCAGCCGACGTCATCACGCTGGCTGGCTCTGTACAAACGATAAGCTTCTGTTATAATCGTTGCTGCCTGTTTTGTTTTACAACACGTTTGACTCTCTATTACGCCTCTAGGCGAATGCATCAGATACGTCCATTCGGCTGCTCACCGCACTCGGCTACCGTTACCATCGCGATACAGCCGACTCCCAACTCTGGTTGGCAACTTTCAGTTGTGAGTGCAGCGCTGTGTGTGGTTCTCTTCTTTGTCTCCGTCTTTTTGTGCGCCGCTTTTCTTTACAAATGAATATACACCAACTCGCCCAACTTTCTATTCTGGTTGGCAGCTTCAGGATACGCTACCCCTGTCCTCAACGTTTTGCTGCTCTGGGACCCGCTATCCCGATCTCACCAGCAGAAAAGTTAGATCGGATCCCTGGAAGCCTGAAGACGACCACCCTGATATCAGCGTTTGCATACGTTGGAATGCGCTACCCTGTCCTGAACGTTTCACTGCTGCGGAACACGCCACCCCATTCTCACCGGCTCGAAGTTGGAGCGGATCCCGGCAGGCCCGATGACACTCACGACACTGTTCGAAGGCAGTCACGAAATGGACCATCGTCGGATACTTTGGTTGGGTGAGTGCCCAACGTTTACTGTTCATTTCGTCAGACCTCTCCCGCACAGGCAGATTTTAGGTGCGAGTTTTTGCTTTGTTGATTATAATTTAATATTCACGTGCTTTGAACCGTGAGAGTTGTTTTAGAGTACGGTGAATATCAGTAGTAGAGCATCATGATGGACGAGATCGCGATAGAGCAGTACCTCGTGCAGGACCTCCTTGAAATTTGTCGAGCCATGGGGATCTCCGCAGGGTCCGCTAAAACAAGGGAAGCGATTCTCGAGGTGATGCGGGCAGAGAATGTGACGGCCGAGGAAGCTGACGAGTTTTGGGAGCTCATTTGTCACATGCTTTGTTCGGCCACTTTGCTGCCTTGCAGAGTCCTGCCCACTGCGAAAGTCGCGAATACAAGGACAGCACTGAAGCGTGCAGCAAAGCGCAAGGAATTGAGGCCCATGGCAAAGCGCAGTACGCCGACGTGCGTCAGAGAGAGTGAGATAAGGCGCGGTGTAAGGCGATGGAGGTGGAAGCGTGTGAAATTGAGGCTCGCCGAAGACCACTACAAGTAGAAGCGCGCCGACAAGCGCGTAAAGATAAGGCACGCCGAAAAGCTGAGGAGGCTGATGCTGGTCGCGAAGCACAAGCCGCCTAATTGTGCCAGAGAGATCAAGATGCTGAGGAGAGTCGCGAGGTGCCTGATATTGAGCCCCTTAACTAGGTACAAGACGCCGAAGTGCGTCGGACAGAGCCAGGCGCTGAGGCGCATCGCGAGGAGTTAGGGGCCAAGCCTCATCGCACAGCTAAGGATGCCCAGATGCATCATAAAGCCTAGAGACGGAGCCGCTTCCCAGCGCACATGATCAGGATGAATCACGTAAAAAAAAAAGCTTGACGATGAGTCGCGTCACAAGGCGCTAGAGGTTGACACCTGTCGACAAAAGCTTGAGCAGGATGCGCGACATAAAGCGCTACAGAACAAAACTCGTCAAATAGAGCATGAGGCTGACTTCGAAGGCCATAGAACAAGATCTATTCACGACAGTGATAGAGCCCTATACCAATCGCGAGCACTTCAGGCGGGTGCGTTAGCTTGAAAGGCATCAGGATTCCCGTTCGGTGGATACAGCTACCAACGGGCCCGAGGAAAATCTAGCTAACCATGCTGGAGTTTCGGCAGTACTTGTCAAAGGCAGCACACTGGTGAGTAAATGTGTCGAGGCTGCCAGTATTGCGAGAAGTCCCGACAGAAAGAGGCGTCGGCGTAAGCGTAACGCGGTAAAGACGATGGGCGCCAAGCGCCTAAAGCCGCTGTTAAGGGCAGTGACGTCTTCATTGGAGACGCCAGGTTCAAGGCTAGGCATACGAAAGGGCCCCCTATGAAATGTTTGAAGCGCAGATTGTTGCGGAGTTCGAGATTGGGTGAATAGCGTGTTGAGAAAAACCGACCTTCAGGAAAATTCGGACGCCGAGATCTTCACCTGGTCTTTGGTGCCGCGTAGAGGCAACCACGAGGGGAAGCATCACGTACACCTGAGTTGTAACAAAGGCTGTCGTTCCCTACCGTGGCGAGCAGGTCACTGGTCGAACTGGAGGGGTGAACGATGCAGGGCAGATGCCCCTTTCTTCAAGTTCAGCGGCTGCGGGTCAAAAGCCGCTGCTGCTGAGTTCGGCGAACAGGTCGGTTCGTCGCGCCTTTGTCCAGACTGCAACCCTTGAAAGCTGTGGAATGCGCGACTCCCTGAGTTTGTCTGAGAGGTGGCGTCTTGCCATTACCGAGAGTGTGTTTTGTGTTAGTTTCGAGAATAACTTTTCTAATTGTGTCGCCCACCGATGAGCAAGGAACGCGTCTGAATTTTTGTAAGTTTTACTTTTATTCTCATCGTAGAAGCCGACATTGATATGTTTATTTGAACAATTTTGTTTTGATAATACTTCGAAAAGTAACAGTTAGTGTGTTTTATTTCAACAGAGAAGGCTGAGTAAAAGCCCCTTTTGAAATACCTTCTGTTTTCGGCATAACGTGTTGGTAAGTGCGTCAGCGTAGATTAACTTTTAACATTGCTTTGTGTAACACGCGCAAGTTTGATTTTCGTTCTTATTTTCTTACTCTTCAAGTGTGTTTTCTTTTGTTGTGATGATCATTCGCTGCGCGCATTGAATGATGGCTTGTCGGAGGACTATCTTTGTTATGTTTAACAGTCTGACACTTGCAAACGATGCCAATGTGCGTGGTTCAGAAGTGCTTGGTATTCTAAATCATAGTTTCGGGGCCAAATTGAGTTAACCTCAGCAGCTTTGATCTTCCGTAATCTGCCTAAATCACAAGTGAGAATCACTGAAAAAAATTCTGTTTGGTTTAGCAGTGTCATGCACTGACACTTAGCTAAAGGTGTGTCCACATTATGTATTCCTCCTGAGATACGTTGTTCATGATACTATTTTTTGGCTCTGCTTAATCTCGAGGAAATATTTTAGTTTCTGCTGGTTTGGTGATTTGATCAGCGTTTGGGGGGGGGGGGCGCTTGCTTTGGCCAGAGTGGTTTGGTTTTGTGTTCGATTCCCTCGTTCCAGTGAACCTCTGCAGGGCTGTGAAAGTCTCCACGAGTGGAGAGAGTGAAACGGCTAGAATTATCAACGGTCAACCAGAATACTTCCTTCCGAGCCGCGCTAGACGGCTCAAAACTCCGGATCCATTGTCTGGTGGCGGGGGAGCTGTTAGGCCACAGGCATGTTCATCGTTCGGGAGCGCTTCTTCCCTCGAGAACCAGCGCTGTTCCGGCAAAGTCTACCCCCTCCCCGCGCCACCTTCCACGCAGACGACGGCGAACCACCGTGCATTTCCGGGGAAAGCTTCGCCTCCACTGCTGAGCAACGTCACCGAACGCCGCGTGCAGTTTCGAGGAAGGCTTTGCCTCTTCCGTCAAGCACCGCAAACTGATCTTGGAGGAAAGACCAAAAACGATATTTAAGGCTGTGTCGGCCTGATGTTTGAAGATTTTGCCCCAGCCGACGTCGTCACGCTGGGCAGCTCTCGACAAACGATAAGCTTCTGCTATAAACGTTGCTACCTGTTTTGTTTTACAAAACGTTTGCTTCTCTATTACGCCTCTGAGCGAAGGCTTCACCTACGTCCGTTCGGCTGCTCACCGCTCTCGGCCACCGCTACCATCACGACACAGCGAATTCCTAACAATTTCCAATGATAGAAACGTAGCCATGCTGTTTGCACAAAAGGGCACTTGGCGTCTCTTTTACACAGTTCTGGCATATGAAACGCAAATGAATTTTTACGCTCACTGTGCTCACAGTTTGTTGTAATTGATGCCTGTACTCTTTATCTTGTTGAGAAAGAGGAAGACAAGGAAGAAAAGCCTGGAAGGTCAGTCAGACGCGCGTATCTTAAGCTGCGGGAAGGGATTAAAGGATAAAGAGATGGGGAGAGAGGAGTGAGGAAGCGTACAAAAAATTCGCGCAAACTGCACTGATGACACTGCTGCGTTAGATAATACTGGACGTAGGGTCCCAGGCGTAGCACGGTCCACTTCAGGTCGTGTAGCCGTGATGTCGATATACTGAAGGCTTGCAAGCACTGGGCTGAGAACATCCAATGTCTGTTGTACGAACTCTGCGCGTGGTTGTCTCCGACTAACAGGTTGTCTCAAGAAGACAAACTAATACTCATAGTGCTTTAGTCATAAATAAACACTCTTTGCGTGTTCGTCAGCAGGCCTTGCTTCTTAAAGAAAAAATTATCTTATGCCCCTTCCTTCGTCCCTCCAGCTAGTGTTTTTTTTTTTGCTAAACGCGGTCGCTAGCCCAATACAGAGCATCCTGTCTGTAATGTAAATAACATACATATACAGTTGTGTTGTTGACATCAGTGAAATTACTTGCGTAGTGAACTTCAGCGCCGTGTGACACGAGGTACAGAACAGCACCTTCGGTGCAGTTATGTAGAACTCAATTATGCTTGCGACACGTTGCCGTGTGCGCAGTACTTGCTGGAACTTTTTATTTTTTGCTTGACTTGTCATTAAGCCTTTCTAAGTAAGCTGTATATAATTTTCCTCTGCTGGCTGTGACGAAGGTTGTCTCTTTACTCTAAAATACCTGCGCTAACGGGACATCATTTTCGCAGTATGAATTTCTGACTTTTATAGCGTAAGTGTCTCTAGTTTCACCAGATCACTTTTGTGCATAAAAAAAAGCAAAATGAAATGCACTAGTGACATTTCAGACTTGTGACTCGCATAGGTCGGCGAACTCACTCATGAGTCGACTCACTTAACTCAGACTCGCATCGAGCCATGAGTCGGAGTCTGAGTGAATCCAGATGAGTAATATTTTCGTGAGCAAGAGCCCTAGTGAGTCTGGTTGAAGAAAATTTTCGGGGGTGTGAGGCCGTGCGAGTTCGGCTCAGGACACTTTTGGTGAGTCTGAAGCCGAGAGAGTCCAAAGCGCAAAATATATTTCTTTAGTGAGTTTGAGTGAGTTCCACTTTCCTTTGCCAACCTAAGGTCCTATCTAGTCATCTTCAGCATTACCATCAGCCTTACCTGGATTCACGTTCATACTCACGTCGACTCACAAGTATTCCAAAGCAGCCATACATTTGGGTGCAAGTAATGTGGCGTAAAAATTATTGCATAGTACCGTATTACGACGTGGCTCACTATCTATTGGGGTATCGTCATAAAAGAACAGATTTTTAGATCTAGCAACAAAGTGTTCATAAAAAAACTAGCCTGATCAAAAATCTGAACTTGAGTACACCTCAACGATCTGGGATCCTCATTCTTTTACACTTGTTAACGCACTAGTAGCCATTCAGAATCGCTCAGCTTGTTTCGTAGTTACTGGTTACTTCCGCACTACTACTATCTCATCGATAAAAACTTCTCTCGACCACCCTGCTCTTTCTAAAAGAAGAAAGCAGGCCCGGCTATGCATCTTCCACAATTTTTTTCATGAATCCTGAAATTTTTTCATGAGCAGCGAAATAAAACACCCATTGTTCTCGTCATCTTTTTGACTTTTCATCTCGCATCGACCACCACTTTAAATTTCATGTACCATTTTTGCATACCAAACAGTACTTCGACTCTTACGTGTCCAAGACATCATCTGAATGTATCCACTTTCCTCTTTCGGTGACTGCATTTCCGATGGAGGCGGGAATGTTGTAGGCCCGTGTTCTCAGATTTGGGTGCACGTTAAAGAACCCTAGGTGGCTGAAATTTCCGGAGCTTTCCACTACGGTTTCTCTCATAATCATATGGTGGTTTTGGGACGTTAAACCTCACAAATAAATTGAACCACCTTCCTGCATCCGTCGCAGCGACCCCGATCATGCATCATGGAAGACTGCCATTTCTGACTTCTAACACAACTACTCTCTGTAATGCCGCAAATAGAAATAAGAGTGTTTAAATAATAAATTTAAATTATTAATATTTAATAAATGACTATATATAAGACACATATATGTTATATAAGACACAGGCATTTGCTGCGCGTATGATCACGAAGTGGGCGTTTAGCAAGTTGAAAATCTTTCACGTGGATAATTGCTCGGTGTTTATAGCATGCTGCTCATTACACAGAATTCAGCCATATGCGAAAACTTCTCTGGCACAAGCCACTTCAAGATTTATCAATTGTGTTGCAAGGATCCACCATTTAAACTTCTGGAGTAACATCATACAGTAAAAATTATGCGCTAAGTAGTTGAAGTATGCACTGGAAACATCATATTGCTATCGCTTTCAACACTGGTGCTGGTATTATTGGGGTTTCCAAAGGAAATGTTCTAAAAACAGAGGTTCAGGCCCACACTCAATTAAAGTATCCTGTATTAGAATGAATAGACATGACACAACGATGAGAAATGGTACATATTGTATTCAGCCATCACCATAATATAAATAACGAGTGCTATGCAACATTGAAGCCAGCCACCCTGTTTACGAAATGTCTTCTGATGGAGAGGGTACCAGAATCTTGGAAGAATGCCAACGTCATCTTAATCCACAAGAAAGTGGACGACAAGGACTTCAAGAATTACAGGCCGATGAGCTTGCTCTCCACCGTATACAAGATATTTACCTATTTACAAAGGTAATTGCTAACATAATTAAGACAACACTAGAATTCAATAAACCAATGGATCAATCCGTATTTAGAACACGCTACTCAACTATCGACCTCATTCATATTATCAGTCAGGGGATAGGGTACAACCCTATCCCCTGACTGATACTACTAATTACTATACATAGCCTTAATAGATTACGAGAAACCCTTTTATTCAATAGATATATCAGCTGTCAGTCATACGGACACTGCAGAATCAGGGCGTTGGCGAAGCATATATAAACATCCTGGAAGAAATCTACAGAGAATCAACTGCCATAATAATGCTCAATAAAGAAATTGACAGAATACCAATAAAGAATTGTGAAATACAAGGGGATACGATCTTCCCAATGCGATTTGACACGTGCTTACAGGACGTTTTCAGATGCCCTGAGTGGGAAGAGTTAGAGAGAAGGGTTAATGGAGAGTACCTTAGTAAGCTGTGCTTCGCCGATGGCAATGCGCTGCTGAGTAACTCATACGACGAATTGCGATTTATTATTGCTGAATGGGACAAGGAGAGCAGAAAGGTAGGTCTCCGAATTATTCTGGAGAACGTGAGAGTAATGTACAACCATGTTTGAAAAGAACAGCGCTTCGAGATAGCAGTGCACTTGAAGTTGTGAAGGAGTACGTCTATTTAGAATAGATAGTAATTGCGAAGCCGAACCACGAGAATGAAGTAACTATGGAAGAATATGAATGAGATGCTATTGATGCCGTGTGTAGTTTCATTATGAATACTCGACGAGTACCATTTTAATATGGTATTTAAAATTTGTCATTTCAACAAGGTAAATCCTAACTAAGTTTTCAAAATGACTCCAATTAGGTTAATGCGGTATTCTTGAATACAAGCTCAAAAGCATAATACTTGTAGTTGAAATTCAATATATCACGTATTAATGTCCTTTTGTTATTTATTTTTGGTTTTAATCACCTACCATACCAAAAATAACACTTGAAAATCTTAACGTCACATTCTTGGCCAATCCGCCAAAGTTTGGGTACGCGCCATTTATTGAAAGAAAACAAAAAGATCTAGATAATAAGGGAGTGGAGCACATTCGGCAAGCATTCTAAAATGACTGGTAGATTGCCGCTATCCCTCGAGAGGGATATTTAACTGCTCTATCTTTCTAGCATTTACCTACGGAACAGAAACCTAGAGGATTGCAAAGAGAGTTCGACTTAAGTTGAGGACAACACAGATAGCAATGAAAAAGAAAATGATGGGTGCAACCCTATGAGACACGAAGAGATCAGATTGTATCAGGGAACAAACGGGTGTTAAGGACATCACAGTCCAAATTAAAGAAATGGAAATGGGCACGTAACGCGAAGGCAAGATAACCACTGGTCATTATGCCTCACAAACTGAATTAAAAGAGAAGTCAAACGGGCTAGAAGAAGACAGAAAGTAAGGTGGGGAGATGAGATTTAAGACGTTTGCTCGATAATATAAATTGGCAGCAGCAAGCATAGAATCGAGTTGACTGACGGAGCATAAGAGATGACTTTGTCCAGCAGTGGGCATAGTCAGGCTGATGATAATGATGAGGATAATAATGCAACACTGCGAGCGAAGTTGTAATGCTACGGTGAGCTATTGGTGTGGTCGCCGAGGGAGGCGATGCTTCCTATTCCAAAAGAATCTCGACTCCTACTGCGCCACCCAACGTGGAAAAAGCCATGGAAGAACTCATTATGGACACCATACCGTAGACTGTTGCCACAGGGCCGTGATGGACGCCGTTGAGGTCTTTCCACATGCCTTGCTCGAAGGTGGGCAGGTCCAACTCCTCGTTGCCGCAGCTCTCGCTGTTCCTCGCGTACACTTCTGCGTCGTTGTCGTCGCTGTTCCCAACGCACGGTTCCGGCGTGGTCATCTCTTTTGTCGTCAACGGTGAGACCCGGCTGCTTCAAGGACCGCTCGAGTCGTGCTTGTTTCAGCTGTGGCACGGCGTTGTTGCAATGGTGTGAAGATGGTGCGCCTCGACAGTCGCGTTCGTCGGTGCATTCGTCAAACTCAGACCAATAAGCTGCGCTACGGAACCTGCCAGGTCCGTACAAAAAGCGTACGGGCCACCAAGATGAAAACATGATCACAGGAAAGCCAGTGATTGAAGCCGACGCCGTTTCAATGATGGACGGGCAAGCAGACCTAGGCATGCAAGAGTTTTCGATGCCGGAAACATTCAAGCAGCTTGTGTCTTCACCTGCATCAATGCATGCTGACAGATCACCATCACCAATGCCGCCAGGATGGCCGCCGTGCTGCTGAAGCTCTAATGTGAGACATTGGCCAGAGTTCATAATGGCGCAGTTTCAGAAAAGTGCTTGTGACCTGTAATGAAGAATGTTTATACTTAAGAATTTCTGTGTTACTAAATAAGCTGGTGCCTGTTTTCGAAATAAATTTGTTTCACTACTCCTGAACCATAGATGTAATGTCGGTTGTTCTGGTTCACTGCTTGTTTATAAGACCGCTTTTACAATTACACGTACACCCAAATAAAGAAAAAATTATTAGGAATCGCGGAGTGTTTTGATTGCTAAGACCAAATAAATTCCAAGGCCCAACAGTACTACTTGTATCTCCGCACACACCCTCAAGCAAGTTAGTAAGCTGTGACATGGACAACTGTGCGGTACCACTGATCATCGTCCCAAAACCAGTACTCATAGCGAGCGTCATTAAAAGCCTACCAGGGCTTTGTGTGGCAAATGCGAGGTAATCTAAAGAAAATGTTTGTTAGGCCTAGGAAGAGCGTTGCGGAACACTATGCTCCGCTATTCCTAAAAATACAAGCCGAATACAGTCGCCGTTTGTGTCAGCCCCTACATCTCTTTCAATAAAACACAATGAGGGAGTCTCACATGGAACAGAACGGCAGCGAACAACGACGGGTTACTTACTTGCAAAAGAGTGGCACTCCAAGATGAAACCTGAACTGAAACGAAAACGGGGCAGCCTGCTCTTCTGACAGGATCTTGTCTTGTCTTGTCTCCTAGGAGATTTTGGCTCATACCCACATGGGGTATTGGCCACACTGTACTTCTTGATAGATCATTTTTTATAACGCTTGCTAAAAAAAATAAAGAGAAATTAGATAGAAACAATAATAATGTTCCTTTGAAAAAACGTGAAAAAATTGCAGAAGAATACGATAAACCAGAATATATAAAATAAATTAGCAAGAATGAGGAAGGGGAAGAAAAAATTGGATATATCTGGCAGTACCACTAGCAGCGTATCCTTCCGGTTGCCTGAATGAATTTATGTAGCGCTGACAGAATAGCACTGTGGCCCACACCCAACTGACTGGCTCCAAACGATAATAGGGTCTCGGCGGAACTGACGAGTGCACGTGCAGCGACAACGTGTGATCGTCTTTGTCGTATTTAATCCACCCTCTTAGTATGAAAAACCAAACTATAAAAAGGGGAAAGAAAACGCTATTTTAATAAAGCATCAACATCAGCTCAATTTTTATCTATTTCGTCAGCTATATTTATTTTCTAAGACATCCAGAGAACAGATTGTTTACAAATCAAAGAAAGCGATTACTAGATGAAAACTCCGAAGGATCGGCTTAAATGTTTCTGCTGTGTTGGGGGCTGGCTGGTCCCGACAAAGCAGAAAAAGAAGACGGCCGACGGAGTTGAACGCGGCCGGCGGGGATGCCGACAAGCCCGAACACGCGGGTTGACGCGAAGCGCCGAAGAGAAGAACAACAACCGCACTCCACGGTTATCCAACGCACACTCCTTTTATTTTACAGTCGCCTTGAAATCCTCGATGCCAGAGCAGCGCCCCCTGGCATCCTCACATGTCGTTCCGAAACCGAAACCGAAAACTCAGAACACAACAGTTTCCTTTCCAGTTGTTCGTGCGACTGAAATGGGCTTCAGCCACAAGAGCGTTTGCAAAGCGGTGCGTGACTTTTGAGGAACGAAGTTGATTTTCCCACCACCGTCACCGCCAAAGCCCCCCCTCCCCCCATCCCACTCTGCATCGCCGCTCCATATAGTCCCCACCACAGCATTCATTAGAACCAGGGCACTTCAGCAGCTCCCATTAGACACTTCATCTCCGAACTAGACGTGACGACCAATGCAAGAACTAGCAACGCTGCTGTTCCATCTTGCATCATGCTTATGGTCGCAATCACGCCTCACGCATTCGCAAATCACGCACGGAGTACGCAGAAAGCGAGCACAGAGAAACGCTCAACGCGGCGGGAAGGGCTACCCCTCGCGCGTCTCCGCTCGCTGGAGCATGTGCGTCGCCTACACATTCACGCGTCAGTCACGCTACCGGCTCGTGAGAGGAGCTGCGAAGCTGTACTGGTTAGAACTGGTTTCTAAAAACGTTACCCTACCTTACGGTTTGGATGAAAGCCAGCAGCGAGACCAGGCGCATAAACGTTAGCGTCCCATTTATTAGGAGCTTCACTCATTAGTAGTATTCGAACTCGAAACTATAGAGCCCTGCACGGGCCCGGGCCAGCCTGAAAGCCTGGGCCCGGCCCTGAGACAGGCTCGTACTTGGCCCGGGTCTCGTATACAGGGTGTTTCAAAAAATGGGTCCAATATTTTTTTAATTACAAAAAGGAGTTACCTGCATGCTACCTGCGGAGTCCCTTTTACTTTGGCAGAAGGCGTCTTTAGATGTTTACAAACATTAGTTACAGCAGTAATCAAAGAAATTAATACAATTTACATTTTGTACAATTTGAAACAATTTTTATTGAGGCTGTTTTCGATGTGAATGGTAGATGCGTCATTTGGTGAATCGGTTTTCGTCTCGTCAACGAAATTATCCAGATTTCATCACTCCGTGGTGATTTCAAGTGGCCGCCTTTCCGAAATTTAAAAGTGGCAATGGATTAGATGTCTATGAAAAGGAGTATTTTTCTTACTCGACACAGTGGGTTTCAGAGCTCATTGCCAGTGGTATTGCAGAAAAGACATCGACTTAAGAGGGTTCAATGAATTCGTTGATTTCCGACATGATCTCGATTAAGTGCCGCTACCAAAGACATCAGTGAAGGATCATGGCAGTGTTGTCATTTTCTTGAAGAAAGAAACAGTTCAACCTTCTGTAAGAAGTATGAGGCAGCACAAGAGATATTGACATGGGAAAAGATCGGCAGTGATAAAATGTCAGAAGTAATCTACGAAACATGTACGACAAGAACACCATTTGTGCTTGACGCCTCTCCGAAAGAAGCAGAGGAGTACCCTTCAATGTCCAACGTGAAGAGGGAGTTGAAGACAGACACTCTTGATGTCAGCTATCCCTCCGACAACGCTGCAACTGGGCTGCCACAATATCAGCATTACGTACATCTCAATTCTAGCGACATGCATCGACGCCATCGTTATGGTGGCCTTCATGGCCCACTCATTGAGCTAGCTATGTGAATGATTCTGATTGGTATGACGACACCCACGAGTTAAATAAGTGCGCAGTAATTGGGATGTATGCGCGCGATTCAGACTCAATGCTTCCTCAACAGCTACAACACCTTTCCAAAAGACAGTGTGTCCCGATCGAAGCTGCTTCAAGTCAACAGTGTCGACAGTGTTGTGCCAATGGTTGCGGGGGCAGACTATTGTGAACAGGTATATTGTCATAGTTAAACGTGTACCAGTTACAGCAATGTACATATTTGAAGTGTCTTTGAGGCTAACGCATCTCTGAAGGTTTTCTCTTCTTCTAGTGCAGAGAGTTTTATATTTCGATAAGGACGTAAGGCTCAAGACAGGTAGTCATGAATTGAAGTCGAGGCTTTTGAGACAGATTATCTTAGGACTTCTGTACACTCGTGCAGAAAAGGTGAAAATGGTGGCTGAGCGTTATTTGTTCTGGCGATGATTTGTGGAAGGATGACATGGACTGTGGAAGGACTGACATGGACCGCATTTAAACACAGTGGGCCGAGCGCGGGCGGGAAAAATCGGCCCGTGCAGTATTCTACTCGGAACTGCAATTTTTTACGTGAAACAGAACGAGTGCACTGCAAAGTTTATTATTTCGCTGATTTAAATGTTTCAAATTTTTCAGCTTGTTCGCATATATATATATATATATATATATATATATATATATATATATATATATATATATATATATATATATATATATATATATATATATATATATATATATATATATATATATATATATATATATATATATATATATATATATATATATATATATAATCTTCCTCACATTGGCTGGTGTTCCTTGTACCTGCATCTAAACCTCAAAGCATCCTATTGGATCTTATGTTTGACTTAAATCTCGAGCAGGTTGTTTCTGTCCCAACTCGAGTACAGGGGGCGTCATCCTCGATCTTGGACCTAGTTTTTATAAGTAACAGCCTTCCTACAAATGAATCTCGAGTACACGTACTTGATGGGTTATCCGATCACAAAATAGTATTATGAACATTGTCCTTTATTAGTCCACCGAAATTACGTGGCAAATTAATAGAAATACATGCATTCAACAAGGCCAATGATGCGGCTATAATGACGTACCTTGTACACAAGTACACTGAAATTTTTTTACCTTTGTTTTGATGCTTGCTTTAGCATTGATGTGGTCTGGCTGAAATTCAAATTTCATATCATGCATTGTATGCGGAACTTTGTCCCAATGGTTTTTAAATCAACTCAAAAACGCAATCCGTGGATCACACGTGAAATAATGCATACTAAACGCAAAATCAAGAAGTTGCGTAAAACTAACAAAAACAGGAATGTTCCAGGCTACCGTTCTATACTAAACTCACTCACTAGATCACTTAAGGACCAGGTGCGTAACGCGAAACAGAAGTTTTGCGGGTCCACATTGAATGAGTTTATTAAAAACTCTCCCCACAAATTCTGAAAAAATATAAACACAAAAATGACTAATCGACCTTCACTAGACGGTCAAGACCAAGCAAGAGCTGACGATTTCAACTGTTATTTTCGTTCGGTTTTTACAGTCGATAATGGCACTGTGAACATGAATGCTTGTTTTTATAATCAGGATATCCAATAATTAGGCACGCCTTCTTTATCAGAGGCTGGCATTATGTCACAGCTTCTAGGCATCAATGAAAAAAAAAAGTAGTGGTCCAGACGGAATCCCAAATGGCTTCCTTAAACGATATGAAGAACCAGTCAGTAAATATCTTCATTTACTATACTCCAAATTACTGGCAGATGGCTGCGCTCTAGCTGAATGGAAAATTGCCAAAATTACTCCAATATTTAAATCAGGTAATGCCGCTAGTCCTTCTAATTATAAGCCTATTTCGATCTCCTGCACTAGTATCAAAATTCTTGAAAATATTGTGTTAAAATTTCTAATTAGCTTTATTCAATCAAACAACATTCTGCATTTCAACCAGCATGGCTTTAGATCAGGACTATCTACAGTTACACAGCTCGTCGAAACACTTCATGACCTGTCTCTCGGCATAAATGAACGTATTCAAACTGATGTAATTTTTCTCGACTTCTCGAAGGCATTCGACCGCGTCTCGCACCCTAAATTACTACTTAAGCTTAATCACTTGTTAGGCGATGGCTCTATCTTCCAATGGATAACTAGTTACTTAACTGACCGTCACCAATACGTACAGCATGGCATCCACACTTCTGACCTAGCTTCGGTGTTGTCAGGCGTCCCGCAGCGGTCTGTACTAGCTCCAGTTTTGTACCTAAGATATATATATATATATATATATATATATATATATATATATATATATATATATATATATATATATATATATATATATATATATATATATATATATATACAATATATATATGTATATATATATATAGTATATATATATATATATATATATATATATATATATATATATATATATACACATATATATATATATATATATATATATATGTGTATATATATATATATATATATATATATATATATATACAAATATATATATATATATATATATATATATATGTGTATATATAATATATATATATTATATATATGTACCAACAAGGTGTCTAAGTTTGATTTTCACTACCATTTTAACAATGTGCCACTACGAAGGGTTAACCAGTACAAATACCTTGGTATCACACTTTCATCTGACCTTAGTTAGATGGAGCACGTGCGTCAAGTGTCCAAAAAAGCGATGAGTAAATTATTTTTCATTAAACGGGCCCTGTCATTCGCCACACATGAAACGAAGCTTCTTGCTTACGTCACATTTGTCCGCCCGGTCTTAGAATATGCTAATATTGTGTGGTTCCCTCACACAGTGAATAGTATCGCTATACTGAAAAGGGTTCAGCGGAAAGCAGTGCGCTTTATCTTTAACAGATACGGGCGCAACGACTCACCTACTGCTCTACTACATCGTGCTGGTCTAGCCACGCTTGAAAGTTGTGCAAAGGTTTTCCGGCTCAAATTTCTTTATTTACACAGACCATTCCGCATAAACCCAGATCTTTACTTGAGCTTTCGAGATACCAGACCGACGAGGCGAAGCCATGCATGGGAACTCGAAGAATACTCATTTAGTAATAATACCTTTTTCTATTCGTTCTTCCCGCGCGTAATTCGAGAATGGAGCACACTGAATCCAGTCATTGCACAGCAGCCAACATTAGAGAACTTTATGAAACTAATTGAAGGCACTGATCTATTCTAACCTAGTTAGCATGTACAGTGATCACCTGTTTTTCTTCACACAGTCCTTCCTGCTTCCAATTGTCATACTAAAACACTTGTCTGCATATATTTATTATATGATTGATATGTGGGGTTCAACGTCCCAAAACCACCATTTGATCATGAAAGACGCAGTAGTGGAGGGCTCCGGAAATTTCGACCACCTGGGGTTCTTTAACGTGCACCCAAATCTGAGCACACGGGCCTACATGCATATATTTATTGTTTAATACGGTTCCCTGATAACAATACTCGATATGTGTTTTCTTCTTTCTGTGCTTCGTTTCTTCTCAACTCCTGTCTTTTGTTGGTGTACCATTGGCGTACTTCGTACTTTGTTATCGTTCAAATAACTATGTATGATTGTTCTATGCCATACTGCTCTGTTCAGCGATTATGTGTTCTTTATTATTCTGCTTTTTCTTGTTTCAAACGTCAAAAGTTGTGACAATGATGCTCACCCCTGTAATAATCCCCATTGGTGATTGACAGTATTCTGTAAATAAAATAAATAAATAAATATGATGACGTCTGGGTTGACGTCATAATATATCACGCCCTAAGCCATCCAATATTCAACATATTCAAATTGTACAACAACTCTAAAATAAGGCACCACCAGTTTCATGGCCGATCCCCCGCAGTGTGTTGCGCCAACCTGCAGTCTTTCAGGAGTGACCAACCAACCAACGTACGAAACACGTGAAATGCACCCAAAGCCTAGGCCCAGGAATGTGACTGGCTTGACGACAAGGTCCCATGGGTTTGTCTTTGAGCGTGCCCTTCTGTACAACACACATAGCCGCCATGGCGGAACCAGCTGCCGTGGTCGCCGAGAACAGCGAAGTCCCCTCCCCCGACGAAGTCCACTCGTAGATTTACCAAAAAACGCGGTTTTTTGAAGACGATAGTCTTTCTTAGGGACCTTCGACCCAAAAATTTTGATCTGTCTGTCTGTCTGTCTGTCTGTCTGTCTGTCTGTCTGTCTGTCTGTCTGTCTGTCTGTTCACTCTTAACGGTACCAGGTACCCTAAACGGCACCAGACGATACCCCAAACGGCCGATCCCATTTGCAGAGCCCACCAATAATGCTCAAAATGCAGCGTTCATAGTTGTGTACACGATTGTCAATTAAAAATCAATTATTGTGCATATCCGAGGCACCACAAAAACGCGTATATATTCTGTATGTGCATCTTTTACTAGAAAGGGCATACATAGGTGATTCTAAGAAGCGTAGCGTTCATCACGTTGCACTAGCCATACAACGCTTGCACGAAAAGGCAAGTGTTTCTAACGCTGTGCTAAGACGACACGGTGGTGGCACCTACCCTTCGCCTTGCGTTCTACTCCTTATCACCTCTCAGAAGGGCGCGCACGCCCGTCTCAGAACAGCGCGCTGCGTTTTCCAAGATAACTGCCAGATTGCGCTCGTGTCGCACGTGTGACGTGACGATGCGCTCGTTCACCTCCACTGCACGCTCGCAGCACCTCCAGAATACCATTCACCATTTTTATTGCGCAGAACGTTGAATAAACGTTTTGTTTCCTCTTTCCAGACTCAAGACTATCGTCTTTCGCCGACATTAGCAGTGTAACATGCAGATACGGGGCCAACTTTTTTAACACGCGACATAGATATTGCGCTGAAGAACTCGACATCGAACGTGAAAAAATATGAAAATTCAGCTCAGATATTGGCACTATAACGTCACTGTGAATGTTCACGCAGCTGGAAAACTTATGCATGTAACGCAAACAGAACTGCGTGGATCCTAAATAAACGTTAATTTAGTAATCTATCCTACCTGTTAGAGCCGCATTTCTCTTTTCTAGGGCTGGAAGAATTGAGGACACATTGCACTATCTAAACAGCTATAGGCATGCACCCTTACCGAAATTGCCATATATTAGAGGGTTATAGATGTTCTAGACGAACGGGCGTCTAGGCAACGGACTATGCGCGAAGATCTAGGCTAAGTGATTCAGAGATCAAGACCAGTGCGGCTAACGGGTCCCGTTGTTGTTACGGCTTTTTGGTGCCAATATATTTCAATAACGCCCGCCACCACCTCACGGGATTTCAGCGCGTGGCAATGTACAAGTGATTGAGAAAGTGTTCTTGCATAAGCATGCAGCATCATTAGTGAGAACTTTTGTAATGACCAAGATAAATTGAGCATGTACTGCTTCACTTGACCAAACGAACAACGTTGAAGCATTGTCATTGTTCAGGCTCATGAAACCAATATTCAAGGAGGAGTGATTCAAATTCAATGAAGTATCCTATAGGTGTGAAAATTTTCTAATGGCCAGAAAAGATGCCATTTCATTCACTCATCGTCGTCAATATGCAAGACGAACTAAACAATTCCCCTCGTGGTTAAGGGTGGTCTGATCAGTTTTCAATTATTTGCCCCGCAAACAATGTATTTTATCAAGCCACATTTCAAATTTATATTGAAAGTATAAGCATTAAACATGCTGACGCATATCCGTCCTTCACCTGGCTACAGTTCTCAAAACTAACACAAGCCCAGAACACTGAGCTGGGAAGCTCCAGGCTAAGCGGGCTTTCACAAGCAAGTAGAGATAGGGATTTTTTTGAGCTGGCCGTTAGAGCCATTTCGTCCATGACTTACTACCTGAAGCATCGACTGTAAATGGCTCCGAAGCCAATGCCCAAGAACCTGACTGGCTCGCTACCGTAAGCAAACTAAGTCCAGTGGGCGTGCCCTACGAGCATGCCCTTCTGTAAAGCACGGGAGGCCGCAGCAGTGGAAACAGCTGTTGTGGTCGCCGAGGGTGGCGAAGGCTCCATTCCCCGACAATGTCGACCCGTACTGCAGCGCCCATCGTGATTAGAGCCACGGAAGAACTCTTTACGGACACCGTTCCGTAGACTCTTGCCACGGGACCATGATGGACGCCATCGATGTCTTTCCACATGTCTTGCTTGGTGGCGGGTGGGTCCAGCTGTACGTTGCCGCCACCCTTGCTGTTCTTAGCGTACACGTCTGCGTCGTTGTCGTCACTGTGGCCAACTGCTCGAGTACAGCTGAGCGCTGTTGCAATAGTGCAAAGCTGATGTGCCTCGACATACGAGTTTGGTGCATTCGTCAAGTTCGGGCCAGTAATCTGCACCGCGGAAGGTGCCAGAGCCGTCTACGAAGCGTAGGAGCGGCGAAGTTGAAAATGGCCGGGATCTCAGGAAAGCCAGCGATTGAAGGCGACGCCATGTCGAAGATGGGCGCGTAAGCAGACCTATGCCCACAGTAGTCGTCGATGCAGGATACATTTTTGGCGTGCAGCTTGTGTCTTGACCCACGTCGTTGTGTGCTGGCTACGGTGTCGTGGTTTCGGTTTCGGAACCAGTTCTCTGGCCCCACAGAGGGCGTTGTGCATATGTATATATTAAGGTCCCTAGATGAAACAAGGTAGCGTCACTCATTGTTCTCAAGCCGTCCTCCTCACTCTCTCGATTACTCCTCTTTTTTCTCTGCCATCCGCGTCTGTAATTGGTGCATTACTTGCACGTGATCTTGCAAATGGCTGGTGGTGTTCTTTATTATTATGCAAAAGGTTCAAAACGAGTACGCATGCGCATATGGCTCCAGCCGGATTCTCGCCGTGACCAAAGACAAAATCGCAGCCAGAACATAAACTGAAGACGAGAAGCGTTTCGGTGTGCGCTAAGTCGACAATGATTGTTTCGCCATGCTCGATCAATGCAACATCTGCGTTTTTCAGCAATGCTGCGTTGCCGTCAACAACAGAAAATGGTTTCGCTCTCTTCAACTTACCTCGTGCTTTCCGAGATGAAGCGCACCAATAAGTGCAACTATGAACCATTTCACGCGAATGCTTTCGTGCAACTCCGTCAACGTATGTCGACGCGGATCTGTGAAGCGAGTTCACTTGTCGGTTTTTATTGAAACGCCAGTCACGCGTCTAATGCGTGTCTACTGCATGCCGGTTGGTACAAATACATGTGGGTATGCACGTATACAGAACAGCTGTAGGTTGTAATCAACGCACCTTCAGAAACATTTCCCTCTTGACCAGTTCCCGCTTGAGCCGAAACGCGCTGCTTCGAGACACCTCACCAGTAGAACTCTCACTTTTATGGAAGTTCCCAGCACCACATTAGAATCACTTGGCATCACGATTGTCCAAATGGGCACATTAAAAAAAAACGTCATCGCAGTGCTGCTGGACGACTGTTCGTACCAGTCTGGTCGTAGTTTTTTTTCTTGCGTGTGCACAAGCCGGTTGTAATCAATCGTCACAACGTCACGCCCTGTGGACACTTACAGGATCCAGCAAGAAGCACGTTCACTGTGTCACAGCACGAACAAAACACAATCGGAGAAGTGGACTAGTTAGAACTGGACGAAATACCACGGCCGTGGAACTAAAATGTACTACGCGAGACGCCATGGCTAGTGGTGTAAAGTATAGAACTGCCCAACGTTGCCGGTTGAGTAACGCACATCCCGCTTGCTCTTGTGTTGTGCCGTTTATGTTCATAAAGGTAACTGTTTATTCTACGTCTTATTTCGTTCCATTTTGTTTCATTTACATCTATTCACCGTAGCAACAGAACCCAAACATTCGCTTTTGGATGAAAGTTTTAAACCTTCTAGGGGGCGCTTCAGGCCAATAAGCGAGGAGGAAAAGGGAGGGTGTCGCTACCTTGGAAACTTGTTTCATCCAGGGACCTTAGTATATATACTGATGCTTTTGTACATAAAGGGAGTTTCCGCCCGGGTCTCGTGTGGGCCATTTCCTTTTCCTTCCCGGCCCGCGCTCCGAATGCCGGGCCTCACGTTCCCCGTGCGTCGCGTCTGGCGCACAATACCACAACTGGCGACGAGGAGGCGAATTCTTTTGCATCTGGCACAGGTAGGCAGATGAACTTTTCTACCTGTGCTACCATGTTTAGCACCCCGGTTACTACCCCACCGATTTAGTATTTCCTGAAGATCACGGGCTTGTGACACACCGAGACCATATACCTGCCTTGCTCCACGTCTATTCTGCCGAAATGTGAGCCATTCTTTCTTCTACTTTCTTTTGCTGTGTGGCTCACATTCAAGATGATACTTGCGGATATCTCGGTGGGCTGACGGAACTGCAGACCTTTACAAGTGGGGTGGCTCCACATTTATTTTTACCACTTTTGATTTGTCTAGGCCGCAGCATGTTCCCTGAAATTCCACCACCTGCGTTCCTGCAATGCCCTGGCGTGCCTCCGATTCCCTGGAAGACTTTGCGTAGCGTTTTGCAAGTGTACGTCGACGCGGCGGCCACGGACGATACGCCAGACGCGAAGAAGGGATTGCTGCTCGAATCGCTAGTAGTGGAGGGATCGCAAGCATATTACAAGGCTACTCACAAGCAGACGCCGCTTAAAGGCGTCCACACTTCAGGAGATGGCGCAACATGCGACGCGTACCAGCCGGCCTTAGCCGTTCTAGACGCATACTTCGCGCCGCCTCAAGACGCTTTCTGCGTACGTTCCAGATTTCGGCCGAGAATTCAAGAACCGGACAAGACTCCCGTCCAATTTATTCTAGCGCAGCGGTGGTTGGCCAACAACTGCAATTTCGGCCCCGTAGCAGATAAAATCATACAGGACCAGATTCTACGCAGCCTGCGTGACCCCGACCTACTTCGGTCATTCGTCAAGACGGGGGACGCTTGCACTGCCCTGTCAGCATTAAATCAGGCAAGGGAAGAGGAGCGCTTTGGCCGCGTGTAGCAGCAGCTGGCTGCTCTGCAGGTCAACTCGTACGCGACGCGAGCATCAACGCCACAGCGTTCGTCCTCCTCGACCCATACTGCTACAGTGTTATGCTTCCAACCTTGCTGTGCCATAGGCCCTCCGCGTTCTACGGAAATAATGCCGATTCTACAAGGCAATACTTCAACCTCACGTGCAGAGACAATTCCGGTCAAGACTGAGAGCGTGCTCATTTGTGCTGCACCTGTCGGCGTCCCACTGGCCATGCTCCTGAGGTGCCCACTCTGGCCTTGTGTCCTGCAGTTGAGCATACCCTGACTGCACACGCTTCGACTTGGAGAGCTGTTGCGAGGATGGCTGTTCTGGTCGGATCTGCTGATGCGAACTATACCTTACCTGCATCAGCTGCCCATCCTTCGCTTGCGTCTTCTGCTGCTACAGTATTGCCTGCTGCTGCTTCCGTCCTGGCTGTGCATCTTTCAGCTTGTGGTGGCCTCCAGGATGCTGTGTCTGTTCTCGATCCGCCGGTGGTGCATTCGTCAAGCAAGCCGGCCGAGATTAAGGAAGCGGTCCCTGTTCCATGTGCTGTGGAAGTGCCACCACCAGTCGCGTCTGCGCCGGTCGTGCCAGTTCCTGTTCCTGTAGCATGTACTCATGTTGTTACATGATGTGCATCTGATGTTTATCATGTTTGCACCAGTATCACACTTTCGTCATCCCTTCACCTACTGTAATACCAAAATTTGATATATGTGACTCTAGTGAAACGGTCGCGAGCGCATCATGAGTGTGACATGTAGTCATGTTGTTACATGACTCGCATGTCAGGGTTTATATGTTAGGGTCAGTCAGTTGTGTTCGCCATGCAATCGTGCCATACCATACCAGTTTCGCAACATGCCATGTGAACTAAACCACCTCAAGAGCTGCAAGACCATGAAATGTAAATCATGACATTCATGATATACGTATCATGAATTTCATGTTGTGACTAAAGCAATATTTTGTTCATACAGTCATGTTATGTCATACGAAGTTTGGCATCGATACCATTATCGAAACGGCCAGGAGAGCTAAAAGCCGTAGACGGCTAGATAAATAAATAGATACGCTCAATGTCGCTGAAGTTCGCTAAGAAATGCTTCGCATTTAAATAGGTTTAAAGTGGAACCCCGTGTCTGTCTACTCTCGCTATGTTTTTTGTCGTCGTCGAGCCTTACACTTCAAATATGTTAAACCAACAAGCCCAGTCGGCCATTCTTACAAAGTGTCAGCGCCTCGGTCTTATACAATCCATAAAATTCTGGGCCTATGGACGCAGTGCTGATTGTTGTCTTAGAGCAATAAATCAATAGAAGAAGGTGAAATTGAAACTGCACCAGAAATTTAATACCTGAGTGACCCAATGCAGCTTGTCAGCGCTTCCGACATCGAGACCCTAACAATGGTGTTGTTGGAGTGATGGGCTTTACTTTAACAATTCAGATGAGATTGCACTTTCTACTATGCAAAGAATAATGTACACAAGCCTTTGGCTACCAAGTTACCCGCGTCAGCTTATTACGGAGGCCATGCCTAGGCTAAGAGGACACCTAATTGTCATGATTACCAAAACGTATCAGGAAGCGTTTGACAAGGGGTCCGAAGATGAAGTAACAATCTTAATACGTTTTTGCCTTTGGCCGCTCAGCAAGCATTATGCAGACTTAGAACATGATGATGCTGTACAATGCGCCGGTTTCTTATGTCTAACCGTATCATGGTGTGGGTTGGTGCTAGTGCTACATTACTGGGAATTTCATAGCTCCGTTTTTCGGGGTTTGCGAAAGCCGAGCCACGCATAATTCTTCCTGTCTGAAGCATCGCGATGCTTGACGCGCCTACCCTTGTGCTGTTCGCACGAGCACGGGTAACGACGAAACGCGTGGAGTAATACACTTTGCTGACGGAACATGTTTCGCTGCCTCGACAGCGTTGTCTGCAATGAACATGGTATGTGGCTGAAAATGTATTGGACAACACAAGTTAAATAGCTAAGCCTTCATCCTTATTCATACCTTCATAAATGTTGAACAAGGCCGAAAGTTGCGGAGCTTCTGGACAAATACAAAATTAGGCGAACATTGCGTGAACATCAAATCGCTACAAGTCGATTTAATGGCTCCTGAAATTCAAGAACAGAATGAGAAGAACAGGGCACCCTGCGCTTCCGACATGTTGCTGCGATTCTCCAAAGAACGAATGACTGAATGAGTCAGTCACATCTAGTATGCATCACCAGATAAATATTATAAAATAGCCCAAATACATTTACCAAAGGATATTCTGCCACCTTTTACAGCAGAGCAACAGAATCGAAAGTTGGGCTAGTTGGATATGCATGGTATAACTATCAGTTGAAGAGCACGAAAAACAGGCAGGAAGAGAGGACAAGTGCTTGTCCTCTCTTCCTGTCTGTTTTTCGTGCGCTTTAACTGATAGTTTTACAGCAGAGATTCTATGCTCCAAGTAGGCCACGTGTTGCAGATCGAAAGTTATTCTCATCATCAACAGGCGCGCACTCCCCTTGTACTCTATATTTTCTTTTAGGGCGAAGCTCCTTATAGCGGCACCTGTTCGTCCCTCGTAGTCGTAGTCGTAGTCGTAGTCGCAGTCGTAGTGTGTAACCAGTCTTACGCTTTGACCTCCAAGGTGGTGCCGGTGGGAGATTTCTCCTGTGCATTGAACAATAAAAAAATTCCCAGCGTGCGCGTTAACTAAAAGCCGAATTCGTCTGTCTCTCATTCCTCATTAGCAGCCATTGGCATGTTCCAGTAAGAAACGTTAGTAGAAGTAAAAGTGTCAAAAGCCGACTTCTGCTGTCTCTCATTCCCAGTAGCAGCCATTGTTTACCTCCAAGGTAGTGCCTGGTGAGATTTATCCTGTGCGTGATAAAACAATAAAGAAATTTTTGTTCAAAACGCCGTTGATTGATGAAATAAACCAACAAAAGACGCCAGATGTTTTCTAAAAGCAAAACGAAAAGACGCCATATGTTTCTAAAGCAAAACAAAAAGAAGACGCCAGCTGTTTTCTAAAGCAATCGTTTTATAATCAAAACCACATCGATACAGGTTTGTAGTTGCCGATGCTCGTTGCCGCCGGTGTGCGCTCGCATAGATAAGGATGCCGAAAGGTGGGCGCGCAGGGCAGCGGCGGCGCTCGCTCGCAGGCAGGACCCTGAAGTGAGAGCACGCGAGGCAGAAGCGCGCCGGGAAGCTGCGCGACGTCGCCGCCAAGATCCTGCTGTACGGGAACGAGAAGCCACATCAGCAAGGCAGCGTCGGCAAGATCCCGCTGAACGTGAACAAGAAGCTGCAGTGGCACTTCAGCGTCGGCAAGATCCTTCCGTACGGGAACAAGAAGCCACATTAACAAAGCAGCGTCGACAAGATCCCACCATACGTGAACAAGAAGCTGCAGCGGCACGTCAGCGTCGGCAAGATTTTTCCGTACGGGAACGAGAGGCCGAGGCAGCACGTCAACGTCGCGAAGCAGGTCTTGAAAACGTTCGACAATGGGAAGCGGCGAGAAAACGCGCATATCGCCAGGCGAATTAATGGAAGAAAATTTCATGATATTACTTCCAGGAGCTTCGCCCATTCTGATCATGATTCACCTCGTGGATTTATCGTCAATTTTTTTCACCTGCGTCATACACGACAACTACAAGTCTCGAAAGGTTCCTAAACAAAAGCACATTTTATACACTGTTACTCTTGTGGTCTGTGCTTCATCAGTAATTTATAGCTTGAAAAAATAATAAATTGTATGTCATGTGGCACCATGCGTTATGTTGAGGTGCCTCAGTAAGCACTCTACTAATGCCAAGGGCAAGACATGCACATGCATCGGTTCGCAAATCGGAAAAGCTTGGAAACAAACGGTAGTCATTAGGTTTCTCGGTAATTTGTGGGCACATAATACCATGACACATTCACGAATTTTTCCGGAGAGGGACTCAGTAACTCTGGCGTGCGAGAGAAAGAGTAAACAGCGAGTGAAAGAAAGAGAAGTAATGGCGTAGAAAAAACTATTGGAGGAAAAAACGTTTTTGCCGAAGCGAGGTTACAAACCATGTGCCTACGGTTTTATGGCAAGCGTTTGAACTACTCGGCTATCCAGAATACTTTGGAAGAGTATAGTATAGCCTCGTACTGTTCATACAATAATACCTAGAGAGGAGTTTGGCGCTGCGATCATGTACCCTCATGAGAATTATGGGAAGTACAGGCCTCGGATTTCATCGCGTTAGCCAGTGAACTGTACGAATCTCTTTCTGCAGTTTCAGTTTAGTTCTTTGCATAGAGGGGGTAGTGGGTTTGGTGCAAAGGACATAAAAGGGTCATGAAACGGTCGCTTTAGAACGACAATGCGACACCATCGGCAGCCACATGCGCTAACTATATCATCAGCCCGAGTGGACCTGCATAGACGCTTTGCCTATCGAGGAACGCAGAGCTATATATGGCATATCGAGCGCGCCAAAGAGGCGCTCATCGGCGTCTGCTATACGCGATCCACGTCCCACACGCTGCTTAATATGACTTTAGAGTTCAAGGTAGTGCCGATTTCATATGGCAAAGACGCTGATGGGTGTCCCGGTTTCATGCACTCGCAATTACCGAAGAGTTTTGTGTTCTTCGATAGGCAAAGCGTTACTTATGATGACGTCGCCAAGTTAGTGCGTGTGAACGCCAGTGGCTTCGCATTGTCGCTTTAGAGCGAGCGTTTCACAACCCCTTTAAGCGTCCCCTTTACCGTTCAAAGAAGCTTAAAACTGCCAAGCCTCTCAATTTGCTGCAACGCTGGAGCTGTATAAGTCGTGTTTGACAGTTTAAGCGAAGCGTCGTCCACTCACCGCTGCGCATAGATGTAGCATCCCATGTCAGTGCAGGATATTACACCCAGATCACGTTTGTTGTTAGTGAGTACTGCCAAAACTCGTTGAAATCAACTGCAAAATGACGCTGACGCGAAGTAGATGCACCACCACGCTCTTCTGACTCGAGTTCACAAAAAAACGAGAGGTGCGTTGGGGGCAGACCTCTTGAACAGACGCACCTGACATCGCAGCCAACGAAACGTTAAGTGTTCCTCACTTAATACTGTGCTGTCATTTTCATAAATAGATATTGCGTACTTTCGAGGGCAAACCCAAAATGTTTGCTTTCACATGTTGTAAAGAGTAATTCTTTACATCTTGATGCCAAATCTAGAACGCAATGACAGAGGAATGCATACCCTAACGGTCACAAGAACCGTTTGCAATAAAGTTTGCGTACAAAAAAAAAAATGAAGCAAGTTTCAATTTATTATAACTTCATGTTACTTTGTTTCACAATCGGAAAAGAAGCGTGGCGAATCTCAAGAACTTGATCCATCCGAAGCAGATCGGAAGCCTGTACTTCCCATCATTCTCATGCGAGTACAAGCACCCCTGAAGGAGCCCGTGTAGACACTAGCGCTAGATTCCACTCTAGATATTATTGTATGGAACTATATGGTATCCGCATAGCAGTATAGCATAGCAATACTGTGTAGCCAGTGCCTCTAGGAGGCGATGGTGTAGCATAGCTCTTACAGTGTAGCATAGCCTCGTACAGGGGATGGGAAATAGGTGAAAATGAAGATGACATACGTTAGAAGGAGGGCGGAGAGTAAGAGAAAGAAAAGATAGAGGAAAAGAGAAAGAGTGAAGTGGAAAGTAGAAAAGAACGACTGCAGAAAGACCGAAATAAACGGAGTTAAAAAAGAAGAGCCATATAGAGGACACCAAAAGAAAAAAGACAGAAAGACAGACACAGAGTGAAATAGAAAGAAAGAAAACAAAGAGAAAAGGGAAGAGAAAAAACACATTAGAACGAGGTAATAAAGATACACAAAAATCACAGCATATCCACAGAGTGAATGATGATGAATTTATTTATTTATTTATTAGTATACCCTCAAGACCCAGAGGGTGTTACAGAGGGGGTGGGTACAATATGAATGTGGCAAAGAGAAAAAAAAATAATAACAACAGTGAAGGAAATACAACAAATAATAGTTAAAATAATAAATACAACAAATAACGAAAAACAGTGTACAGTTACGCCATAATGTGTTTCGACACTGCGGATTTGAACAGCCCTTGATCCTTAGTGGCAGCAATGGAGGGGAGAAGGCGGTTCCAGTCCCTGCTTGTCTTCGGAAGAAAAGACTGCAAAAAGTGGTTGGTGTGGCAGAAAGGAATGGCTACTTTATTGTGATGGTCAACACGGGATGAGATGTATGGAGGTCCTGAGATTAATTCCTCTCTAAGTACTTGATTATGAAAGAAAATTTTATGAAAGAGCGACAGACGGAAAATTGTTCTTCTCGTGACCAGATCTGGGAGTTCAAGAGTAGATTTCATTAAGGTCACACTGGCAGTACGAGCATAGTTGTTATGAATGAAGCGGGCTGATCGGTTTTGGACAGCTTCTAAGGCTTCAATTAATGTTGATTGAGCTGGGTCCCATATGGCAGACGCGTACTCGAGTTTTGGTCGGACTATTGTTTGGTAAAGCTGCAACTTAAGGTGTGTTGGTGCTTGGCGAAAGTTTCTGCGGAGGTAACCAAGAGACCGGTTAGCGTTGTTGATAATGTAGGTAATGTGAGAATGCCACGATAGATCATTTGTTATGTGAACTCCAAGGTATTTGTAGCTACTAACCTGCTCTAATCTAGTTCCATTTAATGTGTAGTTGAAAAGCTTCGGAGTGATAGAAGAACGTGTGATTGTCATGCTTTTACACTTAGTAACGTTAAGGTTCATTAGCCACGTGTTGCACCAGTCAGAGACGTGATTAAGATCACCTTGAAGAAGAACGTTGTCGTCTTCGTTAGTTATTCTGCGGTACAAAACGCAGTCGTCAGCAAACAGTTTTATGGATGACTTAATGTTACTTGCTAGATCATTGATGTAGACTAAAAAAAGTAAAGGACCTAAAACGGAACCTTGCGGTACGCCAGATCTAACTGCACAGGGATTTGAGGAACAATTATTAGCGGTAACATACTGAGTGTGGTTAGTAAGAAAGCATTCAATTCATTTCAGAGTGTTAGAGTGGATATTCAGTATGCTAAGCTTAAGTAGTAGTAATTGGTGTGACACTTTATCAAAGGCTTTCACAAAATCTAAAAAAATGCAATCTACTAGTATTTTGTTATCTAGTGCTGAGATGACGTCATGTGTAAAACATAGAAGCTGAGTTTCGCATGAATGATGCTTACGAAATCCGTGTTGGAACTTGCTGAAGAATAAGTTAGTTTCAAGAAATGCCATGAGATTAGAGTAGATTATGTGCTCAAGCATCTTACACGGAATACTTGTTAAAGAAATTGGTCGGTAGTTCAGGGGAGAGTGTTGGTTTCCGGATTTAAAGATGGGAATAACCTTCCCCACCTTCCAGTCAGTTGGCAAAGTGGCACACTGGAGAGACTGCTTAAAAATGTGCGACAATACAATGAAACAGTATACTTCAGTGTTCTTCAGAAATTTCGCGTTTATCTCATCAGTGCCACAGGCAGAAGACAGCTTAAGTCGCCGGATTAAGTTAATAATTCCTTCGAATTGAATAGTTATATAGTCCATTGGAAAAAACCCGCTGTGATATACCTGCGGCACTGAGACTGCACATGAATCTGAAAAACATTGCGAAAAGACTTTGTTAAGAACAGAACAGCATTCTTCGTTGCGCGTCGCGCGGCCATTGGAATCATTAAGTGATACGACGGTTCGTTTTATTGGGTTGACAGTTTTCCAAAACTTCGACGGGTTAGTAGACAACAACGAGGGAAGTGTAGTGTTGAAATAGTCACACCTGGCATTCTTCATGGAAAAGCGATACGCGGAAAGAGCTTCGCGATAAGCCTTCCAACGAAAAACACTGCTGTCGAGCTTAGCAGAGCGGAAGAGGCGTTTTTTTCTATTAAGAAGCCTTTTCAGGTTTACTGTGAACTATGGCAATCGCTGCTTTTTTGATATAACTTGAAGCGGCACATGCCTGTCGATCAATAAAGAAATTTTGTCCCTAAAACGACACCAATTCTGCTCGACTGATCGGTCAAAAAAACCAGTCATATAGCTATCAATAAACTGTTCAAGTTCCGTATTTATTGCGGCATAGTCCCCTTTTTTTGTAGTTTCTTATGGTCTTCGTAACCTTAGTTCGGGGTGAAATGTCAATATTTAAAGTGAATTGCAGGCAGCAGTGGTCACTAACACCAGGAAAACAAGTCAGTGAGCTCAGTAAGTTTGGTGTCGTAGTCAGGATTAAATCCAGTACATTAGCAGACGTAACGGCTGTTCTTGTTGGTTCGGTGACCATTTGAGTCAGATTGAAATCTAAACATAAATTAACAAATGATTTATTCTCCGCTGTCACCTCTGTGATACTAGGACTCGTACTTGACCAATCAATTTTAGGAAAGTTAAAGTCTCCCAAAAGGAACAGATGAGAATGCGGAAATTGTACAACTAGTGAATTCAACACGTCATGTAATTCGCTACAAAAGTCAGGCGCCGCGTTGGGCGGCCTATAGCACACACAAAATAGAGCACTCTGATGGCGTAAAGGGATATTTGCACAAAGAATTTCTAAAGAAGAATTTACCGGTATCATGTGTGACTCTAGGTTATCGGCTACCGCTATAAGCACACCTCCCCCTTTTCCGCTACTACGATCACAACGATAGATGGTGTACTTTTTGTCGCAGTCAAATAGTTCACTACTGGCTACATCGGGGGACAGCCATGTTTCGGTGAGGGCCACGACGTCAGCGCAGCACGAGTCAATGACAGCCGATAATGTGTCTCGCTTATTGATTATGCTTCTGACATTTGATAGTAGAAAGGATGTGCCAGCCAAAACAGGGGTCACAACATTTGATGTTCGGGCTAGGACAAGCAAGGGCCTCTACCTGCAGACGTAGAAGCAGACGAAGAATCGTTCGCACTTTCATCTCTGTCGGATTCCAGTTCACAGATGCTATCGGTTGTTCGCGAGTACACGAAGCACTTTTTGTTTATATATAGTCTGTTATAACGTGCTGAAAACTGCTGTTTGCTAGTTCAAAAAGCTTTTTACGCACACTTCTCGTAGTCGCACAGAAGTCTTCATTAACCGATAAGCCAGAAGCCTGGAGTTTGGCTCTAGCGACCAAGATGCTCTCGCGCAGCTTGGAAGATGCGAATTTAATTATGACGGGTCGGCATTTTCCTGGCGCATACTTCCCCAACCTGTGCGCGCGAGATATGCGTTCGTCATCGTCACCAATATTTAGCTTTAATTCTGTATTAAGGACATTGCATACTTTTTTTTTCACACTGGGTCTATGTTTCGGATGCAGTGTCTTCAATGCCGTGTAATATCAGATTATCCCGGCGGGAGCGATCTTCTAGTTCGTTGAGACGTTCGCTCAACGCTGCCAGTTTTTGCGCTACGCCCACACTCGCATTTTCACTGCTCAAGCGCATACTGTCCTCTACCACGGAAAGCCTGCTGTGAATGTCGCAAATTTTTTCTTCAAGTGAACGTTGCGCTTCCTTGACAGCGCCGAGAGAAGCCATAACCTCGCTGTGCTTCGTGTCAACGTTTTTATGAAGAATTTTATCAAAGAAAGAAGTTCTTTGTGCTCTTTGCTTGTCTCCTCCTTCGGCGGCCCAGGATTCAATTCCACATCACCCGCTAGAAACAATAACCCTGCTACATGTACACACTCGCAACCGAGAGAGAACAACACTTGTGGGCATGGAAGTACTAGCAAGATTCTTTATCAGCTGCCCCTGATATCACCATCACCAAGCCAGTTCGAACGCCTAGAGGCAGTGCACAGAAAGGGTCTTCGCTTGGCGATGGGAGTCCCTCAGGCGGCTTCAAACACGAAGGTCACCAATGAAGCCGAGTCTCTTCCACTCCGCCTTTTGGCGTCTCAGGCCTTATTGACGCAGCTGTCAAGACTGGGCGAGTCCTTCGCAGGCACGGCGCTTCTCCGGCGGCTAAGAGCAAGAACTGGCTCACATTTCAACGCGGCACTAAACACATTTCAATATTTAGGCTTGAAACTGCCTAAACGGCGCCCTATGGACCCGCCATGGTCTTTTGTGGATGTTGCGTGCAACTTCAGCGTACCCAATCTACCAGCGAAGCGCACCATTCCAGCCGCGGAAGCAAAATTTCTTGCGCTGGACCACTTGAGCACCATGTACCGTTGCCACCTACAAGTGTACACCGACGGATCAGTGTGCACACAGACTGATAGCTGCGCAGCGGCTTTCTGCATACCCAGCCTGGGCGTGTCATGGTCGGGCCGCCTGGATCGCGTGGTTTCGTCCACAACGGTAGAAAGTGCTGCAATTACGGCGGCTTTGCGAAAACTGCGATCCTTTTCTGCACGAGATGTTGTAGTACTGACGGACTCCAAATCGGCGCTACAAAGACTGCATCGTGGCCTACCTCAAGAAAAGTTCACCAGGCAATCTCTGGCACTAATCAAACACCTAAATGGCAAGAGTTTTAATATAAAGTTCCAGTGGATCCCATCCCACGTTGGCATTGAGGGCAATGAAAAGGCTGATGCCCTTGCATGCGAAGCACGTACATCGTTTCCAAAAGTAAGAACTCCCAAGACTTACCAGAACAACAAAGATGTGATACGCAATCATTTCAAGGCGATCTACAGGTTTCCACACCAAGCATGTGTAATTCATGGACTTTCTCGTGAAGAAGCGACGCTGTTGTACCGCATTAGAACCGGCTCCGCATACACCCCGGCCTGGTCATTCAAGACTGGGAGATACGCTTCCCCGTTCTGTGTTTTCTGTGGTGACATCGGGGATATTGAACATTTCATTTGGCTTTGCCCACAGTTTGATGCGCAAAGAGCAGCGATGATCCGCACCTTGCGAAAAGGCTGTCATAGGCACCGGACAGTTGATGACATCATCTTTCCTGAAGGACCCGCGGCAACTAGGAGGAACGTGCAACGAACTTTGTTGGTCTTCCTGCGAGACACTGGGCTGTCTGACACGTGGTGACATTTTCCAAATTAAGGAGATGCTCAGGCGGAACAATTGCCGGCCATGCAGGCCAGGCTAACCCCGCCTGCTGCAACACCACCACCACCACCACCACCACCTACTAGCAAACAATGGTCGCTGGACCTTTTACAGTACAGCGGAAAGGCACAACCCACCTGCACGATAAAGCAGAATGGCGATTGAGGCGGCTGCATCACTGCGGTACTTCCACGCCCACTGAGCGGAGGCAGAGGCTTCCAAGTGCTTAACAAGCGCTCCTGTGATGCGTACGGCGATGTGGAAGACCAGGCTGGTGGAAGCACATGCAGGGATTCTTGAAGAACTGAAGCAGGAGCTTTGCAAGACGCCAAAGACAACGCAAGCAGTCCGGCGAGAAACGAGCTGTCACATTGGGGCGGTGGCGGCTCGGCACTTGCGCTGTTTTGCTGGTTGCACGCCAAGGCGGTTATAAAAACCTGCACGATAAAGCAGAATGGCGATTGAGGCGGCTGCATCACTGCGGTACTTCCACGCCCACTCAATAAGGCGAAGCGTCCGTCAGCCCGTCTGTTCTACCGTCCATCCATTTGTTCTTGCTTCCGTTTGTCCATGCGTCCGTCCGTGAGTCTATCCATCCATCTGTCTCTCCGACTGTTCGTGTGTGCATTCGTCCGTACGTCTGCACGTCTATTCATCCGTCCGTCCGTCTGCTAGTCTGTCTGTCCATCTAGTGAACACTCTAAGTACCACCATCTTCCATTTCGCATCCCTAAAGGCACATACCCGTTCTAGGGCTGGTATGTGCCACCCGTGGCTACGTACCACTACATACAAACAAGGGACGGACAGACCCACGCCTTAAGGAGCTTCACCTCGAAAATTATAGACAGAAAAAAGGTAAAAACAGACACAAAGCCAGCCATTAAAGAGTGCCAGCAGCGCCAACGTTTCTAGATGCTTCTTCAGTTCGCAAACTACGCTGGGACGAGGTGGCGAAACGCGGAATCTTTCGTTTCCCGCTCCCTAGGTGACGCTTCCGATGCTATTTGACCATTTGATAAACAACTACCGTCCTATAACAGTGACATCAGTGGTCTACAGGCTGGCGATGCAGATTATAAAGGAAAGACTGCAGGCATGGATAGAGGATGAGGGGGTGCTTGGGGAACTGCAGAATGGGTTTCGGAAACACAGGAGGTTGGAAGACAATCTGTTCTCACTGACGCAGTGCATCGAAATAGCAGAAAAGGAATACAGGCCCCTGTGGCTAGCATTTTTGGATATCAAGGGAGCGTACGATAGCGTGGTTCAAGAGGAATTGTGGGGAATACTGGACACACTAGGCGTGGAACATGTAGTCACTAACCTTTTAAAGGATATCTATAAAGGTAACAAGGTATTTATAAAGTGGGAAAAACATGTATCCAAGCCTGCAGAGGTAAAACGGGGGCTTAGGCAGGGGTGTCCTCTGTCGCCCTTATTATTCATGATGTACCTACAAGGACTAGAGGCTTGATTGATTTGTGGGGTTTAACGTCCCAAAGCCACCATTTGATTATGAGAGACGCCGTAGTGGAGGGCTCCGGAAATTTTGACCACCTGGGGTTCTTTAACAAGGATTAGAGGCCAAATTAGAGGGAAGTGGACTGGGCTTCAACCTCTCTTTAGTCAAACAAGGAAAACTCATTGGTCAGGCACTACCGGCATTAATGTACGCAGATGATATAGTGCTAATGGCCAACAACAAGGAAGATTTGCAGAGATTGATGGACATCTGCGGTAATGAGGGAGATAGGTTAGATTTTAGATTCAGTGAGGAAAAATCAGCAGTCATGATTTTCAATGACAACGAAAGTAGTGAGCTTAGAATACAGGAGGTCACGCTAGAGATAACAGATAAATACAAATATCTGGGCGTATGGATAAGCAATGGGACCGAGTACCTGAGGGAACACGAAATATACTTGACGACTAAAGGTAACAGGAATGCAGCAGTGATGAAAAATAGGACACTGTTGAATTACAATAGGTGTGATGTTGTGAGAGAAATATGGAAAGGGGTCATGGTTCCTGGGCTGACGTTCGGCAATGTGGTCTTGTGCATGAGATCAGAAGTTCAAGCAAGATTAGAAATTAAGCAACCTGGAATAGGTAGGCTTGCTTTAGGAGCTCACGGGAATACACCTAATCAGGGAGTACTAGGTGATATGGGATGGACATCATTTGAGGGCAGGGAAGCTAGCAGCAAGATAAAATTTGAGAAGCAATTTAGAGATATGGAAGAGGAGCGTTGGGCTAGGAAGGTTTTCAGCTACTTGTACATGAAGAATGTCGATACAAAATGGAGGAAGCAAACCAGGAAATTGACAGGGAAATACTTAGAAAACAGCAGGCGGCCAAACCAAAAAGAACTATCGGTTAAAAAGAAAGTGAAGGAAACGGAGACTGACATGTGGAGAATGGGCATGATTAAAAAGTCCGCACTAGAGATCTATCAAACTTTTAAGCAGGAAATTGCCAAGGAAAGGATCTATGATAATATTCGGGGTAGTTCTCTAATGTTTGAGGCCAGGACGGGAGTACTGCGAACGAAGACATATCGGGCCAAATACGAAGGGGTAGACACAGTATGCAGTGCGTGTGGAGAGGAAGAAGAAACTGCCGAACACTTGATAATGTTCTGTAAAGGGCTTCACCCTATAGTTCAGGATGATGGCGCAGAGTTTTTCAAAGCACTGGGGTTTAGGGACCGGGAGGGCAAAATACACTTTAAGCGGATAGACTTAACTAGAAGGAGGTTATCTGATTGGTGGCTAAAGTCAAGGCACGAGTAAAAAATTAAACCTTTCACTGTAAAATACGAATCCTCAAACTCACTTTTTAAAGAAAAAAAATAAATCTAGTTTTTGGTTCATTAAGTATTGCGGCTTGATGGCGCTAGTTACCACCCGTTCTAAAGGGTACAGCCATATCCATCCATCCATCCATCCATCCATCCATCCATCCATCCATCCATCCATCCATCCATCCATCCATCCATCCATCCATCCATCCATCCATCCATCCATCCGTCCGTCCGTCCGTCCGTCCGTCCGTCCGTCCGTCCGTCCGTCCGTCCGTCCGTCCGTCCGTCCATCCATCCATCCATCCATCCATCCATCCATCCATCCATCCATCCATCCATCCATCCATCCATCCATCCGACCGGCTGTCGCGGCGTAATGGATCCTATGAGCAGTGTTAAATGGAGTTATTGCTGTTAATTTGGCGTTGCAGGAGCTATTTTCCGTGATCGTGCTCTAAGGTTATTACTAGTGGGCAATTAAAGCACCAGTTGTGTGGATAATGCGGTGCCACATGGCGGAGATGCAAGTGCGATGCCTGAATCTTGCGGGCATTGTGTTAATCTAGCCATATGGCGTTCTTGTTCTTTAAAATTCAACCGTATATACTAATGAACCATTGCAGTGGGCTTAAGGGTAAATGCTGGAGGACTATACACTTGAATTGAGGTGCATGTGAGAGAAACCACAGGTGGCCAAATTTTTCAAAGCTCTTCAACACGACGTGCCTCGTAATCGTATAAGCTTGGTTATTGTTATATGATGAGGCACACACCACATTCACCTGATGCCGCCGGAGATACTGGAAGTGTGAAGCCTAGAACAACTTATTCGTTACAGATAACTCAAACTTACGATCCGGGCGTTTTTTTTTTGTCAAGGAAACATAGCACACGAATTCAATAAATGCGTGTCCCTTATAAAGATATAAAATGTAAAATACAATGAATTTAGCAAAGTCATAATGAACACAATTTATTGAACGCTACAACAAACAAACTGGAAGTCACTTTTGATCACGTGGTATCAAAACTACTTCTCCGGCAAACAGGTCGAGCTCCTGTTTGCCGCAGTTTTCACTGTTATTCACGCGCAGATGTGCATCGTTGTCGTTGCTGTGCCCAACATGTGGTTCAGCCGTGGTCATCTCTTTGGTTACTCGGACGTTCACGTTATAGCCCGGCTGCTTCGAGGTCTGTTGAAGTCGTGCCTGTTTCAGCTGCACCATGGCGCTCTTGTAATCACGTGAAGTTGGTGGGACTCGATACCCAAGGACCGCACCACGGAGGCTGCCAGGTCGGTCCATGAACAGCAGGCGCAGGCGAGACGTGATCGGGATCCCTGGAAACCAAGTGATAGGAGGCGACGCCACGTTGAAGATCGACGCGTAAGCAGGCCGAGGTATCCAACAGGCGTCGATGCCTATACCAGACGCTTTCATGAAGTCTGCGTCTTCACCTACGTCGCTGTGTGCTGACGGAACACCGTCTTCGGTGCGGCCAGCGAGGCTGCTGTGTTACTGCTGCTGTGGCTGTCGCTCTAGGTATCCGCAGACGTTGTAACGCGAAATCTGAGAAAAGTCTTCGTAGCCTACAAAAACAAAAAACAAATCATAAGAATAAATTGGCAGATCCCACCTACAGTGGGAATCGAGGATAATGATTGATTGATTGATATGTGGGGTTTAACGTCCCAAAACCACTATATGATTATGAGAGACGCCGTAGTGGAGGGCTCCGGAAATTTTGACCACCTGGGGTTCTTTAACGTGCACCCAAATCTGAGCACACAGGCCTACGACATTTCCGCCTCCATCGGAAATGCAGCCGCCGCAGCCGCGATTCGAACCCGCGCCCTGCGGGTCAGCAGCCGAGTACCTTAGCCACTAGACACCGCGGCGGGGCGAGAATCGAGGATATGAGAAGCACGAATGAGCAAGGTTGATATGTCACATAAAATCAGCACAACTTTACGCGGTAGACGTAAATCATGTCGTACATGACTTCGATGCCATGAATATAATGTTTGGGACTGGCATTTGTGCTCATGGTCCATTCACGTCAAGTAATACCAAATTTGGACTATTTGAAGCTGGCGAAACGGCCACGAGCACGCTATGAGCGTAGGATGTAGTCATGTTTACATGACACGCATGCCATTATTACAATGTTTGGACGTGTCATTTACCTTCGTCGTATATTCACGTCACGTAATACCAAATTTCGTATATGTGAAGCAAGGGAAACGGCTGCGGGCGCATCCTGAGCATGGTATGTACTCATGTTCTTTTACATGACAGGCATGTGATCATTATCATGTTTGCACCAATCGTATGCCTTAGTTATCAATTCACTTCACGTTACACCATGTTAGGTATATGTGGAGCTAGGGAAATGACCATGAGCGCACTATGAGCGTAGCATGTAGTCATGTTCTACATGACACGCAAGTCGTGATTATCATGTTTCCCCAACAACATAGGCGTATGTTATGGCGGCAGTTCTTCTGGTATTTCTAGAGACAGAGAGTAGGCAACGTATACTATTCTAACTGGAACATGAAAAATTAGGAGCAGCTGAGCACTGTCAGCTGAAGTCTGCGTGCTATTATTGTTAACCTCAATGAACAAGCTGTCATCGGCTTGAGTAAAAATTGGCGTAGTTAAACAAAAGACAAGGGTTCCCTTTAGGCCAACGATGCGCATTGAAAATATACGCCAAGCGCAGCCGCCATCAATGTTGGAAGCTGTTCGCATGAAACAAAATGAGTGTCGTTCACGTTGAAGAAAAAGGCAGTGAACAAAGATAGGATCACTTACTCGGTTCGATGGCGTTCCAAAGCGAGGCCTGCACTGGTCGAAACGGGCAGCTCGTGCCTGACACGCTCTCGCTGGAACTGAGGCTCGCGCGCTCACGCACTGCGAGAGTGCGTGCTCTTCCTTCTCGTCTTTATCCGCCTTTTTTATCACACAAATGGCTCAATAAAAAGTGAGAACTAACACCACTTAATTTCACAATGAAGGTACATAAGTGCGGCACCTGTTTGTTTTGTGTATACTTAGTTTACGAGTTATACAGCAGAGGAAGTTAACATTAGAATAAAATCAACCAAAGGAACAAGCAGGATTTCGAACAGGCTACTCAACAATTAACCACATTCATACTATCAATCAGGTAATAGAGAAATGCTCAGAGTATATCCAACCACTATACACAGCCTTCATAAATTACGAGAAGGCGTTTCATTCAGTAGAAATATCAGCCGTCATGCAGACACTGCGGAATCAGGGCGTCGATAAAGCATATATAAACATCCTGGAAGAAATCTACAGGGGATCAACTTCTACCATAGTGCTTCATAAAGAAAGCAACAGAATACCAATCAAGAAGGGTGTAAGGCAGGGGGACACAATCTCCCCAACGCTATTTACCGCGTGCTTACAGGAGGTTTTCAGAAGCCTAGAATGGGAACAGTTAGGGATAAGAGTTAATGGAGAGTACCTTAGTAACCTGCGCTTCGCCGATGACATTGCATTGCTGAGTAACTCAGGGGACGAATTGCAGCTCATGATTACGGAGTTAGACAAGGAGAGCAGAAAGGTGGGTCTTAAAATTAATCTGCAGAAAACAAAAGTAATGTACAACCTCGGAAAGGAGCAGCGCTTCGAGATAGGTAATAGGGCACTTCAAGTTGTAAAAGACTACGTCTTCTTGGGGCAGGTAATAATCGTAGAGCGGAACCACGAGATTGAAGTAACTAGAAGAATAAGAATGGGGTGGAGCACATTCGGCAAGCACCCTCAAATTATGACAGGCAGATTGCCACTATCCCTCAAGAGGAAGGTATATAACAGCTGTATCTTGCCGGTACTTAGCTACGGAGCAGAAACCTGGAGACTTACAAAGAGGGTTTAGCTTAAATTGTGAACGACGCAGCGAGCAATGGAAAGAAAAAATGGTAGGTGTAACCTTAAGAGACAAGAAGAGAGCAGAGTGGATTAGGGGACAAACGGGGGTGAAGGATATCATAGTTGAAATAAACAAGAAGAAATGGACACGGGCCGGGCATGTAGCGCGTAGACAGGATAACCTCTTGTCATTAAGGGTAGCTAACTGGATTCCCAGAGAAGGGAAGCGGGTTAGGGGGAGACAGAAGGTTAGGTGGGCAGATGAGATTAAGAAGTTTGCGGGTATAAATTGGCAGCAGCAAGCACAGGACCGGGTTAACTGGCGGAACATCGGAGAGGCCTTTGTCCTGCAGTGGACGTAGTCAGGCTGATGATGATGATGATGATGATGATGATGATGATGATGATGACAGCAGAGGAAACACGAGAGGATACACCAGCCGAAAAGAACGCAAAGCTTGCTGACGTTCCGAGTGTTATATTGCCTCCATATGTTTGATGATGCATCCTTTTGCCTTTGCCCTATGCATTTTCACGGCCAGGTGATCGTCAGTCTTTTCTGTTTTGTTTTCGTTTTTTTTCATGAGGCCACCATGAATGAAAACGAAGCGGAAGCATCATAGCAAATGAGACACCAACGCGGGAAGCAAGCGGCTTCATATGAGGTTGGATGGTGGACGCTCTCTCTCCTATTCTTTTTAGGGGCGAAGATCCTTATAGCGGCGCCCGTTCGTCCCTCGTAGTCGTAGCAGTGGTGTGTAACCAGTCTTACATTTTGACCTTCAAGGTGGTGCCGGTGGGAGATTTCTTCTGTGCGTTGTAGAACAATAAAAAATGACGGCAGATCCACGAGGTGAATTATTATGAGATTGGGTGAAGCTCCTGGAAGTAATACCTAGAAATTTTCTTCCGTTCATTCGCCTGGAAATATGCGCGCTTCTTCGCCGCTTCCCATTGTGGAACGTTTTCAAAATCTGCTTCGCGATGTTGACGAGCTGCCTCGGCCTCTCGTTCCCGTACGGAAGGACCTTGCCGATGCTGACGTGCCGCTGCAGCTTCTTGTTCCCGTATGGTGGGATCTTGCCGACGCTGCCTTGCTGATGTGGCTTCTCGTTCCCGTACAGCAGAATCTTGGCGGCGACGTCGCGCAGCTTCCCGGCGCGCTTCTGCCTCGCGTGCTCTCACTTCAGGGTCCTGTCTGCAAGCGCGCGCCGCCGTTGCCCTGCGCGCCCACCTTTCGGCATCCTTATCCATACGAGCGCACACCGGCGGCAACGAGCATCGGCAACTATAAACTTGTATCGATATGGTTTTCATTATAAAACTATTGCTTTAGAAAACACCTGGCGTCTTTCATTAAGCAGCTGGCGTCTTTTTTTTATTTTGCTTTAGAAACATTTGGCGTCTTTTCGTTTTGCTTTTAGAAAACATCTGGCGTCTTTCGTTGGTTTGTTTCATCAATCAACGGCGTTTTGAACGAAAATTTTTTATTGTTTATTGACGCACAGGAGAAATCTCACCAGGCACTACCATGGAGGTAAACAATGGCTGCTACTGGGAATGAGAGACAGCAGTTGTCGGCTTTGAACACTTCTACTTCTACTAACGTTTACTACTGGAACATGCCAATGGCTGCTAATGGGGAATGAGAGACAGAAGAATTTGGCTTTTAGTTAACGCGCACGCTGCGAATTTTTCTATTGTTCAACAACGCACTCCCACCGGCACCACCTTGGAGGTCAAAGCGTAAGACTGGTTGCACACTATGACTACGACTACGAGGGACGAACGGGGGCCGCTACAAGGAGCTTCGCCCCTAAAAGTTCGCAGCGTGCACGTTAACTAAAAGCCGAATTCTCTTGTCTCTTATTCCCCCTTAGCAGTCATTGGCAAGTACAATGAGCACTATCTGACAAGAAAGGGTTGCTGTGTTATACTCGCTGGGCGTAACCTCCTTTGTTTTAGAAAGGTTTAGCGAGTTTTGGGCCGCAGTGCCATGAATACAGTGAACTAGTATATACGATGAACTCGAGGTGGTTAAAGGTGAGAAGTAGACACGAAGCGCAAGCCGTAAGCAAGTGTGCGTGTGCCTCCTTTCGTTCAGTCCTTGGAATGTCCGCTGGATGGTGGTGCTTCTATATGGGGAATATATAATGAAAAGATGCGAGATGATGGTACCTGGAGTGTTGAATAGGTGGACGAACGGACACACAGACAGATGCATGGACGGACGCATGGATGTCTGCACGGACGAATGGACGCATGGACGGACAGAGGAGCGGATGCATGGATGAACGCAAGGACGCACGCACAGATGAACGTGCGGACACACGAACAGACGCACGCACGGACGGGCGGATGGACGTACGTGCGGCCACACAGACGCACGCATGGACGGACGGAAGCAAGAAGGAATGGACGGACGGATGCTTCGCCACACTCTTCATCATTCACTCCGTGGATATGCTGCCATTTTAGATGCGGCGCATCTAATACTCGAGGCTTGTAGTGCGGCGCCGTCCGCAAGCTTCCTCCTCCTCCTTCCACCATCTGTGCATCCCTTCCTCCTCTACACACCGCGCGCGCTTCACTCCTCCACCATCTGTGCACCCTTCCTCCTCTACACACCGCGTGCGCTTCTCCTCTTCACGAACATTCGCTAGGTGTATAATGTAGCGCGCATGCGCCGTCACGCTTCGAGAACATCGGCAGCTGACGCGCGCGCATGCGCCGTCGCGCTTCGAGAACATCAGCACCTGACGCGCGCGCATGCGCCGTTGCGCTTATCCCCCTTCTCGAACATTCGACAGCTGACGCGCGCATGCACCGTCACCCACCATCTGTGCCGCGCGCGCTTCTCCCCTTCGAGAACATTCAACAATTCTTCTGATTCTCCAGTGGACGCGCATGCGCCGTCGCGCTTCGAGAACATTCAACAGCTGACAGCGCATGCGCCGTCGCGCTGTATATATACTCAATGTCGGCGCTCGCTCGCTCAGTTGCCGCTCGTCGGTTGGTTTGTACGGCGCGTCGACGTCCAAGGTCGCGGTGAAATATAAGCCAACGAATCCACAAACACAATGATCAACGTCCCTTCGACCAGCGCCGCCCTTTCGCATACGTGTGTACGTGTTCACTCATTTAACACCCCCTCCTACAACCACGTTAACCAATTTAGCCATCGACCCAAGTAAGTCGCAATTTAACACCACATTTCACAACCACCTTAACCAATTTAGCCATCGACCCAAGTAAGTCACACTTTAACACCCCGTTAACCAATTATATGTTCCGCATCCTCCTCAGATTTCCCCCGAGGGAAGCTGCGGGCAATCTTTTTCCCCTATAGCGGGACGTAATGAAGAAAGGGCAGGTTGAAAGGCCCTGAAACTACCTTAAACTTTGAAGAGGCGCTCAGCTTTCCCATGCTAGCAGATGGGTGCCCTCCTTGCGTTTTCACCTCGGACCACAGAGAGGGGAAAAAATCAGACACACAGGCAGACAGATGGACAGACGCATGAACGCACGCACGCACGGAGCGACGGAAGCAAGAACGAACTGACGGATGCAAGCACGGACAGACGGACGCACGGAAGGATGGACAGAAGCACGGACGCATGGATGAACGGACAAACGGTCCGCCCCACTCCTCACCATTCACTCCCTGGATATGTTGCAATTTTTTAAATGCAAAGCATTTCTTTGCGAACTCGGGCGACTTAGAGCGTATCTATCTATCTATCTATCTATCTATCTATCTATCTATCTATCTATCTATCTATCTATCTATCTATCTATCTATCTATCTATCTATCTATCTATCTATCTATCTATCTATCTATCTATCTATCTATCTATCTATCTATCTATCTATCTATCTATCTATCTATCTATCTATCTATCTATCTATCTATCTATCTATCTATCTATCTATCTATCTATCTATCTATTTAGCCGCTTACGTCTGGGTGCTCTCGTGATCACCCCCTTGACATGGCCGAAACCAAAATTAGTCTGAGAGGACAAGATGATTTGAAGAGTATGACGGGCTGGTTAAGCCATGAACCTTGTCACGATCTCGTCGTATACGTCGTCAAACACTTCCCGTCAGACACTATACACGCGGGCGGGTATGTGCCACTGGTATGCTGTTATGTGTCACGGGTGATAGACCTTATGAAGTATCTACCCAGGAACGACGACACCACGCAGGGGCAATTTTAGCGCGTTAGTGTTAAGAAAATCTGCCATCGGCAGCGTTGACCAGACGAATGCAAATAGTAAACGTCATGGTACTAGCAGGAGTCTAATCCAAGCATTCTGCGGATTCTGCCATAGAGCCACGCCAGGTCCCTGAACTGCTTTCCAAAATCGTTCACACACCATTTCATTGTTTATTACGTAAAGGCGTGAATTACCAAGGGGGGGGGGGGGGTTGCCTTTACCTCACCTACCGAACATGTATTCATTATATCTCAAGACGTCATCTCTTTCAAGAAAAATGAATAACTGGTTTGGAAGCTCTCGAAACTCGTTTTCGAAGATACTGCGTCAAACGACACCAAGAGAAGTACCGATTACGTCAGATATTAGTCTTAAAGAGCTTTGTGACACAACGGTCGAAGAAGCTAGGCTGACGGACTCGAATCATCTTTTGAGTCGACTCACTCGAACTCATTCAGACTCAGATCGAGCCGTGTGTCTGAGGGTGAGTGATTCCGGGTGGTTAATACTTTGGTGAGTCTGAGTCGAATCTGGCCGGCTGAAGAAAATTTTCGTGAGCCTGAGTCCGAGCGAGTTCAAAGATCAAAATATATTTCATGGGTGAGTCTGAGTGAGCTCCACTAGTTTTGAGTATATATATATATATATATATATATATATATATATATATATATATATATATATATATATATATATATATATATATATATATATATATATATATATATATGTATATATATATATATATATATATATATATATATATTGTTATGAGACAATGTCGCACAAAAAACGACGTGATGTGATTTTGGTGTAGGGCACAGCACTGGTTCTCCATCTTGGCTTGCGCGTTGGCGCTGTGTAAATATATCTTCGAATGGCTAGTTTAACGTGTACCTTCATGTAACATTTCGGTGGAAGGTGCTGGGTTACAACGCACGACGGAGTTACGCAGCGGACGCCTAGTCGCTGCTTCCGACATGTCCACAGGCAGCAACGCTTCGTCAACTGCCGCGTCCAATGAATCAACGGCGACGACCTCCCCTGTTTTTGTCGTGGCCGCTCGACCCCGCGATCCCGGCAACTTTTCGGGAACGGAAGGCGAGGACGTGGATGAGTGGCTTAAACTCTACCAGCTCGTCAGCGAAAAAAACAGGTGGGACCCAACCTTGATGCTGGCAAACATCTTCTTTTATTTGCAAGGAACGGCCAAGGCATGGTTTAATAACAACGTGGACACGATCACGAGCTGGGACGCGTGCAAGACCAAGTTACGTGAGTTGTTTGGTCAACCTGCCGGCGGCAAGCAGGCCGCTAGGAAAGAACTTGGCACACGTGTTCATACGTCCACGGAGTCCTACCTGGCGTATATACAAGATGTGCTGACCCTTTGCCGTAAAATTGACTGAACCATGGCTGAAGCAGACAAGGTAGCGCACGCGCTCAAGGGCATCGCAGACGATGTATGTAACCTCCTTGTGTGCAGAGGCTGTTCCACCGTGCAAGATGTTATCTCAGAGTGCCAAGGCTTTCAAGAGGCTAAAAGCCGTCGCGTTGCCCACCACTTTACGCGCCTTCCCAACACTGCTGCGACGTCAACTTGCGAGGATATTCATATAGCTACCCAGCCCAATTCACACTCCGGTGACATCACAAGAATCGTACGCCGCGAAATCGAGGCCGTATTACCGGCACCCTTGAGAGCACTAGCACCGATTGATTCTCATGGGACCATTTCGCTAAAACAGACCGTTATTCACCGAGAACCAGCCAACGCGGGTATTCACACGGTCTGTTCTGTGCACCGTCCCGAAGCTGTCGGTTCATCTACCTCCAGCCACCCACAGCATTATCGCCACCCTACTCCACGTGACCGGTACCCAAATGCGTGAAGGACGCCTGACGACAGGCCGATTTGCTTTCGATGTGAAGGAGTGGGACACAATTCCCGCCATTGCCGAAGCACGTGGACCTCACCGCATCGGGCAAACTCAAGCTCCTCCAACCTCCATTCACCAGTCCATCTCTATGGCCAGGAACTACCACAGAGTGATGGCTCCACTAATTACGACCCGACCACTACGACCACTGCCCAGCACAGTCGCTCACCTTCACCTCGATGTAGATTTTCCCGGTCTCCACCGTCGCCCGTTCCCCGTCCTCATCCTCTGCCCGGCGATTTTCTTCGGAAAACTAACGGCCGCAGCTCCTGGAGATGGCGCTGCTGATACGACTTGCTCTGCAATTCCTCTGTTGACGCTGCCAACCAATCAGAACATGATCGAAGTTGAAGCGGATGGTTTATCTGTTAAAGCCTTGGTGGACACTGGCGCCCATATTTCTGTGATGAGCTTGCACAGTCGTGACCGCTTAAAGAATGTCCTTACTCCAGCCCCTTCACGCAGTGTTCGTGTTGCTGATGGCGGTACGGCTTCTGTTATTGGCGTCTGTACTGCACGCGTCACTATCGCCGGCCGTCAAACTTCAGTTCTTTTCACTGTTCTTTCTCACTGCACCAATGATGTGATCCTCGGTCTTGACTTTTTGTCCACTCATTCCACCCTCATCGACTGCTCAGCTAGTAATGTGCAACTTGACCTACCATGTCCGATATATCCGCCCTGTACACCCCAAGCTCGTATGTGCTCTGCTGAGCATGTCCGTTTGTCACCGCAAACTGTGACCTGCATCACAGTAATGCCCTCACCACCTGTATCCGATGCCGACCATGTGCTCGCGCCCATTACATCCATTTTTTTGACTCACAGTGTTACCTTACCACACACTGTTATTCAGTTACGTGCAAACCGCGCCTTCATTCCTGCAGTGCTCAACTTTGCTCTATGTCCACAAAGTGCTCCCACTTGGAATCGCCCTCGCCATGCCGACTCTCTCTGACGAATGCGTTAGCTCAGCTCTGTCTTCGAACGATGCTGGCCACTGTAGCTACACGCATGCTCAATCTTCGCAAGCAAGCCCGTCTGCAGACGTTAAAAAAATGATGGCGTCAGACCTTTTGCAGCATCAAGCTGACGCACTGATTCATTTCCTTGAGTCATACTGGGACGTATTTGACTTTTGCAATCGTCCGCTAGGTCAAACCACTGCTGTGAAGTACCGCATTGACACCAGCACTGCCATACCGCGTATCTCCAACCGAGCCTCACAGAATTCAAGCAGAAGTCGACAAAATGCTCGCCAGAGACATAATTGAGCCATCATGTAGTCCATGTAGTTTCCAATAGTTCTTGTCAAAAAGATGGACAACACTTGGCGATTCTGTGTTGACTACCGACATCTGAACAAGATTACTAAAAAGGACGTCTACCCGCTACCGAGCATAGACGACGCCCTGCATTGTCTTCACAGCGCTAAGTATTTTTCGTCAATTGATCTAAGATGAGGGTACTGGCAAATTGCTGTGGACGACATGGACTGAGGAAAGACTGATTTTGTCACGCCCGATGGTCTTAACCAGCTTAAGTTCATGCCCTTCGGGTTATGCAACGCTCCGGCCACCTTCGAGCGGATGATAGAATCACTTTTGCGTGGGTTCAAGTGGTCAATTTGTCTATGTTACCTTGACGACGTTTTCGTCTTTTCTCCGACCTTCGAGATCCACCTCGACCGCCTATCCTCAATACTGGCTGTTTTTCACAATGCAGGTCTCCAGCTGAACTAGTCAAAGTGCCACTTCGAACGCTAGCAACTAACTATGTTGGTCCACCTTGTCGACCCCTCTGGCGTACGCCCTGATCCCGATAAAGTGCGAGCCATGCGGAACTTCCCCATTCCGACCTGCACCAAGAAAGTCCGCAGCTTTCTCGGTCTGTGCTCGTACTTCCAACGTTTTGTGAACCACTATGCGGAAGTAGTTCGTCCTCTCACAAACATACTGAGAAAAGATATCTCGTTCACATGGGGTGCTGCGCAGGCTAGGGCGTTCTCTACACTTATTACGTTGCTAACAGAACCACCTGTTCTGGTCCATTTTGACAATGCCGCTTCTACAGAAGTCCGCACTGATGCCAGTGGCCATGGAATTGGTGCTGTTTTGGTCCAGCATCAAAGCGGCTGCGCCCGCGTTATCGCAAATGCCAGCCGTCTCCTCTCGCAGGCAGAAAGGAACTACTCAATCACCGAAAGGGAATGCTTGCTCTTGTTTAGGCAGTAGTGAAATTTCGGCCCTATTTACATGGTCGACATTTCACCGTCGCAACCGATCACCACGCCCTTTGCTGGCTCGCATCCTTGAAGGACCCCACTGGGCGCCTTGGTCGATGGGCATTACGACTCCAAGAGTATAACTACTCGGTGTCCTACAAATCTGGCCGCTTACACCATGACGCTTACTGCTTATCTCAGAATCCAGTGGACCCACCTGAGGCGTTCGATGAAGCGCCATGTGTCCTGTCTCTCCCCGCTTTAAGCAGCATCCGTGAGGAACAGCGCCGAGACCCTGTCTTACGTAACATCATCGAGAAGCGTCATTCTTCGGCACCCGCGCCGTCTACTCAACTGTTCGTGCTCAAGGATGGCACATTGTACCGTTACAACGTCCGCCCTGATGGACACGAACTGTTCCTTGTGGTACCTTCCCACTTACGTGCGAGCGTAATCGGCCAGCTCCACGACGCTCCCACTGCCGCACACCTCGGACTGTCTCGGACGTATGACCGTGTACAGCGTCGATTTTACTGTCCCACTATTTATTGCTCGGTCTGCAGCTACGTCACCTCATGCGACCATTGTCAATGGCGAAAACAATACCTTCGGTGAGCCCTGCTTGGTTCCTCCAACCACTTAACGTTCCCTTTTATCCGTTCTTTAGACTTGTTCTTGACCTCCTAGGCCCTTTTCCTGCGTCCACTTGTGGGAATAAGTGGATAGCTGTTGTGACGGATCACACAACCCGGTACGCCATTGCACGGGCTCTACCAACAGCTGTGCCACGAACATTTCTCCCGCATGACGTCATACTTCATCATGGCGCACCACGCCAACTCCTCACAGATCGTAGGTGCTATTTCTTTTCCCGAGTTATCGACGACCTGCTTTGTTCCTACGAGACAAAACATAAATTTACGACAGCCTACCTCCCGCAAACTAACGGACTGACTGAGCGATTCAACCTGACTTTGACCGATATGCTCGCCATGTACGTATCGTCCGACCACCAGAACTGGGACGTTACATTGCCTTTCCTTACGTTCGCCTATAATTCCTCACGCAACGATGCAGCTGGTTTTTCACCTTTCTATCTCGTGCTTGGCCGGGATCCAACTTTACCGTTTGACACCATCTTTCGACAGCCGTTTACTCGACGACCGAATACGCCCGCGATGCTATCGCCAGAGCTCGAAAAGCACGAGAAGTTGCCTATCAGCGCCTCCTAGCATCGCAAGATCAGCAGCGGCAGCGTTACAACTCCCATCATCGCCTAGTTTCCTTTACTCCGGGTTCTCTTGTGCTATTGCGGACTCCGACTAGGCGCGTTCGACTTTCTGGAAAACTGCTTTCCCGCTACTCGGGACCCTACCGCGTATTGCGCCAGGTGACAGATGTGACCTATGAAATAGCTCCGCTTGAGTCTTCTTCCTCCTCCTCCCCTTCACTGTCTACAGACTTTGTTCATGTATCTCGCCTTAAGCTTTACCACTCGGCAACATCATAGAAAGCACCAAGACGGTGCTTCAGCACCCGAGAGTTATGTTATGAGACAATGTCTCACAAAAGCGGTTAGATAGGCGCGGAGGAAGACGACGTGATTTTGATGTAGGGCACAGCACTTGTTCTCCATCTTGGCTTGCGCGTTAGCGCTGCGTAAATATATCTTCAAACGCCTAGTTTCGCGTGTACCTTCATATAACATATATATATATATATATATATATATATATATATATATATATATATATATATATATATATATATATATATATATATATATATGGTGCCTCGTAAGCAACCGCAGTTCATTTTTTTTTCTCTATAGTACGACGCCGGCCACGACGCTTTTCCTGATAACCTTATTCATTTCCAAGGCCCCGAGTGAAACACATACGGTCGGGTTTTATGCGCAGAAATTACGATTCTGGTCACATTACGATTTGGCAAGTTTGACTCATTGTACAAGTGGGACGGCCAAATTTCTAACGCTTTCATGTCTCACGTACGATGCTCAAGGGTTTTTTTTTATGTCGCGTGCGTCAGCCGGGCTGAGTCAGCACTGCCACTTCACGATTTCAACCGTCTAAACCTGTATTTTATTTTTGTATGCGGACGAGGTTTTTCTTGCCTCGCATGTCACGAAACTGAAGCTCATTGGTTCATCTTCTGGCAAGAATTCTCGCACAGTACGAAGGGAGTATTGAAGAAGAAGAAAAAAGTGTGGCTTTTAAAGAGACGCCGACTATACCGGTGTGTTTTTCTCTCATCAGGGCTTAACCAATGTGTCTATTATGAAAACAAATTAAAGTAAAGCGCAGTGTGGAGAAAAACATATTACCAGCAATGTGTGGGGAGTACCGCACCGGCCATACCACACGTAACTTTATTTTTATTTTTTTGAGGCATCAGTTCAATAAACTTTTTTTAGCATATCACGCGCAAAAATGATGAAGTACTTCCAGCCGTAATAAGGCGGTGGCATGCAGTGAGTGAAGGCGCCTTTCTCGCATATTGCTCTTCATAGATTTTTCAAATTTTTCAGAGTATTTGTACTAAACTGGTTACACCACTTGGTTTCGCTAGTTGTGTGGCGAAAAAAAGAGCAATATATTTGCAGGTTCAGATGAATGAAACTTCCTGTATAGTAAACGTTTCTTCACTTAACTGAACTTTGCGGGGTACTGTAGCATATAAGGTCCCTTTGCTGAGGGTGCCACCATGTTCGGTGCGCCGCTCTCTGCAAACCATTTCAAAAAAATGATCATTTTTCTTCCCTCTCAATGAACATTAAAGAAGACGAATTCGCCCTATATTTTTAGCCTGACATTTTGTGTGAAGCTGATGCATTTACCAGCAGTTAATAATGGTATGTGTATGAAAGGGTTTAGTGGAAATTTCGGTATACATATGGAAGTTATTGTGGCGCATACGTTTGCATAATTATATGCACAATTACACATAAATATGCATACTTATGCACCGATACTTATGCATACTTTAGCATACATATGAACGCAGGTGGCCGTAGGAAACGCTCGCTGTCCCTTATATATCCGCCTAAGATCTCTCTCAAGAGAAAGTCATCTGGTGGGGCTTTTATTTCATCGAGCACTTTATGTAGACGTCCAATCTTGTCGAATTATCTCAAGCTAATTGCACTCTCTGCCCGCCTCAGAAGTATACGGTGGCCACGGTGCGTAGATGATGCCCAAAGCGTCGTCGCTTCAATCCTAGCCGCGGTGGTCACTTTTCGATGCAGGCGAAACGCTAGAGCCCCGTGTACCGTACGATGTCAGTGTGCACTAGGGAAGATCGATGGTCGAAGTTTCCAGGGTTCTTCACTGCAGCATACCTCGTAATAATACTGTCACCTTGGAAATGAGTACAGGAATCATTATATTATTTTTATTAATGGTAATACGTAATATTATTTGCTGTAAGTTTCATTACTTTATTTTTACAGTATTGATCTAATTTGCTTTGATTATCATGCAATTAACATGCAATAATTACCGTTGCCAAATTTCTCTTCCAAAAAGGACCTTTCACTAATGACTTCAGTAAAAAATTGGCCCCGTATCTGCATGTATTTTGCAAATGTTGTCGAAAGACGATTGTCTTGCGTGTAGAGAGAGTGAACAAGACATTTATTTGATGTTCTGTGCAAGAAAATCGGTGAATGGTATTTTGGAGGCGCTGCGTTAGAGTGCATCGAGCGTGCAGCAGAGATGAACCAAGTCATTTCACACGTGAGGTATGAGCGCCATCTGGCAGTTGTCTGAGAAAACAAGAGCGCGTGGCTCTGAGACGAATGTGCGCGCTCATCTCAGAGGTAATAAGGTGTAGAACGCAAGGCGACGAGTAGATGCCACCACCGTTTCGTTATAGCAAGGCGTTGGAAACACTTGTCTTTCCGTGCAAACGTTGCATGGTCAGCGCACCGTGATAAGTGCTACCGTCCTTAAAATTACTTATCCTTGCCTTTTCTAGTAACAGACGCATATGCAAAAAATAAACGTGTTGTTATGGTGCCCCAGACGTGCGAACTAGTTGCTTTTTAATTGGCAATTGCACAAGTATGAACGCTCAACCTTCAGCAACATTGGTGGGCGCTGGGGATGGGGTCGGCCGTTTCAAATACCCGATGCCGTTAAGAGTGGACAAACAGACAAATGTGCAGACAGACTAAAATTTTTTGCGTCGAAGGTCCCCAAGAAAGACTATTGTCTTTATAAACTGCATGCTCACTAATTTCGATTTCATATTTTCTATATTCATCATCATATGCCCCGCCACGGTGGTCTAGTGGCTAAGGTACTCGGCTGCTGACCCGCAGGTCGCGGGATCAAATCCCGGCTGTGGCGCCTGCATTCCCGATGGAGGCGGAAATGTTGTAGGCCCGTGTACTCAGATTTGGGTGCACGTTAAAGAACCCCAGGTGGTCAAAATTTCCGGAGTCCTCCACTACGGCGTCTCTCATACTCATATGATGGTTTTGGGACGTTAAACCCCACAAATCAATCAATCGTATATTCATCATCATCATCACCAGCCTGATTACGTCCACTGCAGAACAAAGGCCTCTCCCATGTTCCGCCAGTTAACCCGGTCCTGTGCTTGCTGCTGCCAATTTATACTCGCAAACTTCCTAATCTCATCTGCCCACCTAACCTTCTGTCTCCCCCTAACCCGCTGGCCTTCTCTGGGAATCCAGTCATTTCCCCTAATGACCAGCGGTTATCCTGTCTACGCACTACATGCCCGGCACATGTCCATTTACTCTTCTTGATTTCAGCTATGATATCCTTAACCCCCGTTTGTTTCCTAATCCACTCTGCTCTCTTCTTGTCTCTTAAGGTTACACCTGCCATTTTCCTTTCCATCGCTCACTGCGTCGTCCTCAACTTAAGCTGAACCCTCTTTGTAGATCTCCAGGTTTCTCCTCCGTAGCTAAGTACCGGCAAGATACAGCTTTTATATACCTTCTTCTTAAGGAATAGTGGCAATCTATCTGTCATAGTTTGAGAGTGCTTGCGAAATGTGCTCCACCCCATCCTTATTCTTCTAGTTACTTCAATCTCGTGGTTTGGCTCCGTGGCCATTACCTGCCCTATGTAGACATAGTCTTTTACAACTTGAAGTGCACTATTGCCTATCTCGAAGCGCTGCTCTTTACCGAGGTTGTTGTACATTACTTTCGTTTTCTGCAGATTAATTTTAAGAACCACCTTTCTGCTCTCCATGTCTAACTCCGTAATCATGAGTTGCAATTCGTTCCCTGAATTACTCAGCAATTCAATGTCATCGGCCAGGCGCAGGATACTAAGGTACTCTCCATTAACTCTTATTCCTAACTGTTCCCAATCTAGGCCTCTCAATTCTCCTCTAAGAACGCGGTAAATAGCATTGGGGAGATTCCATCTTCCTGCCTTACACCCTTCTTGATTGGTATTCGGTTGCTTTCTTTATGAAGCACTATGGTAGCAGTTGATGCCCTGTAGATTTCTTTTAGGATGTTTATATATACTTCATCGACGCTCTGATTCCGCAGTGTCTGCATTACGGCTGATATTTCTACTGAATCAAACGCCTTCTCGTAATCTATGAAGGCTATGTATAGTGGTTGGTTATATTCTGAGCATTTCTGTATTACCTGATTGATAGTATAAATGTGGTCGATTGTTGAGTAGCCTGTTCGAAATCTTGCTTGTTCCTTTGGTTGATTGAATTCTAATGTTTTCTTTACTCTGTTAGCAATTACCTTTGTAAATAGTTTGTTTACTACAGAGAGCAAGCTGATCGGCCTGTAATTCTTCAAGTCTTTGTCATCTCCTTTCTTATGTATTAAGATGATGTTAGCATTCTTCCAAGACTCTGCTACTCTTTCCATCAGGAGACACCTCGTAAGCAGGGTGGCTATTTTTTCTAACACAATCTGTCCTCCATCTTTCAGCAGGTCTTTATGCTACCTCATCCTCACCAGCAGCTTCGCCTCTTTGCATGCTTTCCAAGGCTTTTCTGTCTTCTTTATGATTACTTGTGGGGTGTCATTTGGGATACTGCTACTTTTTATTGTATTAAGGTCGTGGTTGTCCCGGCTACTGTACAGATCTCTGTAAAACTCCTCCACTGTTTTAACTATCCTATCCATATTTTTAGTTATTTTGCCTTCTTTGTGCCTTAGTGCATACATCTGATTTTTGCCTATCCCAAGTTTTCTCTTCACTGCTTTGACGCTTTCTCCGTTTTTCAGAGCTTGTTCAATTCTCTCCATGTTATACCTTCCTACATCAGATACCTTACGCCTAATAATCAACTTGGAAAGCTCTGCCAGTTCTATTTTGTCTGTTGTACTTGAGACTTTCATGCCTTGGTGCTTCTTAATTAGATTTTTCGTTTCCTGAGAAAGCTTGCCACTGTTCTGCCTAACTACCCTGCCTCTAACTTCCACTGCACACTCCGTAATGATACTCATCAGATTATCATTCATTGTATCTACGCTAAGGTACGTTTAGAGTCTAGGCGCATTCGAAACCGTACCATTCTATGGTCACTGAATCTTACCTTGCCAACCACTTCCACTTACACACTTGATGGTTACACTTGATATTGTGCAGTTTTTGCTCCACACACAAACACACACACACACACACACGCACACACACACACACACACACACACACACACACACGCACACACACACACACACACACACACACACACACACACACACACACACACACACACACACACACACACACACACACACACACACACACACACACACACACACGCACACACACACACACACACACACACACACACACACACACACACACTCAAACACACGCGCGAAGAAAACGAAGAGGCTTGACGCGCGCAGGTTTCGCTGTTTCGCCCCAAAAGGTCAGCTATTCTCTCTTTCGGCTCTCTGAGTTTATTCAGGGGTTGCTTTCGAACACCTTGGGATTCTGTCGACACGGACTCGAGGCTCTCTCAGTGGCCATGTGGCTGCAATTACTAGTCGTATATTATGGCGCCGGCTGCCGGTTCCAACATGGCTGGCTCATACCCGCTCGGGTATGTCTTAGCCACTGGCCGTTTCCGTGCAGCCTTCGATGGCAGGTGGTCACCCTTGTCCGGGGGATTCACCCCTATCGGGTAGTTCGGCGTCTTCGCCGGAAGACGAAGTGGCACTGGTCGATGTAGATTTGCAGAATGTGCCAGTTACTTCCGTTCCGGCAATCCCTGACATTCCTGACATTTAGTTGCCTGCTGCAGCGGGTATGGCGCAAAATGCAAGGCTGGCTGCCGTAAGTGATTAAATTACGCAAGCTTCTTTCCACCGCGTAGTAGCACATCACGAACACATCCACGATATTTCATTCGATGCCTCATGTAAGGTAAATAATACCCATAGGTCTCAGATCATTGGTTTGCTCCGAGAAATAGTACAGGGGTGTGCTGATATCCGAACACTAAAATTTAAAATTGATCAGAACTATCATGTCTCACAGCAATAACTTAAAGCTCTTACATGCTAATCTGGACCATACGCGTGATGCTACGAAATTACTGATAGAATACATGACGCAACAACACTTCAATTTCGCCTTTGTGTGAGAGGCGCACATTCGTGCAGGCACTGTTCAAGGCACACCAGACACCATAACAAAGTTCCCAAAGTTCCACTCACCCAACAATCTTGGCGTCATGCTTCTAGTACGCAACACTAACTTAGACTTGTTCCCATTACACGTAACAGATTTGGTTGTTGCAGTAAAGTGTAAAAGCCGTGACCAAACATTAATACTGATAGCTATGTATGCCCCGCCGCTAAGACCTATTGATCTAGTTCTGGATGAGTTGCAATGTGTAGTTTCATTAATCACAGGATTTACTGTCATCATAGCTGGAGATTTCCATTCTAAGCATAGAATGTGGGGGCCAGCTGTAAGGGATGTTCGCGGCTCTCAAGTAGTCTGAATTGTGACGGCGAATGACTTAGTCATATTGAACAACCCCACCACCCCTCCAACTTTCACAACTCCGTATGCAGATTCATGGATATATTTAACTATTGTTTCGCATGACCTCATTCGCGATGCTTGCCATTGAAAGATTCTCCAAATTCATACCCTCTCGGACCACAAATACATTGAATTCTCGTTCTCGCAAGCAAATACCAGCAGTGCTAAACGATTGACTGATCTAGGAAGAGCGAAAATTCTTAACAAATTGAATGATGATACTTGGTTCACAAAGATACTCGGCTGCAGCATTGGGTCACCTGAAGCGCTAAACATGGTGTATAGACAAGTTTTATGCCATATACTCCGCTTTAAGCAAACGTTACTCATGACGCATAACATCGCGTAGTAAATTAGGTAATGTTTGGTGGACACCAGAATTGACTATCGAACGTAAGGTGTGAGGGCTATGCGACGACGATATCAGCGAACAGCCGAACCCCCCCCTCCCCCTCCTTCGAGACGTATCGAAAATTGTACGTTGACGTATTCTCCACCTACAGGGATAAAATCCAGAAAGCAAAATCATCGTTTAATAAAGGCATTTGTGACTTTTTTACTAAGATGTGTTTTTTTGGTGATGTTTTCAAAACAGCATTTCGAAAACACCACCTCCTCTAGATTTACCTAACGGTACTCGCACAACTTCTGTTATGGAGTCCGTGCGGCTTTTACTCGATCCATTGGATAAATTGGTAGCAGTGGACAGGTGTTCTGAAGACAGCATGCACCACACAATCATGCTTGACATTGTGGCTAGTCCTTACCCATGACACACTTCTGACCCCCCTTTTTCAATATCTGAGATAGAGTGCGCGATGAAACAGGGCAATTCACACTCTGCTCCTGGACACGACGGATTAACCTACCCGTTCATGAAAGGATCATTTGTATACCATCCTCAATTTTTCATTTTAT